>NC_050069.1:51680255-51994118 GCF_009764565.3 Dermochelys coriacea
CCATGCATAATTACAAGGTCATTCCTCTAAAATTGCTCTGAAGAATAAAATATGAATAAATGTGCTGCTATGAGCCTCGTTAAGAGAGCAGGAGAAAAATTCCTATTCAAATGTCCATTATACTGTGAGTGAAAAGTGTTGTGTAATATTGCAGGAGATAGAGGGCTGATGGAAAGGACACCAATATTTAATCTGACGGGACTTGGGAACCTGATTGACTAATTTTAAAAAGAGAAGTCTGAGAAGAGAGAGCCATATAACATGAATGTTCCATGCCAATGTTCCAGACAAGTGTCTGCCCCAAAAAGACTTCAAACTAAATATATGTGTTTTCATTATACCATGCTGGCACATGTTATAAAGAGGCCAATTTTAGAGTAATCACAATATTATAAGTATGGGAAAATGATTTACCATGTATTTTTTAAATCCTTTATGAATATAATGAAAAATATTTTTCCATATTGCAGAGGAAAAGTGAGCTGCTGAGACAGGATATGCATAGAACTTTCTGTCCTCAACCAAAAAGGGAAAAGCTCAACCTGTTTGTAGAGAGGCAAATGAGAAGGAGATGAAGGACTGCAGATGAGAAATTACTTAGAGCTTAGGGTTTCTAGGCAACACATCAGCTTTCTAGAGCTGACAGAAGATCAAGAGTTCCAACAATATAGGTTTGACAAATGAAAAAAAGCAAACATCTCAATGATACTCTGGAAAGGGATTTAAAGGGTCAGAGAAAGCAATGTCATTGTAATACCAGTGATATGCAAGGTCACTACCAAGTTAGAATTTCTATCCATAACACCAGTTAAACCATGCCAAATCATAATATTTGGTGTTTTTCTTGAAGCCTCAGCTCCCAGAGTTGTGTTATTTTATTAGCTTTTCATTTTTAATAAAATTCTAGACCTTCTGTTTGTGGAGAAAAGCTTGAAAGTGTAAGCCAAGTTCACTGAAAACATTCACAACCCAGAAGACAAAGTAAAAAAACACTCAATTTTTTAAGTTCTTGATTTGTACACCAATAACATGGTGTTTTGGGGCCTGACTCATGACTTTGGAGCACCTGAGGTTGGCAATGCTGCAACTCCCTTCCAGAGAACAACTGGAGGCAACACTTGTGTCAGGCAGTCAGCCTCCTCCCAATACTTACCCAAGCTTCCTATTATCATATGCTGATAAATGTCCCCCCCACCCCCCGTTTCCGTGTGTGTGTGTGTGTGTGTGAGTGAGAGAGAGAGATCAGTCCAACTCACTGAGGTTCTGGGAAGGAAGGGGCAGGCTCAGCTGCCCAAGAGCCCTTCTTCCCTCCATTCTGAAGTAGGTACAGATCGGGCATGGAGGTAGGGCAAAAGGGGCGGAAAAGTTTCTCCACCTATAATTTTAACTGCAAATAGAGCAGTACTCTGACAAAGAACTGGCACTTATAGGAATGGTGCAGTTTCCCAAAGAATGATATATCAAGGACTTGATTAAAAAAATTCGACTACAGTTATTGCTAGTGCCAGCGATGCTCACGTCTCTAATTCAAATAGTTACATAGTTACATAGATACTAAGGTCAGAAGGGACCATTATGATTATCTAGTCTGACCTCCTGCACAATGCAGGCCACAAAATCTCACCCACCCATTCCTACGATAAACCTCTCACCTATGTCT
Organism: Dermochelys coriacea; assembly: GCF_009764565.3. Taxonomy (NCBI): domain Eukaryota; kingdom Metazoa; phylum Chordata; order Testudines; family Dermochelyidae; genus Dermochelys; species Dermochelys coriacea. The sequence continues at coordinate 51,681,916 of NC_050069.1, forward strand.
GAGCTTATTGAAGTCCTCAAATTTTGAAGTCTTTAAACCATGAGACAATTGGTTTTCTTGAGACAATTCCTATTCACAGTGTGTGGAGCTCAAAGTACAGAGTAGGCAACACTATCGCAAAGTGACATACACAGTGAAAAGATGTGTAAAGATAAAGTGTCTGAAAAAATGCTGAAGAAAGAGGGCTACACATTACACCAAGCAATACAAAGCAAAACAAGGAGATGCTGATATTGTTGCACAGAGCATTCACACAGCTAAAAGAAAATATATAGGTTCTAGAGAGTATAAGCCTATGATCAGGGTATATGTCTGGTTTAGGAATCCTAAAATATAGGAAGATCTTGTCTATGACCATTTCCTTCATGAGGCAATTAGAAGCAGCCTTTGTCAAGAGAGTGGCAACAAGTTTGAAACCTTTGAAGACTGATGCAGCCTATACCTTTGCTGAAAACATCAACATTTTGATATTAAAAAAGTAGCTTGACTTTTAAAATGTGTATTTAAAGAAATATGTGGTACAAGGCACATTGGTACTACCAACAAAAACATACGCCACTGACAACTAATACAAAAATACACCCCAGGGTGCTGCGAAAATAAATGGGAACAGAATCTGTTGTACAATTCTAAGAAGTGCGAATAAAAGTTTTAAAATTATCCTGCCTATCATGTAAATTAATTTAGGTCCCCTGGCTATAAACAGCTCACAATGACCCTGCAGATATATGCTACTATTAAAGAAGCTAAGACTACCTTCCTCTTTGGCACAATCACAGCTGCAAAATCAAGACTCTTAGAACTATTTGATAAAGGGTCATAGAAGAGACACAAGAATGATTAAAGGATGAGAAAACATGTCTTATACTGATAGTCTCAAGGAGATCAAACTATTTAATTTAACAAAAAGTAGGGTAAGAGTGACCTGATCGCAATCTGTAAGAACCTATATGGGAACACATTTAATAATGAGCTCTTCAATCTAGCAGACAAAGGTAAAACAAGACCTAATGGTAGGAAGTTGAAGCTAGACAAATTCAAATTGGAAATAAGATGCAAAGTTTTCATAGTGAGGAAAATTAACCATTGAATTCTCCATCATTGGTAATTTTAAAATCAAGACCAGATGTTTTGGCTGAAAATTTTCACCCCACTCAACATGTAACTGACCCAGAATCAGACCCACACATAATGAGAAACAGATTTCTTCTAACTTTGTAGAAGTATCAGAAGTACCAGTTCCAGCAACATCCTGGATCTATCATACTCATAGATCAGAGGAACATGGCTCCATATCTGAGGAGACCAGAGAAGAGGATAAATAAAAGTCATGATTACAATAAAATAATAGGTTTTAAATTTAAAACCTGACTTTTTATTTACATATTGCTAGTTCATTAATTTTAGCTGTTTTAAATTCTTTAACTAAAGAGGATATTTTGCATTTGTTTCTTATCTGGTAATAGAAATTCAAATGTTTAAATAGTTTTTCTTCTTCTACTGCAAAATTTCAGACTTAATATATGCCAAGAAAGAGAAATCCTGAGGCTCATCCACATCCGTCTGTGAGAAAACTACAAGCTGAAACACAAAACTGATAAGTAAATAGTAGAGCTGGTTGGGAATTTTCTGTCAAAGATTTTTCATGAAAAATGTAGTTTCTCCATAACCAAAACTTTCCACGTGAAAATTTCATTCTTGCCAGATCTTCAATTTTCTGTTGACCCAAATCAATACATTTTGGTTTGTCAAATCAAATTGAACATGTCAGTTGAGCACTAACCTCTGTCCACCTGAGCTACCACAGTGCCCCATGGGAACAGTCAGTAAGACCATAAGAATGAACATACTGGGTCAGACCAAAGGTCCACCTAACACACTATCCTGTTTTCTGACTATAGCCAGTGACAGGTGCTTCAGAGGGAGTGAATGGAACAGGGCAATTTATCAAGTGATCCATTCCCTGTCATCCAGGCCCAGCTTCTAGCAATGCGAGGTTTAGGCACACCCAGTGCATAAGATTGTGTTCCTGACCATATTGGCTAATAGTTGTTGATGGACCTATTGAGTTCGGGTGCTTCATCTCCCCATTTGTTTCTATAGGCTAGGCTTGCTGATGAGGATACCTCCCTTATGATGCACCAGTTTTTCCTCTTGCTAAACCACCATGCTGTGTAGTGGGAGCAAAAGCCTGGTTGTTGGGACCCATATTGCAGAAGGAAAACCTGGGGCACCTGAACTACAATTCTTATGAATCTCCACAGCAACTCAGAAAGAGACAGATTAATGTCAAATCTAGCCAAAACAAAAACATTTTGAGTTAGGAATGTGTGATTGAAAACATATCAGAGCAAAAAGTTTCTACTTTCCCAAAGCAAAATTTTTCAGAACTTTTCATTCTACTTAAAAATTAGATATTTCAACTTTGCATTCCAATTCAGGATGAAAACAACTGTCAAAATATCAGAACTTTGCATGGGACAGATGTTTGATTTTCAACCAGCTCTAATAAGTATTCCTTGGTACATTTGCACCCAACTCCATTTACTGATATACTGAGCTCCACAGGTCAAAAAAGCTGAAATGGTTTGTCCATGTTATACTCCTACATCAAGGTTTGCTATTTGAGGTAAATGGCAAGTCGCTCCAGGGCTAATGGAAAGTACCAGCCCTTAATACTTTTGCCCTGGGTTTAATTTTTTCCCCCCACAATAACTTTGTTACTATATTGAAAGTCTAAAAACTTTTTATTGTTAAGAAATTTTATTTTGAAGTAACAAAGATTATGGCTTTTATAAAAAGTTATTCAGGTTAATATTACATAACTGCTTCATAGTTTGCCATTCCACGGCCTTAATTTTCAATACATTGTATTTTGCCTATATCAATTTTGTTAAGTTCAAATATGGCATTCTACCAGAAGTGGCATGTAAAACAAACAAACAAAAAACGCACCAACCAAATGACAACACATACCAAAACCAAACAAACATCAACCCTAGTGCATTTAGAATTTAGTTCATTATCAATTTTAATCTGAAGTAGCACAAACTTTCAAATTAGTTTACAAAGCTTCACCCTGACTTAACTCAATAATTTTTTTAAAGAATCAAGTGATTTAAATAAATGATTTAAGTTGCTCAACCCTGCCAGAGTACTCCACTTTGAAAAAAAGGTTCTTTCCCAGGAGGGAAGTTTTTAGTCCTTGTGCAGGCAAAACTCTCCTTGACAGATCCTTGAATTCATTGGCTGAAGATCCGTCCCTCTGTATTAAATGGGTGTTGTGCATATTTAAAGACTGAGGGGTCAGGACAGTGATTATTTAAAATTCTGTCATGCAATGAGGTTTTTTAGTTATCAAAATGTAAGACAAATGTCTTTTTGAAAGAAATTTATTTAAATTAGAAAATGGATTAAGAGAGATGAAAATAGATAGGGAGATAAAATTGCAAAATAACCAATTAGCTTGGTTGTTACTGTCTGACATGAAATAGGGCAGGTATCTGTTTTGTCTAATGCTAATGTCCTGTGTTTAATACTACTGACTCCCATTATAGAGAACATCAAATTCTCAGGATATTTCTACTTTTTAGTCTTGTTTCTATGGTAACTATAAGAGCTGCAGTTTGTTGAAAGGGTATTACAAACATTTTTCCATGGAGGGCTGCTACTCTGAAACCTGTCATTTTTCCACGGGTTACTATTAGGGTGATCAGATAGCAAATGTGAAAAATAGGGACACAGAGTGGGGGTAATAGGTGCCTATATAAGAAAAAGCCCTGAATATCAGGACTGTCCCTATAAAATCGGGACATCTGGTGACTCTAGTTACTATAATCTGATACATGCCACAATATAAAAGATTAAACTTGATGAAGATTTGAGAACCTGGTTGCTTAGCGTTATGTAAATATGAAGGTGAAAGTAGGTGGACTTTTGCCCAGATTAAAAATTCTATAAATGTCACAAAAGGAAAGCACGGCTTCAGAATGGCCAAACTGCCATAAGGCATGTCTGAAAGAAAGGTTAAAGAACAGAACCTTCCAATAAAAGAAAGGTTAGAACTTGTTTGAATCACTCAAGATTCTGTCATGATAGAACAGGCAAATAAATTCTGAAGAATGAAGAAAGGCTATTTTATTAAAGTAGATGTATTACATTGGTAGAGTTTACATCAAAAGTGTATCGACTTCACTTTTAGGTTTCATGCATAATCTGACAAAGTTCTTCTTCAAAAGCATTTATTTCATCTTATTTTATTATACCACTATAGAATCACATGTTCTTTCATGGAGTAGACGTGATGGTTGAAAGGTGTCTCAAGTTGACATTCAGCATAATAAAAATCTAGTTAACTGACTGTAACGAAACTATGTGCAGTAGCATCGATTTAAGTGATTTCTCTCTACATTCATAATAGAACAGTGATTCACCTTCTCCTTAATAAAGTATCAGGATCCAAGAATCCTAGGACCATAAAAAGTAATAACTGATACTGTATTATTTGATAAACATGTGATTGTGTAATTAACAACCACTGTAATTCATATGAACTATAGGAAGAGTTAAGGTAGAACTCCTAGTCTTGCTACTCAAGTTTTATGAACTAATATTTATTTTAACATTGCATTAAAGTGGTCTTTTGTATGTAATAAGTAACATTCACTTTATTATGCTGCCCACTTCTATAGATGCTTTACATTTTCAGCCCTAAACAATGAGTCGAGGTGATTTTGGCTTTGCTATAATGGCTGAAAATATATTGCCAAGAACGGAAGGTAAACAACTTAGTTGAAAATTATTTAATTTTAAAGAGTAGGAAACATGGTAATATCATGTTAGCATGCAAATATTGTTTCCACCCACATTTGGGTCATCTTGGTGTGACATAGGTGTCAACATGGTGTGACAAGGCAGAAATCTTGTACACAACCCTATTTTTCTTAAAAACAACAAAGAGATAATCACCTAACCACAGCATTTTATGTACAGAAAGATGCCTATGTTTCTTTCACCTGGCAGCAAATAGAAACCGGTTGAATCCCAAAGAAACCTCAAAATGGCATTTAAGAGACTTCTATCACAGCCCAAGTCTATCCCGTGTGTTGGACATCATGCTATTTATTAAGAGGCATTGTAGAGCTGACTGGGTTACAGTATTCAATATTTTCATGCCAACAGATGCCACTGAAAAATGATAATTTCTTGTATAATTCTACAAGGGCATTTTTCTCTTTAAAAGCCTATTAAGTAAGTTAGTAAATGCAGAGTTAAAACAAAGGATCAATAAGATATTAAAATAGAACACAAGAGAGCGATTCAACCAATAATATTTTGATCTATATTTATCTAAGTTTAGGGATGTTTGGATCTGAAATGTTGGGTTTGCCTTTTATGAAAAAGGATCTTTGGCAGTGAAGCAAAAAGAAAAAAACTGTACTTAAAGCTGGGCAAGTAATGGCTTTTTTCAATTTTCTGGCAATTCTGAAAAAATTAAATTAAAATAATTGTTTCAGGTCAAATGAAATATTTCATTTCTATTTTGACCATTTAAATATTTTTGATTTTTTAAAATAAAATAAAAATTTCAAAAATAAAATTTAAGTCTTTTCAGATCAAAACATTGCAACATTTTATTTTGAAAATATCAAACAAAGCATTTCCATTTTGGCGGATTTTTTCTACTAAAATAATTTGGTGAAATCGACACAAATTCATTTTATGTTTCCAGTGTCACCAAATATCACCAAATGTTTAGGTCAAATTTTTTTCCCTTAGCTTTACCCATAGAGTCCTCAAGAAAAGACAATCTCCTTTGCCAAGGATCTTTCTTTTCAGTCTTTTTGGAGTGGATCAGAGGGAGCTCCTGCATATCCCTTTCCCTGAAAAACACTGCCACCACATCAAACAAAGCAGACATCTTCTGGGAGAGACCTCTCAGCCCTTCTACTCCCTGCCAATCTCCCTCAATTGTGAGCTCCTTGAATATTCCATCCCTTCCCTGCAGGTCTTGCCAGAATCTGAATGACAGTCTCAGTTGTGTTTCAGTAATAAGGGTAAGAGGTAGATCAATCCCAATCTGAACCTCAATCTCAAACCCTAAACTAAAACAGCAGTCTGGGATTTATTAAACTCCCAACTGCCCTTACAAAACATTTCCTCTCCCTTAGCGGTCATATTCCCTGTCCCACAGACACTCTTCAAGAAAACCCTGGAAGTGGGTCATGCTCCGTGGGGGCTTTCCTAATAGCCTTAAAAGGGGTGGTGAATACTCTATGGTTACAAAGACTGTTCTGGAGTTGAATTTGAATTTCAACACTGTCAAAGTTTTGGCAGAACTGAGACAGCACTTAGGCAAATTTTTGCTGAATTAAGACATACTTCTATTTTAAAATGCCAATTCTAAATGACTCAACTTCAAATTTTAAAGACTATTATTTTATGAAGACTTTATACCAATCAACCTAAATTGCTCAGGATTCCACACATTGGTATCCACAGGAAGATTTCCATTAAAAAAAAGGGGAATGTAAGTTGGGAGCTTTCCCTGCCCCCTCGCCTTCTCAAACAAGTCAAGAGAGTCTGTTCCATATGATCTCTGCAATAATATCCGAAAGGCTCATTCTGCACCATAATGATCCTAAATCTAAACTCCCTGACTTAGCAGTGGTTCTTTGTAACAGGGTTGCGCGGGGGGGGGGGGCATCCAGTGTGGGGCAAGTACACCACGTAGGGTGTAGGCACAAAGGTATATTTCACCTGCATCTATGTCTCCATAACCAGAGTCAATATACTCGCCTTTGTTAGCAGGGCAATGAGGTCAAATGTCCAAAATCAATGTATTAGCCCCACTTAGTGGGGCAGTATGGCCCAACAGACAGAATGAGTAGATCCCCCCTCTTGGCAGCACAGTAAGGCCTAGTGGTCAGGATCAATGGATTCACCCCAGGTCACTGAGCTGCAAGGCCTGGGGACCAAAGTCACTCTATCCACCCCTTTTAGCAGGTCAGTGAAGCACAGGGGCAAAAGTCAATAGGTTCACCCCTCTTAGCAGGGTAGTAGGGCCTTATGACCACAGTCCATGGATTCACCCCCATGCGCAGGGCAGTAGGGCCCAATGGCCACAGTCCGTGGATTCACCCCCATGTGCAGGGCAATAAATCCTAGTGGTCAAGTGGCCTCAGTCAGGGAAGGGGGCCACCACACCAAGAAAGGGGGCCCTAGGCCCTCCCACTCCCTCAGGCCCCAGTCCAGGGCCCTGGTAGTAGCTGGAGCACATGCCACTGAGTCAGCAGGGAGGGTCCAACCAAAATACATTGACTCAATATTCCAGTTCACTGATCAGGCCACTATCTGTTTCCCCTGGGCTGCTTCCTACCATGTTTCTCGCTGCTGCAGTCTGGGTATCTCAGCTCTCTCTGCATTCCCCAGGCTGTGCTGTCTCCAGCACCTCTATGGCTAGTCTGGCATCTGCCTGGGTTGGAGTTCTACCAGCTTGCTTAGACTGATCCTTGGTTGGCACAAGCATCCATCCTTCCTCTCCAGCAGTCAGCCCCAATTGAGCTGAACTGCTCCCTTTTATATTGGTGCATTTGGAGTCTGCCCAGTAGAATTGAGGGGACGTGGCTTCCTCAGCCCACAATGTAGGGTTAATCCTTCCCAGTCCAGTGAGTGTGCCCCATCACCCTTCCATATTGGCAAGTATTTTCTGCACAGCATGGGGAGTGGTTGAGCCTTGTCTTACGGCTGACCAGAATAGGGGCATCTGCTGCTTACACACTATTAATTGATATGTGTGACAATTCTGAAAACTTTCACTTATTAGGTCAGAATCCTGGCCAGTTTGCAGAATAAGATACTGTGCTATCTTTGCATAATTTCCAGTGACTACAATGTAAATGTACAATGAAAATATTTTCATTTAATAACAACTCAATTTAAAATAGTTTTTTCCCTTTAAAAACAGTTAGAAAATGAGTTAACCCAATTAGAATAAGAAATTCAAATTAGCAAGAGAAATAAACACAGAATGTGCCATCTGAAAATGAAATAATACCAAGGAAAAAATGACTAGTACAGAAAGAAATGATGGGGAACACTTTAAAATAATGATCATAGTTAATTAATGCTGAATGGGAGTGCTTCAGAAATACTTATGGCATTCACAATAGCACCAAATGGGTTCATCATTCCTTTTTGGAAACTAACATTAAGCCTGAGAATTAACACCATTATGTACAGTATGATGTAGCTCTTTTCCTCATTTCATATCTATTTTGTCATTCATAACCTCAATCCTGAAATGTTGAACTCAGGGAGAATGAGGAAAACTAGATTAGCGATGAGCATTTGCATATAAACCCTGTGGCCTTAATCTTGCCAGATTGCAAAATACAGACTCAGCAGTCATTGTTCAGAGGTTCCAGCGTTAAAATATAGAACTCTGTATTCCAGTCAGTTCCACTGATGCCTCAGTTCATGTTGTACAACAGGGGTCAGCAACCTGCAGCACGCGTGACAAAGGTGGCACAGGAGCTGATTTTTAGTGGTACTCTGCTGCCAGCCGGGGTCCCGGCCGCTGGCCCCGCTCATCCTGCTGCTGGCCTGGAGGGACGGAACCCCAGGCCGGCAGTGGGCTGAGCGGGGCTAGCACTGGGACCCCAGACCGGCAGTGTGGGTGCCAGACAGAACCCAGACCGGCTGCACGCTGAGCCGCTCAGCCCGCTGCCAGTCTGGGGATCCATCCTCCAGCTCCTGCCAGCCGGGGACCCGGCCACCAGCCCCACTCAGCCCGCTGCTGGCCTGGGGTTCCGTCCATCCAGGCTGGCAGCGGGATGAGTGGGGCTGCCAGCCCCTGCCAGCCAGGGTCCCAGCTGTCGGCCCTGCTCAGCCCGCTGCCAGTCTGGGGTTCAGTCGAGGGGCCCCTGTAAATGTAAAATTTATTACTGGCACGCGAAACCTTAAATTAATGAAGACTTGGCATGCCACTTCTCAAAGGTTGCCAACTCCCATTGTACAATATGTTGGGTAGACTTGTGCTGTGGCGCAAGTCTCTTAGGCACCCTTGTGAGGTTCTGTACATCTATACCCATGTGGGTAATAATCTGTGGCCTTTAATGTTTTTGATCCAATTTGTAGCTGTGCACAGGCTCCTACTTGGACTTACTCCTTGGAACCACACCCTGACATTACAATATGTATATTCAGCTAGCTACCAAGGTTATTGCCAGACAAAGATAAAAGAGCTCTACTTTTTGAAAGAGGTTTTAACCTCAGGTGCCCGGGTGAAATATCTACCTGAATATTAATATACTGCTTACCTAAATTCACATTTTGAATTAAATTGCCTACCAGTCCCAAAATGGTCATCTAGTACCACTGTGTTCAATGAAACAACTTCTATCATCTCTCTCACCAGAGATGGCTGCATTTCAGCAATAGGTGAAGTACCCTAGATCAAGAGTAAAAATTTCAAAAGTGACTTAGGAGCCTAAGTCTCATTTAAAGTCAATCAGCCTTAAGACACCCAAGTAGTGCTGGGCAGGAAATAGTTTTCTTGTTCTGCAAAACTTTGAGATTTCAAATTTTTTCCCATTCCACATCAGGATGACACTGAGCCCTTGTGGGGAAAAAAAAGGCACACTACAGAATAGCTAACAGCCCAGTGATTAGGGTGGGGTTCACTCACTGTCTCTTGTTGCAGCTGTTCCACTGTGAATAAATAATTAAATATTCCCTAAAACACAGAGAGATTGACTACATAGCCCAGTGGTTAAAGCACTCACCTGGGAGATCCAGATTTAAGTCCCTGCTCCAATTAATATTTCATCATTTCAATGTAATATATTACATCAATAGACCACGTTCTGTACATCCATAGACTATGTATGAGTAATAGTCAGTCTACTGTCACTCACTGATGGCATACTAAATGATTAAAGCCATGCAACTTTGAACAAAAACATAATACTCTATTAAAATCTGTATGGCTTTTAAAGTGTGTTTTCATTTACATGAATCTATGAAGAGAGAATAATTTGATACAAAGGTGAAATCTCCAAAAGTAATAAAGATGGATATATTGTTATTGTTGTAACCTTTACAAAATACTTTGCTTTCCCTGACCAAACTGACTTTCCAATGAAACAGCTCAGTCTCCAAATGCAAACATAAAATATTGGCAGCTTTCAGACTTGTTTTTTCATGCTGAGCCTAATTGGCAAATGGCAGGGAGTTTGTAAGCTTCTTCTAAGCAAGCCTTAGAGGGACAACTTAGAGTTTGAATCTCTGTCAAACAGCTTGCTGCAGCTCTGGGTGGTTTTTTTCCCCCTTATATCTATTGTGCTTTCTTCTGCATGTTCTTTTTAGAAAACAAGTAAAAACTAACAGCAAAATGACTGGGATAATTAGATTTAATTTGGATATCATTTATCACTCAGGACCCATACTCAAACATAGAATAGGAACACAGAGATGGGTTCTCCCTTATCCTTGTCTCCCTATTCTGATCATCGTCATCAGTTTAAGGCAGAAAGTGATAAAACAGTTCCATAGCTTTGGGAAAAGGAAAAAGAGTGTTTTCCCCCTGTCATTACTGCACAGTTATTTGCCTTTCTAAGGGAGATTACAATGACCTCTTCAATTTTGCCATCATATCAGCTGTTGTTAAACAGTTGGTTTCTGAACAGGAACCAGCAAAATTGATGATTTGGTGGCAAGGTGACAGATTATGCACTTATTTTTCATAACTGGAAATCTGAGTTCAGATTTGAGATCTCCCATCCAAGCCCAAGCTACTTTGGAGGGGATCATAGTTCAAGATGGTTTGATTGCCAGTTGCACTCCTACCTGGGAAGACTTTCTTCTATTCACCTGTTAACTCCTATGAAATACATGATATATTCTTATTGTTTTGGATCTTTAGATTAAACACCATTCACTGACAGAAGGCTGAGTTTGAATAGCTATTGCATGATTAATTCTCCTCCTCTCTCCTCAGATGTAGCTACACCTGTGGTAGATACGTTTGTGATAATTATGGCTGATAGAGAACTTTTCATCAAAAAATCCCGATTCTTCAAGTGTGAGAAAAAGAGCATCCTACTTCAGATGATCCAGTAGAGTGGCTGTTAAGGCTGGTACTTCAAACATGGGGGAACCCAGGTTCAAATCCGTGTTCTGACTCAAGCATAGCAGCGTGTTGAATCTGGGTCTTCCCAACTAAAAGTCCTAACCGGTAACTGAGTTTTTGTTGTGCTATAGAATAAAAACAAATGTTGCAACCTTTAAATTTTTCACAAAAAATAATTCTTGTTTTCCAGAAAGCTCTGGTGATAACGAACTGTGAAAAAATCAGAAAGCATACCATGCATCTCAAAATTTCCTTTCATAATCCTGAACTGTTGTAAATCATGCAGTAAGCTTTGAGACCTTTGCATGAAAGGTATCTACAGTTTGTTCCTATGCTGAGATATACTAGTTGCATATTAATTTTCACTGTAAAAGACATTCCAATACCAGCTCAAAACCTGTCAAAAGACTTTTTTGTCTGGAAGCCACTCTGTGTACAAAATATTCATTTGTGCTCCTTCACTTATCAATGCATATTTTCTCTATATGCATTATTGTCACAGATAAAGGGGGGACAAATGCAGAAGAATAGAATGTAAAATCATAAACTCAGAAAAAATTATTGCTGTTTTTATTACAGTAGCACCAGGTAGCTCATTGTGCTGGGTGCTGTACAAATGCATAATAATAAACATGAAGGAGGAACAAATATACAAAGCTAGCTTTAAATACTGGAGATCCCCAGATGCCAGGAAAATCGACCGTTGATATGCCAATGAGATGGTTAAAAAATAATGGGTTGTGTATGAAGTGTAGTCAGCATCATATTAGTTTCAGGTCAGAAATGTGAACATTTTGTGAGGTATCATAATGGTCCAATATGGCAATTCGATACAGCATTTCTACAGTACAAAATGATCAAAGCCTAAAGGATTGTTCTATACAAGTAATAATATATTTTAATATATGATTAAACATGAGAAAAAATGGTCAACCTCTGATATATTGTTCCATCTTTTATTAATTTAAGATAGTAATGGATTTAATGAATATCATATCATTTATGGGGAATTACATTTTAGCTCCAACCCTGGTCTTTTTAAGACTTCTATGGGTTATTTCTCTCTGGTATTTTCTTTGAACTAATCAATCTAGTACTGAAATTCCAAACAGCTTTGCAGTTTAAAAGACAGCTTCAGATTAACATCATTCCAGGCCATCTGTCCTAGATTAAATAAATTGGAGATAATACCATTTCAAACTCAAAACATAACCTAATACTTATTTAAAAATTAAATTGGAAACTCCACATTTCTACATGAGCTGTCTCAAAAGATACACAACCCAAAACTTCACTCACAAAATAGTTAATCTTTCCAGTATTTTCCATTCTTCCATTAAACAGAAACAGTCACTTGTGTCAAAATTACTCCCAGAGTATGCATTTACAATCTTGTTTTCAGTAAATATCCTCCAAACATGTCCTAGGATTTATTTCAAAACATGGTTGATGTGATTTTTGCTTGATAAGATGTTTAGCGTTAGAGGATGTATAATTCTTGCCTTTGTGACTTTTAGGAACAATGCTCATGTCAAATCATAATTTGCATTGAAACTGCATTATAGTTGTGGGTGGCAGTGGACATTATTCTCATGGAGCTCCTGTTGTGCTGAGCATTTCATGGGGCATGATTTCCCCTAGTCATGGCTTCCAGCTCTCCTACTAAACTTAGTCTGTCTAGCATGGCAACTAGCAGATACACCTTGATCTCCCACTGTCAGTGGGGAACCTGCACAGCTTTTGCTGCTATGAACTGCACATGAAACATTTGTTGGACTGGAACTTGGAACACATCTCCTCACCAAATGATAGACTCATGATTTTGACCCTTCATATTCAATGTAGATTTGCTGTTTGGAACATACTCACCCTGAAAATCATTGGTGCTTCTACAGTCTTGTCACCTGAATTGAACCAATACAACATTTTTGTGGCAGGATTCTCTGAGACCTCTTGGAGCAGTGCCAGTGATGTGGTTATTAATGGCTATCATACCTGGCCCTAGTGATAAGGGTGTTGGCCAGAGTGGCCTCAGCAGTGTTGCCTTGGCCTTATTAAGCTTCGCTCATAAAGCCCTCATAAGATGGTCTCCCATTCCCAAACATATCATGATGGCAAGACTTTCTCATAGACATTGCAACATCATCATCATCGCTGCTTATCCATCACTAACCTCAACAATGAGGACACTATTGAACAATATGCATGAGCCTTGTAGGACATCATCATCAGAATATCCGCTCACACCATTATCACTGTGCTAAGGGATGCCAATGCCATGCTGGGAGCTGATGTTAGAACAGCTTGGCTGGAAAGCAGTGGGCATTTCTTTCTGCATGCGACCATAAGTGATAATGGTGAGCTACTGCTCAAGCTTTTTGCTTCAAGTGGACTCCATGTTTCTGACACCGATTTCCAATGGAAGAAGATACATGCATTAACTTGGTATTTGAATGATGACTGAACTTGCAAGGCATTAGATCACATTCTTATAGCTAATTGTCAGGGATGCTGTATACACCACTGTCAGGTGTTCAGGGTGATGAAAATGGCAATACTGTCCACAAGGTGCTTGTGGTCATGGTGAAACTGAAGTTGAAGGCAACTCAAACCAAGCCTTCCATTAGTTGCTTAGACGTACGGCACATGATAGATGCTGCTGTCAAAATAGAATACCAGGCTGAAATCTGAAAATGATTTGACACTGTAGCCCTGGCAGATGAAAACTTTGAACACTATCAAATCAACAATATGTGGGACTATTTCTTGTTTTCTAATATGGATGCTGCCAATGAAGTGCTGGGGAAAAGGTGTCACAGCCCTAAACATCAATGGATCAGTCAACAGAGTCTGGACTTCATAGAAAATGACATGTGGCTCACTTAAAAGGAAACAACCAAGAATACTGGCATCTCAGTGCCTTGCATAACATAGCTTTAAAGTAGAACCATGAGATTTTTCAGCAAATAAGACTCAATCAATAGAACCTGCACTGGCCAATGTGACAAAGCTCTGTCCTTGCCTCTATGGGTCCCACGTTTCCTGGCAGATTTCACTAGCCTCAGAGGTTCAGTGACCCTCCACGTAACCCTTCTCTCTCTAGAGACAAGGGTCACAATCTACTGAGCCATTTTCATCATAAGCCAGTGAGGGAGATGAGGAGAAGTTATCCTTCCTTGCACAGTCTCTGTTGTCTGCCAGTCTCAGTGATTAATCAGGGGACAAAGGGTGGGGAGGAGCCCAGGCCCACCCTCTACTCCGGGCTCCAGCCCAGGGACCCTAATAGTATCAGCTATGGTTGCTGACCTTTTAGAAACATGACATGTACAATTCCCTGGGCTACTTCCCACATAGCAGCCCTCAATTCCTCAAGCTCCACTTCACCCTTACCTCAGGGCCTCCTTCCTTGTGCCTGATATGGTGTGTACTACTCAGTCTCTTCAACAGCACAACTTCCTCCCACAGCTCCTGACATGCACACCCACCTGACTAAGTGGGAGGCTTTTACCTAGTTTCAGCCAGCCCCTGATTGGCTTCAGGTGTCCCAATCAATCTAGTGTTCTCCCTGCCTTCTGGAAAGTTCTTAATTGGCCCCAGGTGTCTTAATTGACCTGGAGCAGCTGCCATTTCACTTATCCTGGTACCAGGGAGTTGTTTAGCCTGGAGCTAATATATCTACCTTCCACTACTTTTCTATAGCCATCTGGCCTTGCCCCTTCATACCAGAAATGACTACAGAGCTATTTATAAAGAATTGTGCACCTTAAAAGTCAGTATACAGAACAAATCCTTGCACAGATTGGAAGAGAATGTTAAAGGACTAGACACCTAAGTAAGAACTCTGCTTTGCATCAGAGAAAATGAAGACTTTCTGGATAGAAGTCAGCATTTCATACTGCAGGCACAGCATGCTGAAAAATCAGAGAGGGCAGTACAGAACAGGGAAGAAAATTGGCAACATGTGACCTCCAGAAGAAGAAAGAGGAGAACCTATGTATCTCCAGTGCAGATAGAGGTAAGAAACGGTTTTCAGGCTCTCTGCAAAGGTACTATGGCAGAGAATGGTTTGGAAGAGTCATCTGAGGGAAAGGATCAGAGGGAGACCCCATCGACCAGAAGGCATGGGATGCATTGTCCTAGGGATAGGGAGTTCCCAAGAGGAGGAGATGGGTTGTGGTGGTCGGGGACTCCTTCCTAAGGGGAATGGAGTCATCCATCTGCTGGGAAACTTGAGAAGTGGGCTGCTTGCCTGGAGCTAGATTTTAGGATGTGACAGAGTGTCTGCTGAGACTGATCAAGCCCTCAGACCACTACCACTTCCTACTTCTCCATGGGGGCACCAATGATACTACCAAGAAAGACCTTGAGTGGGTCACTGCAGACTATGTGGCTCTGGGAAGAAGGATAAAGGAATTTGAGGTGAAAGTCATGTTCTCATCCATCCTCCCTGTTGAAGGAAAAGGCCCAGGAAGGGACCATCGAATTGTGGAAATAAATGCATGGTTGCACAGGTGGTGTGGGAGGGAGGGCTTTGGATTCTTCAACCGTTGCTCCAACAAGAAGGATTGCTAGGAAGAGATGGGATCCACCTGGTGAAGAGAGGGAAGAGCGTCTTCACAGGCAGCCTAGTGAGGAGTGCTTTAAACTAGGTTTGCTGGGGAATGGAGACCTAAGCCCTGAGGTAAGTGGGGAAATGGGATACCGGGAGGAAACACAAGGAGGAGGGTGCAACAGGTGAGGCCTCCTGATTTATACTGAGAAATAGGGCAATTGGCTAGTTATCTTATGTGCCTGTACACAGATGCAAGAAGCCTGTGAAACAAGCAGGAAGAACTGGAAGTCCTGGCACAGTCAAAAAACTATGATGTGATTGGAATAACAGAGATTTGGTGGGGTAACTCACGTGACTGGATTATATAAATGCATGGATGCATATAAACTGTTCAGGAAGGACAGGCAGGGGAGAAAAAGTGGAGGAGTTGCACTGTATGTAAGATAGCAGTATGATTGCTCAGAGCTCCAGTGTGAAACTTGAAAAAAGCCTGTTCAGAGTCTTTAGGTTAAGTTTAGAGGCAAGAGCAACAATAGTGATGTCGTGGTAGGCATCTGCTATAGACCAGCAGACCAGGAAGATGAAGTAGATGAGGCTTTCTTCGGACAACTAACATAAGTTTCCAGATCACAGGCCCTGGTTCTCATGGGGGACTTTAATGATCCTGACATCTGTTGGGAGATCAATACAGAAGTGCACAGACAGATTTTGGAGAGCGTTGGGGACAACTTCCTGGTGCAAGTGCTGGAGGAACAACTAGGGCTATGCTCCTCTTGACCTGCTGCTCACAAACAGGGAAGAATTGGTAGGAGAAGTAGAAGTGGGTGGCAACCTGGGCAGCAGTGACCATGAGATGATCGAATTCAAGATCCTGACAAAAGAGCTTTGGCCCAGGAATGATGAGATGTATATAGACATTACTGATATAAAAGTTATTTGACTCTCTTGATCATCATTCCCTTTGGCTCTGTCTACAAGCTGCTGGCATGCCTGGCAAGTTCCTCAACCGTCTTGTAGAAATACACCACAAAAGTGAGAGTTGTGTCTATTTAGGTACTAGGATGACCAACTGGTTTAAGTGCAATAGCAGCATCTGCAAATGATGCTTGGCTGTCCCAATCTGTTGAACACTGTTATTGACTGAATGAGGAAAGCCGCATACCTGTGGTGGTAATGCATGACTTCTGCATAATAGACTTGGAATATGTGGCTGACACACCTATATTTTCAAACTAATCTCATCAATACCCTGAATATATTTATGGAAGAAGCAAATAATCTTGGTCTTCATTTCAGCTGGAAGAAGACCAGACTGATTAAAGTGGCTGATGGACCTTTACCCTTAACCATCGTAATTGATGGACAAAAAGTTGAATTTGTCAGCTCATTTGAGGAACTTGGCTCTGTTGTCATCAAGGAGGGAGGTTTCCCTAATGACATTAAATACTGAATCAGCAAGGCTATGGGTGTTATACATGCTCTTTGGAAGCCTCTATGTCATCAATACCACATATCAACTCAGACTAAGATTGGCAAACTACACATTTTTGACATGAATGTATTGAAAGCATATGGTAGTTTCATCACATTACAGATTATGATGTAGGTATTGGACCAATCAGCTTCCATTGTCTTCCCAGTGACTTAGGGATGGTTCAGGTGTCTTGGCCATCTGTTCTGTATGCTGGAATCTATACCAACCCCCAGCTTTAGGTGATTGATCCAACATAAATTGAATGGAGAGAAATTTCAATGGACAACCTTGCAAATGCTGGAGGGATGTCTACCCTCTCCTGCATCAGACTTAATATAAAGCAGGCTGCACCATTGGCAGGAAACCGGTCTCTCTGGAAATGGGTGATCAAAAGTGGCCACTCTATGATCAATGAGCAGGAGAATTAATGAAAAAAGTAAGTGCAAATCTGAGTTTCTTGACTTCATTGGAAGTTTTCACATTATAGAACTCAGGCTGGGGTCTTAAAGGTACGGGGAATGGTTCATCCTCTAGCAATATCACAATATAAAAATCATTGTCTTGTCACATTTTGTCTTTTAAAGGTTAATTATAACTAACTTTCTAACTACACAGATACAGTAAAATGCGTTGCAAGCCAGAATACACTATAAACAATCCTTCATTCATGAGGAAAAATGACATCAACAAGTTGCTGATTTCTTGCAGGGTGCATTTTTATTGTGCATGTCATGAGAAATAATCCACACGTTGTATATGTATTGACATTACTTATATTGCAAAAACAGCAGCCAGATAGGATTACTAGATGGATGGATATTAGAAAGGAGGACAGTGGCTTTTACTCCCAGAAACTACAACTACAATACCCACCTGCTGAAGTGAAGAAACAGATTGACAGAGCCAGAAGAGTACCCAGAAGTCACCTACTACAGGACAGGCCCAACAAAGAAAACAACAGAACGCCACTAGCCATCACCTTCAGCCCCCAACTAAAACCTCTCCAACGCATCATCAAGGATCTACAACCTATCCTGAAGGACGAGCCATCGCTCTCTCAGATCTTGGGAGACAGACCAGTCCTTGCTTACAGACAGCCCCCCAATCTGAAGCAAATACTCACCAGCAACCACACACCACACAACAGAACCACTAACCCAGGAACCTATCCTTGCAACAAAGCCCGTTGCCAACTCTGTCCACATATCTATTCAGGGGATACCATCATAGGGCCTAATCACATCAGCCACACTATCAGAGGCTCGTTCACCTGCACATCTACCAATGTGATATATGCCATCATGTGCCAGCAATGCCCCTCTGCCATGTACATTGGCCAAACTGGACAGTCTCTACGTAAAAGAATGAATGGACACAAATCAGACGTCAAGAATTATAACATTCAAAAACCAGTTGGAGAACACTTCAATCTCTCTGGTCACTCGATCACAGACCTAAGAGTGGCTATACTTCAACAAAAAAGCTTCAAAAACAGACTCCAACGAGAGACTGCTGAATTGGAATTAATTTGCAAACTGGATACAATTAATTTAGGCTTGAATAGAGACTGGGAATGGATGAGTCATTACACAAAGTAAAACTATTTCCCCATGGTATTTCTCCCTCCCACCCCACCCCCCACTGTTCCTCTGATATTCTTGTTAACTGCTGGAATTAGTCTACCTGCTTGTCACCATGAAAGGTTTTCCTCCTTTTCCCCCCCCTGCTGTTGGTGATGGCTTATCTTAAGTGATCACTCTCCTTACAGTGTGTATGATAAACCCATTGTTTCATGTTCTCTGTGCGTGTGTATATAAATATCTCCTCTGTTTTTTCCACCAAATGCATCCGATGAAGTGAGCTGTAGCTCACGAAAGCTTATGCTCTAATAAATTTGTTAGTCTCTAAGGTGCCACAAGTACTCCTTTTCTTTTTGCGAATACAGACTAACACGGCTGCTACTCTGAAACCTATGTCAATAGTAAACTTTGTGGTTATCAGAGGTAGTCAATGTTTTTTAAATTTTAAATTTTAAATATTTAACTTTGAAATTTCAACATTAAAAAGCAGGAGAAAATTGACTTTTCAACCAGCTAATGAGCTTGTCAAATTGTTTCTAATTTCAGTGAAATTTCAAGTTTAAAAAGAAAATATTTCAAGAAGTTGTTCATAAAATTGTTTCCCCTTTTTCCTCATCTAGATCTTGTTACAATAAAACACTGTGGTTTCATTATAAAAATACAGGTTTATTTAATCCATAAAGGCCAGATTGAGGTCCATTGTCCCTGTTCATGAAGGGGAATAATGGAGAAAATGGTGGCCCCTGACTCCCCTGCATCACAATGGGGAACCAGCCAGTACTAAATGGCTGCTCTCCCTCTTCTGCAGGTGACTAGGAGTGGGTGGGTGTGGAAAGGAATGGGCAAAGCCGTGATTAACCCCAGCCAATAAAATGCAAGACAGTTTAGCTGCACTGGAACTTCAGGGGATGAATTGCTGTGCCAGGTATAGGGCTGATGCAAGGTACCTGTAAAGAAATATTTAAAAAAGAAATGACCCGAGATTAGTGAATAACCGATAGTTTGGTTCACTAGCCCTTCTGGAAAAAAAAGTCAGTCTACCCGAACCAGAATCAAAAATTGCAAAACAATTGGGCAAATCAAAAAAATCCATTTTGGGTCAACCTGAAATGTTTTGTTCTGAGCATTTTTAAAGGGCTAAATTCACAAAACAGCTGGAGGAGAAGGAAAGGCCAATGGTTGTGGAGCCCTGCTTAACTATTTAGTATCATTCACAGTGGCAATTCATATTTATCCATAACAACAATGACAGAGAGAGAAAGAGCCAGTGAGAAAGAGGCTAAGGTCCTAGCCTGACAGTTAGGGTACTAATCTAGGCTATAAATGACCCGAGTTCAAGTCGCAGCTCCAATGACTATCTAATTATTTATGCACAGTGGAACTGCCTCAACAGGAGAGACTGCAAAAGACCCATACCAGAATATCCCAGTGGTCAGCGCAATCTTCTCCAATGCAGAAGAATCAACTTCAAACCCCTTCTCCAGAGCGGGGGTAGGAACTGAATCTGAGTCTCCTACATCTGAGAAGAGAACCTTAAGCATGAGGCTAAAAGTTGTACGGAGTTCTCTGCCACTGTACCTTTTGTGAATTTTTTTTTCTCAAAATCTCATTTGGCCCAAAAGAATGTTTTGGCTGAAACTGTTCTTCAAATTCCTGTCAAATTCAGGAATAGGTTCAGTTGATCAAAAAATAAATGCATTTTTGGTGTTCCAAGTTACTTGCAAAAAAAAAAAACCCCACAAAACAAAAAAACAAAAACAATCACCTACTCTATCAGATATCCTCTGCCTTCACACTCTGTTCTTCCTCCCCTTACCACTACAGACAGTAAATCAAAGGACACATTGCAGAATCTTCTGCAGACCAGAAGTAAATAGATAAGTAAATTTGGCACTGAGAGAGAGAGAGAGAGAGAGAGAGAGAGAGAGAGAGAGAGATTCTGTAGTACTCATTCAAACCAACACTTACATATATTAGTTTTCTGGATTTACTCGGCTGTTGATATCTTTGAGTGCTGAACTGACACGGTGATATTCCCATTACCTTCTGTGGTAGTTTGCGTTAGAAAATAGTAGGTTCGGCCAATCATGTCAATAGCCTCTTATCTGTAAATCTACTAGTCAAAATGCCAAACCCATTATTTTCCTGAAGGGGGCAAATGTCAATTCATTTGAAATTAAGGAGGGACAGTCTTTTTTCAGAGCATATAGGAAAATGCTCTTTTGGCTCATTTTAAACATCACAATCAGACCTAACATGGGCTACAAAAATTGCTATATTATTTTTAACAGGACAATAGTAATTGACAGCAAAATAACACTATCTTTAATTGATATTTCCTGATGGGTTTAGGAATCCAGACTGAACAGCTTTAATGTTATTTATCTTTCCTATAAATACTCAATTTTACAGACTGAGTATTGAGCTAATTGAACACAATTTTGAAATAATTTCTTTTGTGTTCAGCTATTGCAAGCCAATGCATTCCTGTTTACCGAAACAAACAAGAATATTCAACCACTAGGCCCACAATATTTTAAAGTGATAAGGAATAGAGCAGGCTGGAAAGCGAGAAATAAGTAATTATTTCATAAACTATTTCAGTTTTTTCATGAATTTTCAAAATATCAAAGTTGTCCTATAGCTCTCAAAAAGGAACACCTAGCAAAATGCTAACTCTTTTCAAATAGAATGGATCAACTGTGGTGAAAATCTTTAATTAAAAAATTGTTGTGAATTTTCATATTTTCAGAATGTGTTGACTAGCTCTAGTTTCAAATGTTACATCTCAGAATCTTAATAATGATCTCTGTAAACGGATCTGGCATCCATTTCTAGGGATGCCATCACTACAGAGAAATTGGGATATTGGAAGGAGTCCAGAGAAGACCAACACAAATAATTAGAGTGTTTGATTAATTAAATTAGACCAAAGAGAATAAAAGCTAAACGGTAATTAAGGGGGAAGAGATATTTGTCTATTAGAATGCATGGGTGACTTTTAGTGAGATAAGTGGCCTTTTGTGCCTTTGAAAATTTCCACCATTAACCTCAAGAATGGAGAAGAATTGTTTAGGATGGGAGAAGGAGATAGGGGTTACATTTATAAAAGGAACTTCCTGATACAGAAAGCTATTATATTGCTTGAGCTGTCTGAAATAAATTCAGCACAGCACTAAAAAATGTACTTTAGGAAATAATCCCACATTGTCATTATTTAATATGTTTATTTTGGTGGTTCTTAGTGGCCAACTGAGAATGAAGCCCCCTTGGGCTATGGATAGCACAAAGATAGAGTAGGAGATAGCCCATGGAAAGCGCATGCTCTTGTAGAAACTGGCTATGTAAAAGACCCATACTTTTATTATGGGACATGCTTTCTGCTCAATACCCATTCCCTGCTAACTTTCAGAAGGGGCAGATGGGATACGAGCCTCACATTCTGAAAGTGCTGCTGCTGCTGCCACCTGTAGTACTTGCTAAAATCCAGAAGGAGCAAACTAAAGGGTCACAGATGATCTGTTGGTACTTGGTTAGCTCAGATTAGTGTCTGACAAAGAGCATAGTTCTCCTCTCCTCCCGGGCAACATTTGGTTGAGGAAGGAAAGTCTGGCCAATGAGCCTCGCTTGCAAGTGAGCAAAGAACAGACAGGTTAATCATGGACTACTACTCTTTGAAAGACAGCAGAAAGTGGAACAACTGGGAGAAGAAAAGAAGTTGATGAGACTGAGAGGGAAAAAGAAACAGTAGGAGCAGAAAACACAGGGACAATTGAAGAAGGAGGAAGAGTGAGAGAAGATGGAACATGTGATGAAGGGTGTGGAAAGGACAAGGAACATGAGGATAAAAGGGCGGATGAGGGAGAAAAAACAGAGTGGCATGGAAAGGACGAGGGATACAAGGATGTTGACGAAAGGAAGAAACAGAAAAAAATGTTGAATGGAAAAAAAGATCAACAAGGAAAGGGGGACAGAGAAACAGCCAGGAAGGTAAACAAAATAATAAATATAGTAAAATTAAAATTTTATTTTTTAACACAGGGGTCCAGGTCCTCAGCTGGTGTTAGTGGGCACTACTCCGCTGAAGTCGGTGGAGCTATGCTGATTACCACCAGCTGACGATCTGGCCCATTGAGCCAAAGTCCAGAAAGGGAAGATATAAGAGAGCACTTCACATTTGGAAAGAGAAAAAAAAACAAAGGAAACATGGTAAATTACATTTCATAGAATACAAAAATTTCAAAGGAAAAAACCCTTACATTGGGCATTGACTTTTGTGGAGTTAGACAAGGGATGAATTTTTGGCCCCAGATACTATTTTTGCAGTCACAAGTTTACATCCTTTTACCAAATTATCAATATAAAGTTACAATCTTATGTGCAACTAATAGGAAATAGTTATATACATTTAAAAATTTCAGTTTATCCAATAATTAAGTCTTCATCCAATGCCCTTGGTATTTTAATGATGCAAGTTAAAATGTATAATATTAAAATTATACAAAAACGAAGACACTTGAAAAATGGATCCTGTTTAGTGTTAAATCACCCCTACTCAGACTCAACTCATTTTGTTTGAGCAGCATTATTGAAGCTTTATACTGCGCTGGACAAGATAAAACATACTTGTCCTCCTGACCCCAAAAGTCACCCACAAAAGAAACAGCCAAAATACTTTTGACCTAGCTGATTGCCTGATCTGCTATTATGCTGCAGATGTCCTTTTGCTATCATGTGCTTCTCTCAATACTCTCAATGTCACCATTGCCTATAATGCTGCTTAAAATGCTTCCAGCATCACTGTTGCTTACTCATGCTAAAGTATGCATAAAAGAATGTCAGACTTGCTTGGATGCTATACACATAACAAGCCACAATCCATGTTAACTGATGCAATTTAATATATCCTCCAATAATTTGTTTTTTCTTTTGATATAATCATTATAATAAAGATAGAAAATTAAAAACATTGGAAATACAAAGTCATTCTGAATGTTATTTTGCCCCCTCCCCCTCAAAAAAATTAACAGAAATTATCTTTAAAGATTGAGAACATCATTATATGTGATGTGGGTATGTGACACTAGACCTAGAGATATTGTAAGATCCACGCCATTTAATGTTGTGTCTCAAAATATCTAGCAGGCAATGTGCCAGATGCTTACACTCGTGGTTTTTGGCATTCTTTTAAAGTACTGTGGAACCCAAAACAGTCATGCTAAGAGTCTATTACACACTCAAAAAAATCAAAAAAGGATTTTCATAGTACCATAAAAACAGCCAACTCACACAGTAATAAAGCCTATATGGGTGTGACAGAGTGTATCTACTCCACACCAGCCCTGAAAGGTTTAACTCTGCTTTGCAGGCTGAGGAAGCCAGGCCCCTCCAACCCTGCTGGGCATGCTCAGCCTGGAGTCAGCATGTAAAAGGTAGCAGCCCAGCTCAGCCTGGGGAGGCTGCTGATGTGGGAAGGACCCAGGCTGCAAACTCCCTGCAGGAAGTTGCCACAAACCCTGACTATGGTTCATAGGGCTCCTGACTGGAGACTCCAGGCTGCCCAATGAGCCCAAAGAAAGGACAGCACCAGTGTGGGCCTGGCAATTTGAGGACCACAGAGATCTGGGGAGTTTTGACGAGGGGGAAAGGGAAAGAATCAGCCAGGGGACTCAAACTCTTTGCTGGTAAGTGAACCAAGGTACTGGTCAATGTGCTTTGGGGTGCCACACCCCTTACTTGGGTTACTGCACTCCTTTGAGTGGTGTCCCACTCCCCAATGGGCCAACCAGCTGCACAGTCCCACAGATGTGGGCTACTTCACTGACTCTGACCATTGGGCATGCTGCCTTGATAGTAAGGGCTGCTTATTGACACTAGTCACTGAGAAATACTACCCCATGTTACAATAAGGATCATTGGGTAGAACCTGATGGGCTGCAAAATTGCCTTTGACCTTCCATCTAATCCTATGTGACCTGACACCCCGTGATGAGATGTACATACCCCACAACAATGGGATATTTATTCATTATCTCAGACATAGCAAGAGCCTCGGCAAGCTGCTCACCAGAGTTTCAAAGTCAAGCAAACAAGTCGCTCCCCTCCCTCAAAATGTGCTGTCAAAGGTTTGTGAAAATCTTGGTGTAGCCAACCCATTAGACTCAAAATAATGAGAAAATTTGTAGGGGAGGTGGAGAAAATAACCCAAGATAGATCATGTAAGACACCAGAAGATTCCTACAGCACCAACAGCAAGGCTGGGGCTGATCAGGAGTTCATGGTGTGGTAAATTCAGATACCCCTGCTTGCCAATAATTGTGCATGTCCACATAGTCCCAGTCAACACTCCTGTGCTCCCATCAGCTCTGTTTGCATTGCAAAGACTGCTCCTCATGTCTGTTTCCTGTTCCATCATTATTGTGTAACACCGACAGATGCCAGTCGTTGGTGGATGGAATTGAATTTGGGACCTCTGGAGCTTAGTGCATGAGCCTTTAGTGCATGAGCTAAAAGTCAACTGGTTGTTGGCTAAAGCTGTAGAGAAGACTCATTTTATCTCTCTCTTTAAGTGGTCTCAGTGCCACTACATGGGACAGAACACCACACCCAGGAGGTTTGTGAGTAACACTTGCACCACTGATCAGCATAGAATCCTATGGTTCTATTATTCTGTGGTGGAGTGTGAGAAGGGATGACAAAAATGCAGGTAGAAAGAGCAATGGAAGTGTGGTATAGAGAGAAATAAAAAGGGGAGCTGGAGAAAACATTCAGTAAAAGTGGAGAAAATTTAAATGAAGGGAAGAAAGAAGACTACTTAATGAAGAAGGAATGATATGAATGTAAATAATACTAAATGAAAAAATATTTATGGGAGACTAGCATAAAAAGCAGGACTAGAAAATGATACATAATGAAAGAGGAACAGTAGTGGCAGTTTCCTTGAAAGGAGGGTCTTAGTGAACCCCCATTATCCAACGCCCCTAACAGCTATAGAACTATTAAGCACTAGAGCCAAGCCCAATGAGCTTCAACATTCTAGAGTCATAAAACCGGTCATTTCCAAGTTGCCACAGAAATCAGTATTTTTGCCACCAAATGTGCCATTTAGCTACATCCTGATGGTACCTGATTTTTTTTCTGTCTCCCTGCCTGCTGTAACCTACCTACAGCTGCCTCTGTCTTCAGCTTTCCCTTCAAAATATAGTTATTTGGATTAGAACACATGCTCCCTGGTGGCTGACCATAAAAGAAGCAAAGGGAGAAGGTGGTTTTTTGGGGTTTTTTTGTTTTTTTTTCAACCTTCTCAGTCAGCAATTTGCTCAGGTTGAATAGTGAACACACCCTCTCTTGCTCATCAGTTTTGCATGCAGTTGAACACCAGGCCCATAACTGGACTTTCTCCAAAGAGGTATGTGAGGCTCCTTGCACTTCAACTGAACAAGGCAGAGGGGATTTGGAGAGACAAAGCCTGCATCCTGAGTGCGGCCAGAGTGTGGGAAAATCCAGAACTGTAGGAAGTTCAGCCATGCTGCTTGGACAACATTGTGGCTGAAATCCCATCCCTCCTCTGGCCCACTGGAGCCAAGGAACGGAGCCATTGAAACTTGTTGCAAACTACCACCTTGCTTCCCTGGAACATACGGGTGGTGGCTTTGGACCAGGCCACCTGCTTAATATAATGACAGTCAAGGCCAAAAGCTTCTTTGTAAAGAGGCAGTTAAATAGGAAGGCAACACAAAGGTGGTGAAAGAAAATATAATTTTTGCCAATACAAAAAGAAAAAAGAGAAATTTCCGGAGCAGAAGAAAATTGAAATCAGACATTGATATAGACTTTTCCTCAATGATTTGAGATAGAGTCTAAGGTTTATATTACTTTCTGCTGCCCTTGATCTCTAAATTACTTTGTTTATTTTAAATTAAATTTCCTTTATTCTTGCTAGCTTGTAAAATATCTATTTTAGACAAGATATTTTCTCAGACAGACTTTTACAAGGAGTAAAAACTCCACAAAGGGTCCCACACAATGTAATTATTGTTATTGCTTTTATTGTTGAATACCAAAGGAAACATGCATACAAATTATCCCTTGTTAGAGTGCAAAGTCTGTCTCTGGTTAGTACTTTAGCAACAGTTACAAATGAAGTATAAGACATGTCTCAAGTGCACGCACTGGCTGAGAGGAGTTGACAGCTCTTTCCATTTTTATGTATTTATTTTTAAATAACTGTCATCTTTAGAAAGGATCATGCCTACTATATTCAGTAATTGATATGTAAATTACATTATGCATATTTTTGTAATGGGTTCTCCTACAGATCTACTGCTCAGTAAATTATTTGGTCAACCATTGTCAGACTTCCATTTAGCTGACATTAGTGCATATACCTTTAAAACTGATGTTTTACATACATCCATTCTCCTAGTTTGGGACTCGAAAACTGAAATTCCTGTTGAACTCAAGTCAGCATCCATCTGAGAGCTGAATTAGCCTGTTAGCCTGGGTATTGTATTTTAACCTGATTTACCATTCTAAAGTTATGGGTGAGTGAATGTATGTAGCAGTTGAAGGGGTATGTGTGTCGGGGGGGAACCCCATACAGTCAGTACCTACATTTTATATTGTACTTAGAAAATATGTTTGTAGTTTCCTCTTTATTTGTTCCATGTGCAAGGATGAAGAATATTTGAAGTCTGAGTCCTAATACAGTTTAAAAGCAGCCTTATATTAGTAGGTATCCTTCTGAGCCACCATTGACAACTTCCATTCATCTCATATCCCTGTGACTCCTCTCTCTATCTGAAGTCTACCAGTACTTGATGCCTTTTCCTCATAATAAACTGCCACCAACAGTTCCTCTCCTTCTGGGTGTTGAGACTGCTGGGTTTTGAACCTCAGCGCATTCATTATTCAGCTTGTCTGTTTGTTCCTCTTTGTTCAGAAAAACATAACTTTCCAATAGGTCAGCAGGGGGTGGGAAGTTTGAGGTTTCTGCCATGCTACTCAGTACAAAATAGACAAATCATGATGTGCTGCCCATTTCAACCACAATCCTTGGTGAGGTAAAGATTGGCAGTGTACAGTATAGGGCTTTGAGTGGGCAAGCTGCTGCCATGTGAGAACTTGTTTAGCAAGCAGCCATGGTTGTGCCTGCCCTTTCTTCATCAGTATACTGTTCCAAGGAAAATAAATTCAATTTAAATGTATTTATTTAAAAATGTAGAGTGTTGTCCATTTGTCAAGGCTCCTGAGGCCCTTTCATCAGTAAATCACCAGGAATGACCAGTCCACCAGAATGTAACAAACAACCCTGGTTGTGAATACATATCTCCATTTTATCTTACAAAAATTAAGCCAAGTTATACATTGTGTCCTAAAACTAATCCACCCTGGAAAGTTAAAATTCCCAAAGCATGAGATCATCAACTGAGATAATTCTGCCACCAGCTGTGAAGTGTAAACTTCAGAACTGATAGTGAGGTTGATCCAGAAGAGTTTAACTTCCACAGTACAACATGGAAAGGGATGTGAGCAGGCATGTCCCCAGATTATTTAGGGCTTTGGGATGGTATTTTCAAAGGAGCCAAAGGGAGTTAGACATACAGCTCCCATTGAAAGTCAACAGAAGTTGGACATCCAACTCCCTTAGGGCATTTTGAATGTTTCAGCTTTTATAG
Source organism: Dermochelys coriacea (assembly GCF_009764565.3). Lineage (NCBI taxonomy): Eukaryota > Metazoa > Chordata > Testudines > Dermochelyidae > Dermochelys > Dermochelys coriacea. Next base: position 51,710,330 of record NC_050069.1, read on the forward strand.
ATCATAACCAACACCTTGGCTGACACACAGAAGTGAAGAGGGCAGGGTTGGCCAGAAATTTATAATTCCATTTTGCAAAATAAGTAATGGTTACTTACTGAAAGTGTAGTTCTTCAAGATGCAGATGTGTATTCCACTTAAGTGTATGTGTGCCCAGCATGCTGGAGCCAGAAAATGTTGCCTAGTAGTACCCCTACAGGGGCAACACTTGCACATCATTGGCTGTATCAGGAAGCACTGTCCCAACTTCCCTCAGTTCTTCACACCAAACACCCATGAGATGAAATTCCAATGCAGAGGGGACAGAGGTTGGGTTGCAGAATACACATCTGCATTACACATTGAAGAACTACAGGAGACAGAGCTCAGATTCCATCTAAACAAGGACTACAAAACTATGCTTCTGAAGCTTGCATCCACCCTGGAAGATGCAGTAATGACATAATGGTTTGTAAATGTCTGGATGAATGACCAGGTAGCAGCCTTAGAGATGTCCAATATGGAAGTGTTACTGAGGAGCATTATTGACATTGCCTGTGCTTTCATTGAATGAGCTCACACATGGTGAGGGGGTGTAGCTGAAGCTGTCTCCTGTGCAGTCTTGATACAGGATGTTATCCATTTAGAGATGATCTGTCATTTAGTTCTATCCAGATAGAAGGCTAATGTATCTAATGTATGGAGATGCTGTTCCTCCAGAGACAAATGTGGATTAGGAAAGAATATGGGTAAGTATAGTACCTCCTTCAAATGAAACTGAGAAATCACTTTAGACAAAAATTTGGTGGTACAGTTACTTTATCTTTGGAGAATTGTGTATAAGGATGCTTTCCCATCAGACTGTAGCCAATTAGTTCATTTTATCATTCCTTTATTGCATGTTGTGTGATGTTCTAATTAACTCATGCTTGTATGTCATATATAATAGTAGCTAAATAGATTTAAATTGAAGGATTAGAAGTATAAGATTGATAAGTATTTAGAAGTGACAAGTATGCATTAGGTATCTAAGTAAGTAGGGCTGAAATGCAAGGTCTATAGGCTAAGGCATGAAGGATGTCATACTAGACTATAGGTTTAAGAAATGCTTGACATAAGTGACCAAAGAATGACTTTACAAGACTTTACAAGAAACTCTGGCCAATGGCTGGTATTGTGAAAAATTAACTGCAAGATTGTTTTTTTGATTACAAGATAACCTGTAGTCAATCTTTTCTAACAAGTGTCATAACCTCAGGGTGTAAATGCTAATAAGAATAAAAGGAACAAAAACAACCTATGAAAAATGGGGTACCCCGATATTCTTGGGGGAAACAATATAAATAAGGGGGGGAAGGGCGGACACCTTCATACTCATGTGCGGAGTGTTAGGTGTAGTCAGAATCACAAGATAAAAGAGGGCTCCCAGATTGGGTAAAATGTTTTCCCTAAGGAAAAACTCCAGCAGGAACCATCCATCTACCGATGATCAATTGGCAAGGCATCCATCAGACCCTACGAATATTGTAAAGGATGTCAGTATGGCTATATTTGTAACTTCTGCATAGGTCTTTATCAAATTTTTATATGCATGGATAATCATAAACTTAATTGCAACTTTAATAAAACTTGTAAAACAAACAAGATCTTGTACTTGTGAATGTTTGTGTGGTCTCTGTCCTTGGTCTTTGTGTGTTCCTATAGGCTCTAAATCTGAAGCAGGCAGCAGAGGTGACACATACTCTGAGTTTGAAACTGTACCCACCAGAGCCAAACCCCCAGTGGTATAATACAATATTACTAAATTCACTTTATATGAAATAAAAGGCTACAAGAGTTTGCAACTTACACACTCTTCTTTCAGAGTAGCAGCTGTGTTAGTCTGTATTCGCCAAAAGAAATGGAGTACTTGTGGCACCTTAGAGACTAACAAATTTATTTGAGCATAAGCTTTCATGAGCTGCTCTTGTAGCTATCACTACAGGAATGCAGTTTTCTGACCCAAAAGGAGAAGATGCTAGGGGGTCAAATGTGGGACCTACTAGTGCCACTAGGACCATGTTAAGTTCCCATAAAAGAAATGACCCCCCCCCAGTCCGAGAGATGTAGGTGAAGAAGCCCTTTTAGGAACCTTGCTACCAGGGGATTGGGGAAGACTGATCTTTCCTGAATGGGGAGATGAACCCCAATATCTCTACTAGATGCACTTTCAGTGAACTAAGTAAGTGATACTTTCCTTGATGCAGAATTGCCGCAGACTGATTGCCTCTTGGCAGTGTACCCTGGTGTATGCTCCTACTTGCTTGTTCACAATACATTGCAGTGGTATTGTTGGTAAATGAGAACCACTGAGACCTTGATGTGGACTCAAAAAGTATGGCATGCATTGTAAATTGCCTGAAGCTACAACACACTGGATTCTTGCTTTGACCACAGACCTTGGACTAACAGCAACCCCAGAGGTGCTCCCCAGCCCATCAAAGAGGTGTCAGTGACAACAATTCTGGTTGGTAAGAGCCATATGAAAGGAACACCCTGACAAATGCTCTCAAGGAGCATCTATCACTGTAAGGAGCCTAGGACCAGTGGAGGAAGATGGAACAATCAGTTTAAGGAGTGAAGAGTTGGACAATAAACTGCCCAAAGCCATATTTGAAGGCACAACCTTGTAAACTGGACCATCTGCATGCAAGCAGTCATGTAGACCAACAGCCTGAAGCACATCCAAGCTGTTGTGGAAGGCTGAGACTGCAGACTGACGCAGAGGTGGCAAATTGCCTGGAAACAGTTGATTGGCAGAAACGCTTTTGAACTCCTAGTGTATTAGGGCCCCAATGAACTCGATTTTCTGAGTGGGAACCTGGCACTCAACTTTGGTTTTTAGGATAAAACCCTGATTGAGCAAGCACAGTGTAGCGTTGATGTGAGAAAGAAAGAACTTCCTTTCCAGATCTGCCTCTCAATAACCAGTCATCCAGATATGGGAAAATGTGAATCTTTCTTTCTGAGATGACTTGACAGTGACCATGCATTTGACAAAAACCCAAGAGCCATAAGGCAGGCCAAATGGAACATATCTAAGGAAATTTCTGTGGCTCTGCAAAATTGCCACATGAAAGTAGGCATGCTGTAGGGCCAGGGCAGCAAACCAGACATTCTGAAACAAAGTGGGGAGAATAGTCCATAGGGTGACCAGGAAGAACTTCATGTACTGAATATATTTGTTGAGGCTGTGAAGGTCAAGAATGGATTTTACCTCTCCTTTGGATTTTGGCACCAGAAATTACCAGGAATGGAAACCCTGTGTCCAGTGACCTGGTGGCACCACCTCCACTGCTACGAGCACCAGCAAAGAGCAACCCTACTCAAGGAGAAGAGGGGTCCCTGAGAAAGGAGGAGGGATGGAGAGAAACTGGATGGCATAGACCAATCTGATGGTGCTTAGGATGCAGTTGTCAGTGGCGATCGAACCCCAAGCATTGTGAAAGTGGGCCAGCCTGTCCCAAAACAGAGGGGATGAGAGGAAGGGAGTGACTATTAGAACACTTCTCTAGACCAAAGAGTTAACATGGGATGCAAAGCAGCAGCACTCTTCGATGCGAGGGCAACCTCGATCTGACAAGGGCCTCGGTGCTGAAGCAGGAAATGCTTTAGACAAAGATCCTTCACCACTTGAATCTGTTTGGTGAATGGTCTGCACATCAAACACCATTCCTTGATGTGGGCTTCGCCTAGACATAGCAAGCACTTCGTGTGCAGATCATTTTCAGGGAATTGCCCCCCAATATGATGGGTAATGTTGTAACCCTGGTGAAGACACCACCAGGGAAAACTTAAGTCTGACTGTAGCAGCGGTATTAACTCTATACAATTAGAGAACAAAGTCAGTAAATAGAGGCATATGAGGTAAAAACCACACAAAACTCTGACTTTAGTAATGGGTGGTAAGAAGGTACTGAGGGGGGTCAGCACAGTGCCATCTCAGATAGCCAGTGGAGGCTATGGCCACAAAGTGTGAGCACTACCCCTCTACGGATACTGCAAGACAAATTTCTCTGGCTCTGGTGCAATGGGCGTGCACGCACACACACACACACACACACACAAACACACACCTACCTAAGTGGAATATATGTCTGCATCTACTCGAAAAAGAATTTGAGGGTCCAGAATTTTTCTTTTGGTCTGCATCGGAATGAAACCCTCCAAAGTTTTTCATGAAGAAACAGAGAAAGAGACCCATCATGGACCCATGAATAGCCGAATGTTTAGGGTACTTACCTTGCTTCTGGGACATCAGGTTCAAGTCCCTGCTCTGAATTGGTTTCTCTGTCCTTTCCTATTCTGTTTTATATTAATAATTATATATACATTGGGCTACTGGCTACCCACAGATGATGAGGGCTGTCATTCTGCATTTATCTCTTTCCCCTTCTCCAGAAATTTCATCCTGGGCCATTAAAACTGATATGGTTCCATGAAGAGTTTTTGGTTTTGACAAATGGACATTTTTCAACAAAAAATGTCTTGTCAAAAAATTCCTGACCAGCTCTAGAAGAGGGAACCAATGCAGATCAGAAGGTGTTTGATATGTGCTCACCATGACAATTTCAGCTTACAGGATCAGATTTTTAAAATGTATTTAAGTGCCTAGTGATGCCACTAGGGATCTAGTGGAAGTTTCAAAAGCACTTAGACGGGCACCTAGATCCCATTGGAGTTAGGTCCCTAGGTACTTATGAAAGCCCCACTAAGCACCTAACTGTATCTTTAGGTGCCCTAATACTTTTTAAAAACTGGCTCATAGTCCAAGTCCTCCACAAGTGTATCCTAGGGCAGACCATGTTGCAGTGATCTAGTCTTGAGGTTACAAAGGTGTAGTTCACTATATCAGGGTCTACTTTGGAGATTTTTATTCTTTTGTAAAATCACAGATTCACAATAGTATGAATGGCAAATCATCTACAACATCTTTTTGTAATTTTCTACTCTAGTGTCATGCAATTAGCTAGCATACTAACAATAAATTAAATTAAATGTTTACAATGAGCTACAATCTTACACCAGCTCTTGCATATGTTGATTACAGCCAATCAGAAACTGGAAAAATGTCACAGGAAATTTTATAAATTCAGAAGCCAGAGGGGACAATTGTGATAATCAGCTTTGGCCTCCTGTATAACATAGGCCACAGAAGTTCCCCACAAAAATAATTCCTAGAGTAGATTTCTAAGAAAAAAAAGATTGGATGTTTCAAGACTTATTGAAAACCAACATTAATGGTCAAGTGAGCTTCTCAGCCAGCTCTTTTAAAACTCTTGGATGCAAGTTTTCTGGACCTGAAATGTCTGACTTTAATAGCTGCTATTTTATATCCTCCAGAGATACTAGTGGAATGGAAAGATTGTTATCATCACTATATGATGAGACTATATCATCTGTGTTTCCCCATATACAGAACAGAAATATTTATTGAACACTTTTGTCTTTTCTGCATTATTATTAATTCTACCGTTTCCATTCCATTCTAGTGATGGAGTAATACCTTTTGTCAGGATTATTTTTGTTACTAATATATTTTAAAACACCTTCTTATTGTCCTTATCTCTGCTGGCTATAGATTTCTCCCTGTGATGAGGGACAATTTTCTGTAATTTTCTATAATTCCTAACTTCTGATTTACCATATATTAATTGCTATAAACTTCATTTTTCTTCCATTTGTTTTATCTATGTAACTTTATTTTGTATAGCTTCCTTCACTGCCCCTATAAACCAGCTTGTTTTTTTTAACCAATACAGCCTTCTTCCTCATTTGAAGATTGTTGGACTTCCAGTGAGAGATTCTTTAAATGATTCCTAATTATCATTCACATTTTTCTGATTAAATTCTTCCCCTCAGATGATTTGGCTCATAATTGTTTTCAGCTTTGTAAAATTGGTCCAATTAGTGCACCAACTATATATATAATTACTAGTCTGGACTTTATTCTGCTTTCACATGGTGAATGTGATCCAGCCATGATCACTTGTACCTAAGCTACTATGAATTGTTAGTTCTGAGATCAGTTCCTCTTTATCTTTTTATATATATAATAAAAAAAAGAAATTGTTTGTTTTGCAGCATTCACAGTAAAGCTATATATTGTTTTTGCAAACAATTCCATTATATTTTAATTGATTTTGTTTTGAATAGACGTTTTATTGCAATCATTTTCCAACATGTCTGTTTGTTGTAAGCTGAATTGTTTGTAGATGAATGTGTTCAGTACTAATTTCTAACCCAATTTTGATAAAAATTTCAATTAAAAATAAAACCAAAAAAGCATCACTGAAATTTTAACACGAAATGAAAAATGTCAAAGATGGAATATTGAGAAAAATTGACATTAAAAAAATAATGCCTGCTCATCAGGAAATCTTGTTTGTGAAAAAGGTGACACTAGTGCTAAAGATGATACTTTAGGTTTACTGAAGGGGGTTTAGCTGTTGCACGTTCACTCAAAATATAATATACATTACATTAGAATCCAGTGATTAGAACTACACTAGAGTAATGTTATGCTTTGAGCTTCCTCACTAAAAAGATATTCAGGGGTAAGGCCATGACTATTAGCTGATTGTCTAGCCATAATTTATTCAAAAATGAAAGAGAAACTTTACCAAAATAAACAATAAAACCTTTATGCTAAATTTTATCCCAGAGCAAATTTTGTACTGCTGAGCTAAAAACCAGTAAAATTGGAGAGGGATAGTATCAGAATTCAGAGAGAGTCTTAACTCTAGCAGCATGCCCAGTGCCTCTGTAACGTTTTTGTTTACTGTTAATAAGATACACTGAAACCTTCCTTCGTTACAGCAGAAAGTGCGATGACAGATATTATCGATTTACACTTGTACGCTCTAGCACACCCTGTTTTGTAGGCAATTGGATGTTCTTTTGCATCTATAGATGTCATGATTTTCATATATCTCACGCTGATGGCAATACAGAGTTAGAATGTCACTTTACCATATGCCTTGTCCTACTCCTGCTATTAGGGATTTCATTAACTTTTCAAGTTTCAGAGTAGCAGCCGTGTTAGTCTGTATTCACAAAAAGAAAATGAGTACTTGTGGCACCTTAGAGACTAACAAATTTATTAGAGCATAAGCTTTCGTGAGCTACAGCTCACTTCATCGGATGCATCCGATGAAGTGAGCTGTAGCTCATGAAAGCTTATGCTCTAATAAATTTGTTAGTCTCTAAGGTGCCACAAGTACTCATTTTCTATTAACTTTTCAAGTAACCCAAATAAGCAGAAAAAGAAGGCAGCTGAACTGAAAAAAAGTTACCCCATAGTTCAGTGTTTTAATTAAAACCAGGGGGAAAAAGCAAGAGCCTAATTTAATTCCAGAGGAATCCATAGAGAATGCAGAGAAGCAGAAGCAATTTCAGGGGAGCCAGAGCATTATTTACCAGACAGGCAATAGAGTCAGTACAGACAGAAACAGCTTCCAAATGTGACTAGCAAGGCAAGTTAGATTTTAAATAACCATGCCTCTGTGCTTGGGTAATCAGTATTTTAAGAAAACTTATTCATGAAGCACAGTGTGATAGAATTAACTGTAGTAACATTAGCTATAATTGTGGTAATTCTCAGAGAAATACTATAACTAACAAAACATGGTAAAACTGGATTTGGGTTCCATGGAACAGTTTTCATACCACAGACAATTTCAGGAGACTTGAACTACAGCACTAATTACATAGGCAAAGTATTCATGGGTTAACAGTAACTTCATTTGTAAAATTATGCTTTTGATTTTCTTTTACTTCAAAATATTAAAACCCAGTATAAAACACACTTCAGTGAATGTCTAAATCTATGCCATTGCAGAATATACAAATTATAATGCAGAGTTTATTCCTAGTTACACTGTGACTACATGTGGCACACGTGATTTCCTTCCCCCCCCCCCAGTAACTTCCCTGGTAATACCATTAAAATGAAGAAGGTAGCTGGGAGGGGTGAGCCAATAACACAGATGCTTCTCACCCCCAATAGAAGTTTATGTAGGGGGGGATGCACTAAATTAGTGGAAGTAGCCATATTTTTATTATATTGCCAACTTCTGGAAAGTGGCACTTCCAGAAATGATGTCACAGATTGGTAATAAATAGTGTGATATGTGGAATTTCAATTTAAGATCATATAATGCTTGCAAGAAAGACAATAGCTAATATGTCACCTCAGGGGCCTGAATTTTGGGAATGTAGACTATCAACAGACTTGGACGTGGTGTAAGTTCACAGATAACCACTGTCTATAACGAACTGCCATTAGCACAGACAGTTCCATCTAGAATTAAATAAGAGGCCCAGGTAGACAGCGACTAGTTGCCTCTAAGAATGACTGAGCAATAGTCTGAAGCTAGTTATTTCTGTGGGAACCCTGAGGAGACAGGTCAGGACAGGAAATTATTTTGAGGTAGTCAGCAACTATGTGTTCTCTGGCTTTTGGGAGGACATGAACACTTTTTTGAGAGAACGTATTATTACTACTTATGTTTTTCACTTGTAATGAGTGTCTTCTCTGTATGCATCTCATGGCCAATTTGTATGAATCCAGGTTTAATCAGCTGGTGTGTGTGGGCAACAGTGTGGGCAACAGTGTGCCCTTGTTGCCAAGCAGGCTAACGGCATTTTGGGCTGTATAAGTAGGAGCATTACCAGCAGATTGAGGGACATGATCATTCCCCTCTATTCGGCACTGGTGAGGACTCATTTGGAGTACTGTGTCCAGTTTGTGGCCCCACACTACAAGAAGGATGTGAAAAAATTGGAAAGAGTCCAGCAGAGGGCAACAAAAATTATTAGGGGGCTGGATCACATGACTTATGAGGAGAGGCTGAGGGAACTGGGATTATTTAGTCTGCAGAAGAGAAGAATGAGGGGGGATTTGATTGCTGCTTTCTACTACCTGAAAGGGGGTTCCAAAGAGGATGGATCTAGACTGTTCTCAGCGGTAGCAGATGACAGAACAAGGAGTAATGGTCTCAAGTTGCTGTGCAGGAGGTTTAGTTTGGATATTAGGAAACTTTTTTCACTGGGAGGGTGGTGAAGCACTGGAATGGGTTACCCAGGGAGGGGGTAGAATCTCCTTCCTTAGAGGTTTTTAAGGCCAGGCTTGACAAAACCCTGGCTGGGATGATTTAGTTGGGGATTGGTCCTGCTTTGAGCAGGGGTTGGACTAGATGACGTCCCGAGTCCCTTCCAACCCTGATAAGACATATAATGACTGTTAGCATATAGGCTTGTTTATTAGCCTGAGATATTATAAGATATGAAAGTATCAAAAAGTCAAACCCAAAATTCTAATGTGTGTGAAGAACAATGAACAAAGATACTGTGTGTTGCATTTCCCACAAATGGATGGGGCTTTTAGTACAATGGGAAGAGATAAGGGATAGAGCAATTCAAGTGTTACTGGGCATGGAGGGAATGTAATATATGAGTGCAAACTTAGAGACTGTCTCAACTCCTTATCTCAAGGCAAGGTCAAGCAACCAGTTAGGAGGGGTAAAGGGGTTGGGGCAGGGAGGCATAATAAACACTAAACGCCAAAGAAAGGCCTAGCCTTGGCCAGAGCACAGCCTCATTCCTTACCTCCTCCTTGGGCTACAAAAGGGGTGGGATGAAGACCCCAACTCACAACCCTCCCAAACGGAACATGACCATAAATTGTAAGGGGTGTGACTAGGGGTGTGCACTGCAGGTATATTTGGGTCTGCTAAGGAGGAGTAGATGGGAATAGGGAATTGGAAATAGGGAATGAGGAGGGAAGGGGGAATGGGGAACGTGAACACAGGCAAGGCTCTGCAGCATCAGAGCTGAGAAGGGGAACACGGGGTAAAGGTTCTGCAGTATCAGAGCTGGAAAAGGAACACTAGGAAACAGACTGCCAGCATGTAGAGCTATGGATACATTTGCTTGGAACTAACTCCAATAAACATTGCATTGTCTGCACTTCGAGCTTCTGGGCTTCTGCTTTCTGTCTGTGTGACCAGAACCAGGAGAGGGGGTGAAGGGAAAGCCCACTAACAATGACTATGTTAGACAAAATTATCCCTTCCAAATGAGAAGTTACTTTTTCATTTTCTTGTCTATAGTTAAGGCTGTTACCCTCTGTCTTCTGACGAATAGGACTAATTCAGGACGAATTGGACTGATTATTTTATTGTATTCTGACTGAGGATGTTCTGATTGTCAATCTCCCTCTTTGTAAAAACCATTTGTAACCAGAACTCAATGCTCACACACAAAACCTGTCTACACTTGACACAAAAGAATTGCCAACAGCTGTCTTCCAAGCAAGTTAACCAAATTTTACAATTAATATTTGTAACAAACTTAGCTTGTCTCCAGCTGACTCAGTACTATCAGCTATGCTTTCTTTCCAGCATGCATGTGGTTTCCCATGTACACGAACTGCTCCAATTCAGCTAGTTTTCTTCTTTCTATTCCACAATGAAGTGATTCATGTTTCCCAGTAGGTGCTGTGTACCCATGTTTTCTCAGAACACTATGGGCCTGGAAGGCATCTAACTGGTTAATGCTTATGATAAAATAACAGGAATTCCCTTACCAATGTATAATGACCAGAATTTTCTGAGAAGACCTGTAATGAGTACTTGATTGAAAGCATCCTCTTCTAGAAGAGAGATGGATTTATGTGCTAACCAAATATGGCTTTTCTTATAACAGTTGTCCTTATCATATTCTCTTGACTGCATTGAAAACTGACCCAATTCTAAGGGTGAACTATGGTTCTGATGTGATATGATTAGTTGATCCAGGAAAAGCTAAATGTGGCTGTCTACAACCAGCAGGTCAAAACTGCTGCAAATGCTTACCAAATTAGCCATTGTGTGCAATACCACATGCTGCTGGATTTAAAACCAATATTTTTACTCAGATAGAATTGACCAATAAGAAGGCCTGAGACTCCGTTAACTGCTAGTTTGAGTATCCTGGGAGACCTACCATCCTATGAGAATTGCTGGGAAATTGACCATGCAATAGATTTAGAAGACAGAATTATGGACCTGAAAGACCAGCTGGCAGAAAAAACTGACAGTTATGGTAATAGAGATGGTGCATCAAGAGATGAAAGATTGTCTTTTAAGCTAACTAAATTCATTTTGATTAGACACAGTCCCTGGAATCACCTTTTTATTTTCTAGGGGTATAAGAAAACTTATATTTCTCTTAAACAAATGCATGTTACCAGGATAAATACATATAACCACTTTTCAAAATAAACATCCATGTAAAGTTTTCTTGAAGAAAATAATAAAATGATAGCTATAATGACAATTTGCCTTCCATGTTAAAATGTGTCTTTAATTGGTAGTTTAATGCAGATGGCTTGTCATATATTTACATCATCATTCTGACTTGGCATATAGTGCATGAGTTCAAACTCATATATGCCCAAGGAACATGCCACAGTGGTTGGAAGGATTTTCAACTATACTGAAGGCACACAGAAATGTTGGTGTGGTAAATAATAAACACACAAGCAGATTTTAAGAGAGTAATACTAAGTATTGTGTGCTCTGATATACACTGCACATTGAGATAGAAAAAGCTTCTAGAAAAGCTCAAAAGTATCTATATCTATTTCATATAGATGACAAGGGGATTTGTCCTATTGTAATGTAAAATATACTTATTTATATTACCGGTAATTATAATTCTTAAGGGTCTGTTTTATTGATAGGGAAAGCACAATTTATTTAATAGAACTAGTAGAGTGTTTTTTAAATACAACTTTATTAATTATTACTGATGTAGCTTCCATTCAAGGGTGGCAAAACTCACTCACTGAATTTAATTGAATATGAGTTTTAGCTACTATCCAGGAAGACAGCAATCACCTTGAGACCACATAATAAAGATGAGCCTTGAATATTATATTTTATGAGATGGGATCCCCGGGGTACAACCTGGAACTGTGGGACTGCTGTGCCCCCTTAACTTTCCAGCCTGGACTGTCTCTCTCTATGCTTTGCCCGTGACAGGCAGCAAACCCCTTCAGGCACTGTTATCACTCAGCCATCAGCATGCAGAGGCACACGCAGCTAAGCTGCATAAATACTCTCCAAGGCACTGATGAACTCTACATTGGGAAGCGCGAGCAAATCTCCAAAGCCCCCAGCCTTGCAACCCAGAAATATATTGTCTGACACTGCTCAAGACCTTCTCCTGAACAGTGCAAACTTATTAACTAGTCCACCACTTTGTCAAAGAAAGTGGACATGCATCAGCCTGTGTAACCTGAGCAGATTTCCCAAGCACTTTAGACAAACTCACTGGTAAAGATAAAACATTAAAATAAGTTTATTAACTGCAGAAAGATAAATTTTAGGTGATTATAAGTGGAAGGCATAAAGGTCAGAGATGGTTATAAAAGAATAAAAAGTAAGCACATAGTCTAAATCCTAAACATTATTAGACTAAGCAGTATTTGGATCAAGCAGTTTTTCTCACACCACTGGATGTTGCAGGTAGGTTACAGTTCTTAATACACAGGCTGACCTTCCTTCTCAGACTGGGACCAGTCTCCTTAGTTCAAAGTCCTTGTCTTCCCAGCATTCTTGTTGCCTTCAGCATAGGTGAGGGAGGAGAGAGGTGATTGCATGATGCCACTGTACTTTATTTTATACCCTCAGACCATGTGCCTGGAAAATACTAGCCCAGACATGTCCTGGTGGGCCTTGATGAGTCACAGAGTTGAGCAATCCCCTTGTAGAATTGTAAATCCATTGTTTACAGTTCTCCTGCTGATTAATGGTTGTTTCATACCCGCCTGGGTGTGGGTCACTTCCTTTGTTCTCACTGGAGAGCTAGCAGTGGGCAACTCCCAAACTCACAATATATTTTGATAGAAACCAAATAGCAAAATCTCATAACTTCATACACACTAAGGATATAATTTTTTGTCAGAACAATAGGTTTTGACAGATCATGACCTTGCATATATCTTTCATTGTATGCTTTGTATGAAATATCACAGCCATATATGAATGATGAATATCGAAGTTACAGTGGACTACTTTGAGGTACAGTGTCACAGTAGTCCACTCAAAATCTTTGAGATTAGCAAGCAACTGCTTGGCTAGCTAGAACATAACATAATTTCAAACCACTAACTTGAATTCTTTCATGTGAATGTCTCGAATTTTCTATTACACTATGAACCCAGTTAGATATTGAGTCAAAAGACAAATGGAATACACTAAAGAACAGTTAATTTCATGGTGATTGCTTTTGTATGGTCAGCATGGGAGATCTGATAAGAGATCATGTAATTCAGCATACCATGATATTGTGTTATAACTCCATTTTCTATTCAAGTGGATTTTTATAGATAGCACAAATTCTTGCAGTAAATCTTAAAAGAATGAGAGTGGTAAATATGAGATTCCCAAATGTCAGAACTTTGCCTTTGTATATGGTTTTAGTGAGACAATAGGCTTTGGACAACAGGCTGTCACCAAGCAGGCTGAGTGGAGATCTACAGCAAGTCCTAAGTCTTCAGATTTTTCCCTTCTCAATTCTTATTTGGGCAAACTCCTATGGAGTTCAGAGAATTTTTTTTAACAGGAGTGTATAACGGCTGAGTTAAGGACATTGGATGGAATCTATTAAGGGACTTGGGCATTGCAACGCTGAGCATCACAGCACCTAACTTTTAGGCACCTGGAAAAATCACAAAAACAACACTGTGATCCACAAAGCCGAGTTAGGTGCCTAGGTTTCCTATACAATGAATGGGTCTCCCACTCGCCGGGGACTGCTCTAACCACTGGTTAAAAGTTATAGAGTGGGCACCTCCTCCTCTTCTGGCCAGATTTTAAATTGGTGGCTCAGAGGCCACCTAACAGATTGAGTCCTGTATGTAATTTTGACAGCTGAATGCCTTTCTTCCCCAGCTCATGAGTTGCTCTGGGGCTTACATGGGAGACAGGTGTCTGGAAGCCTAGAGGGAGGCAGCAGTGTGTATGCCCAAAGGCAGAAACATAAGTCCCTGGGGAGCTTTTTACCTTGAAAAATTTAGGTGCCAAGTGAGTTTAGGAACATACAGCATTTGGCAGGTGTATTGTGGATTTCAGTAGAGCCCAAACTGGGAGATAGATATTTAAATCAGAGACTGAGGCACCTAAAGCTGGCGTTTAGGCATCTAAGTACCTTCATGGATCCCATGCCTCAATATTTAGTCAAGGGGCTTGTCTACATGGGGACTTCCAGGAAAATTAATCCAAATTAGCTAAAGGTGTGTATTTGAAGTGAATAGTAAAACTGCATTAAACCCCTCTGTGAACACTCTCATTCAGAATTAAAGTAAACTTAATTTGGTTTCTTTTATTCACTTCCAAAGTGAATTAGGATATATTGAATTTAAGGCCACTTTAATTGTGAATGACAACATCCACACAGGGATTTAATGCAATTTAACTAATCCACTTTAAAAGTTAATCCAAATAACTTTCCTGACTATCCCTGTGTAGACAAGCCCTAAGAAGAATATAATACATCAGATTAAGTACTCATTGCTCACACAAGTATAATTAACTAGCCATCGTATAATCATATCAACTCTGTGAAGTGAGTCATAACATAAGAATGATTTTTTGATGGGAAATGGCCATAAGTGGCATTCTTCATCTTACTACTGCTGTTTGTCCAAGTCCTTTATACTATATAGTATAATCACTTTCTCTCACATCAGAAACCTTTGTTTCTTTTAGCTCCCAACCCCACTCCACCCCAGGATTGACCACCTTTGAATGTGTTATGTATTGTCTGTCTTTGCAGTGCCACTTGGAGAGTCCTGAGGAGGTTTCTAGTCCTATACAATCTTTAAAGGCTATTAGTTATTTTTCTTTCTCCCCACTGCCTCCTTGGTCCCCCACAAAAACTGCTTATGAGTTTAATATAGTTGCATTTCACATATTGCCTTAGGATAATAATGCACCCCAATACAGCTCCCAGTTCTACTCGTAAAGGACCTTCTCTGTAAATGTAAAGGATTCATAATAAAATACGCACTGGTGGTCACACTGCTCTTGGGCTTCTCTCATTCTGTCTGAACCCAGCAAATACCACCTACCAAGGTAAGCTCTACCACACATGGGTGTGGCAGGGCTGCAGGAGGAAACACAAGGGTTTGTGCTTTTAAGTTTACTTTTAATTGTTGAGGATGTGTCTTTCTTGGTTTACCTCACATCTGGCAGTGATTTCTACAGGAACCCTCTTTCCTAGTGGTTGAGAAAGAAAACTCCTCCTTGTTCAGGCTCAATATGGCCAGGAGCTGATTAGGCACAGAACAGCTGGAGAGCCTCCTGTGTCCTGATCCTGTTACTCTGTCAAAAACTCTAATTCCATTTGTATCACACTGATGTATGGGGTTCCTGGAAATGCTATTGCCTCTGTCATCTGCCCAGCTACAATCAGTTACCCAGTTCCACACTCGCCCTTTTGCCTCTGCCTATACTGTTTGGCAACTGCACCTCGTTATTTTAAAAGCTAGTTTATCCCATTTTTATTTTGATAATTTATGGGCACACTTTGCACCAACATTCTAGCCTTTGCACATGT
Organism: Dermochelys coriacea; assembly: GCF_009764565.3. NCBI lineage: Eukaryota > Metazoa > Chordata > Testudines > Dermochelyidae > Dermochelys > Dermochelys coriacea. The sequence goes on from NC_050069.1 coordinate 51,725,954, forward strand.
GAGGGCTTTGGAAAACATTCTGGAATTTTGAAATTTCAGTGACTCTGCCATTGTCACTTATTTCCAAAGGAAAAAAAACAAGAAATAATAGTGAGGGAACTGATTCTGAAAGTGATATCACAACATATTATCAACAGTATGTGAAGGGAATGAAGGTTTAATTTCTATTTACAGTCCCATCTCTGAGTATATTTAGTCACAATAAACCTTTTGTCTGACTTCCTTTCAATTTCTCTCCCTTTCTGACTCCCAAACCCCATACTTTGGCTGTCAGAAAAAGCGAAAGGATTGAAGAGGTCAGAAAAAAATATTCTGTCAGCTGTGTACCAGATCAACATGGACTTCTGCAGAAAAGAGAACTCCATAGGGCTAGCATGAAATACTCCATGGAGAGATCAAGGTTCAACCCCCCCCCCCATGGGCTAAAGCCTTTAAAAGTAAAGACTTAATGCTTGAGAAGTCTTCTTTCAAATGCCAAGGATTTTGCAAACGGTTTAGAGAAACAGTTGATAAGAAAAAAATCCTGGACTGCTTTCTTATTTTAAGAGTGAAGGGCATGATGATAGTGATTTTTTCCCCTCACAAAAGCGTCATTAGGAATTTAAATATTTTATATAGAGGGAGAAGGAATTACCTCTGTATTCACACTGCATCATAGTTACTAAGGGTCATATATTGACCTTGATTTGAGCATAACATTACGAAATATCCCACATCACATATGCCTTAGCACAGTATTTAAAGTACTAATGACAGAAGTTCTTTACTTATCAGATAGTTTGAGCAGTTCATCTCTACAGACAGGTTCTAGGAAGGGTATCTTAGTCAATATATACTAGTACTGAGAGCAATTGCTGCTATGGAAGACTGAGGTGAATTGCTTCCTATCTTATGTATCACCAATAGAATTATCAGTTGACAGTGAGCTGGCTGAAATTAACCAGAAATAAAGTTAACTAACTAGAGCAGGTTGAAATGTTTCAATTCTCAACATTTTGATGCAATTTCTAATTTTGATTTTTTGCAAAATGGGAGAATCTTCAAAAACTTTTTTTCAAAATCCCTCCACTTCCATTTTTTTTATCCAGCTCTAGTTATAACCACAGAAGGCTCAAATTCAGTACTCATTTATACTATGCCACTTCACTGCCATTAATGAGACTGCACAAGTATAAAAGGGGAGAGAATCTGGCTTCAAATTTTCATTACCAGTAATGTGGGGGAAAAAAGAACCTGAATTTTCAGATCCCAGGTTGAGCTTTGTCATGGTGTGAACAAATAAATATAAACCAACTTGTGAAGTGAAGAAAGTTGATATGGAAGTTGCTGATGAGGACCTCCTTCAGTGATATTTTTACAGTCACTTTTCTGATGGCAAGATAAGTACACTGTAAAGGAAATCTCACACAACTAAAAAAATATTAGTGGGTCTGACTGCAGGTAAAGAAGTCAGGATTGACATCAACTCTCTTTCTTGTTCACAGTGTGTTAGCTCTGATGCCAGGTGTTGTATAATGCAATATCTGCCAATGCAAAGGATTTGGTAAAATAGTGAAGCTGATAGATAATGCTCTTCCTATGTTCAGCTGAATGCATTCTTCTGTTAATAGTTAAAGGCAAAAACTGTGGCTCAGTGATAGTTGACGTTATGCCTTACTGTCAGAGTTTATGGAGGGGCCAAACGTACTTGCCTCTCAATTTTTACATTGCAGGAATTTCAGAATTTAAAAAATAATGATCAAACTTCAAAGCATTATATAACATTCCTAGCCAATTCACATCAGGTGGAATGTAACATTAAAAAAAAGTTGTACCACAGGTTCTTTTTTATTACACTAGTACTGATGGACTATCATGGAATCACTCTCTTCAGTTTGATGGCTAATTCACTGGTTTCTACTACAGGTTTTTATTTTAGGCTTCAATAGTTATTTGCTTTTGGTGGGGGAATAAAGAATGTACTGGCCAGTACTTGTTGTTCTATACAATGTTGCCTCTCATATTCATACTTATACTCAGTTGAAGCAGCCTCCAAAATCCCTGATTTCATCAGGTCAACCAGCTCTAGTGCCAAGGATGAGCACTGTTGAATAGAAACCAACGACCTGCTTGCCAGAATGATCCAGTGTCTATGATAATTGGACCAACGTTCCTGGATGCCACTTAAACAGTCATAAATGTAAATAGGAAGAGGCCACCTGAATGAAGATTGATGTATGCTGACAGTATTTAGATTTCATGTGACAGGTAGAGGCAGATTCTCTTTGAGATGGGACTCCACAATTAAATCTTGTTTTCCATTTTGACAGGTAAATTCCTGTGCTAAGGAATATGTTCAGCATTTGTGTCTGTATCATTTTAATGATCCATATAATTCTGGAACAATAAGCATCAGAGGACGTATTTTAGGAAAATGTCTGTTAACAAAGTTTTTTAAAAAATCCATTTGACAGACTGACTATAACGAAAAGTTACTTATCACATCAAATCAAAAATGTCTCCTGAGTTACTGAATCCACAAGCACTGGCAAGCTGCCATTCTTCCTTGTCCTACCTTTCATTTTAGGAATGGCTTGGTTCCAAATTAATTTTAAGGGCTCCATTTTATTATGAAATCAAATATTATAGACCTTAGAAACTCTAATTCTACTGCACCAAAACTAAACCAGGACAGCATGAACAAAAATAATCACCGTATCACTTTGAATTAAGAAAGCAGATTTATTTTAAGACAGAAGATAGGAATTAGATGATCCTTTCTCATCAGCCTTTACTTATGATAATACACTTCCTTCAGATGAGCTTTGTAAATAATTTTTAACATTGATGTAGCACAGTGACTTGAGTACTCGCTGTGGGCCGGAGCCAATCTTAATAGAAGTTAATGTGGGGGTGGATTCTTTTCAGTGACTTCAGTGAGGTTTGGATTAGGGCCTGAGTTACAGCAAAGGTTTCCTTGTCCATATGCTCTTTGATTGATGTTCTGTCCTCATTTTAACACAACACAGAAACCTGCCTTAGCTCCCTTGTTGCTCTCTTCTATATCTGTTTCCTCTGTTCTTCTAAGATCAAAACAATAATTAATTAATGTGTGGAGTTATAATGACTAGAAGGACTCAAGACCCATACTGAGATGAATATGGACACTTCCTTGGATTGTGTCTATATTATTGTATGTCTCTCTAAAATGTTTAAGTTCAGAACTCCCTAAATAAACCAAACATACTTTTAGAGATATATCCTTAATTTTTCAATTGGAAATTGACCAGAAATTGCATTTACCTATCTCTAGAGGCTCCCCAGACTCTACATTAAAATACCATGTGTCATAGGCTAAAAACAGAGGGGCTAGGATGACAGAAAGCAAGACCAAACAGAGGCTGGAGTTAGCCAGACTGGAAGCCAAAGAAAAAGAAATGGAGGAAGCAAAAGAGGCAGAAAAAGCCCAGGAGACTGCCCACCAGAGAGCTATGGAGGCAGAAAAAGCCCAGGAGGCTGCCCACAGAAGAGCTATGGATGCAGAGAAAACCCAGGAGGCTGCCCTCAGGAGAGCTATGGAGGCAAAGGAAAAAGAAATGGAGGAGAGGAAAAAAGAGAGGAAGCATGCACTGGAGATAGAGAAGGCAAAGGCTCAGCAGAATATACCGGATAACCCTAACAATCCTTCCCCAACAATCCACAAATGGGAGCAACTATGTCCACAGTATGATATCCAGTGATATTGCTGAATATTTTCTCACCTTTGAGAGACTGTGCACACTCCATCAAATTTCTGAAGCTCACAAGATGACCACATTCATCGCAAAATTGACTGGAAGAGCTCTGGACATACTCAATAAGATGTCTATTGATGAGGCTTCTGACTATAATAAATTCAAGAATTTAGTTTTAAAGCCATTTCAAGTTACACCTAAAACTTAGAGTAAAATTTCAAACCCTGAAGTTTGAAATGTACTAAGTAATGTGGCTTATGTAAACCAAATAACAGATCTGTTAGTTACAGCCTGTCCAGTGAGCCATTTATCTAACTATGGAGGAATGCAGGATTTGATGATACAGGAGCAATTCCTGAATATGTCCAAGGAGGATATAAAACAGTGTTTACAGGATAAGAAAATGGACTCAGCAGGAAGTCTTGCTTCTTATGCTGATCAATACGAGCAGTCTCAGACCACCAGAGAGGCGGGGCAAACTGGAACAAAATGGGTGGAGGGAGGAGAGAGGAACAACCCTGGTCGCAGTTGGAGCAGATACCAGAAGGGACAGCCTCAGACCATACCCTACTACCGGGGGCAGCCCAACGCCCCAATACACCCCTAAGAACACTCCAGACACCCGATTGTCCTGCCACACCGTTCTCCAGCAACTCACCTCACCCCAGTGAACTGTCAGCTGGGCGATGTTTTAAATGTAATGAACCGGGGCATGTAAAGAGCAACTGCCCCAAGAACCCCAACAGACTACAGATCATTGCACCGGAATCACCCCAAAAGGCCTCAGGTCCAGATGCCTCCCAGATACCCTCAGAGCGAAGGGAAACTGTGAGTGTGAGTGGGAAGAAGGTCATAGTGTGGAGGGACACTGGAGCACAACTGTCGGCTATCCATGCTTCCTTAGTGGACCCCAGTTTAATTGACCCAGATGTCCAAGTGATGATTCAACCCTTCAAGTCAAACTCTTTTGAATTGCCTACAGCCAAGTGGCCAGTCCAGTACAGGGCTGGTCAGGAACGTGAACTTTTTCAGTCTATGATGATTATCCCATCCCCATGCTGTTGGGGGAAGACTTGACCAATCATGTGAACCTAGCCACGAGGGTGGGAATGGTCACCTACAGCCAGGCTAAGCAAGCTGTCATCCGGAAACTTCTACCAGGACCCGGTCAGAGGTAATGGAACTGGACCCCTTGCCAACGTCTGCAACAGCAATAGTGAATCCAGTCCCAGAGACCCGGACAGAGCAGTCCCAGAACCAGAACCGGTGGAACTGGATCCAGTACTTGCAACCCCAACACCAGAGGGCCCCACCGAACCCGCTCTGGCAGCAGCAGATCACCCTACACAAGATGCTCAGCTGGAGCCTGAACCCAAACATAGTGCACCAGCAGAGAGCGGTTCACAGTCAACGGAAACAGCCCCATCACCTGCATCACTTCCAGAGGGACCAAGCCTAGGTCCACAATCCAATGAGGAACTGATGCGTCCAGAATCAAGGGAACAGTTCCAGACTGAACAGGAAGCAGATGAAAGCCTCCTGAGAGCTTGGGCAGCAGCACAGAGCAACACACTGCCTCTCAGCTTTTCTAATCAATTCAGGTTTGTTGTAGAGGACTTTTATACAAGGAAACTCTTTCTGGTGGACACCAAGAAGACTGGCATCCTCAGAGACAGTTGGTAGTTCCAACTAAGTACCAGTAAAGCTATTAAGCTTATCCCATGATCATCCTAGTGGCTATGCTGTGGTGAACAGAGCCAAAAACTATTTGGGAAAGTTGTTCCACTGGGAGGGAATGGGCAAGGATGTTTCTACCGGTCTTGTGAGGTGTGCCAAAGAGTGGAAAAACCCCAAGACCAGGTCAAAGCCCCTGTCCAGCCACTCCCATCATTGAGGTTCCATTTCAGAGAGTAGCTGTGGATATTCTGGGTTCTTTTCCGAAAAAGACACCCAGAGGAAAGCAGTACATACTGTCTTTCATGGATTTTGCCGGAAGCAGAAGCTCTAAGCAACACCAGGGCTAAAAGTGTGTGCCAGGGACTTGGAGACATTTTTTGCCAGGATAGGTTGGCCCTCTGACATCCTTACAGATGCAGGAACTAATTTTGTGGCAGGAACTATGGAAAGCCTTTGGGAAGCTCATGGGGTGAATCACTTGGTTGCCACTCCTTACCATCATCAAACAAATGGTCTCGTGGAGAAGTTTAATGGAACTTTGGGGGCCATGATACATAAATTCATAAATGAGCACTCCAATGATTGGGACCTAGTATTGCAACAGTTGCTCTTTGCCTACAGAGCTGTACCCCATCCCAGTTTAGGGTTTTCACCATTTGAACTTGTATATGGCTGCAAGGTTAAGGGGCCATTATAGTTGGTAAAGCAGCAATGGGAGGGGTTTACACCTTCTCCAGGAACTAACATTCTGGACTTTGTAACCAACCCACAAAACACCCTCTGAACCTCTCTAGCCCTTGCTAAAGAAAACCTACAGGATGCTCAAAAAGAGCAAAAAGTTTGGTATGATAAACATGCCAGAGAGCATTCCTTCAAAGTAGGGGTCCAGGTCATGGTCTTAAAGGTGCTCCAGGCCCATAAAATGGAAGCGTCATGGGAAGGGCCATTCATGGGCCAAGAGCGCCTGGGAGCTGTCAATTATCTCATAGCATTCCCCACCTCCAACCAAAAGCCTAAGGTGTACCATATTAATTCTCTAAAGCCCTTTTATTCCAGAGAATTAAAGGTTTGTCAGTTTACAGCCCAGAGAGAAGATGATGGCCTGAAGGTGTCTACTATGAAGGGAAAAGTGATGGTGGCATGGAAGAGGTGAACCTCTCCATGACCCTTGGGCATATGCAGCGATAGCAGATCAAGGAGCTGTGCAATAGTTACGTGCCGATGTTCTGAGCCGCCGCAGAACTGACTGAATGGGCATACCACTCCATTGACACAGGTAATGCTCATCCAACCTTACTGCGTGTCTCCTCAAGCTAAAACTGTTATAGAACATGAGATCCAGGATATGTTACAGATGGTGGTAATCCACCCCTCTGGCAGTGCATGGGCATCTCCAGTGGTTCTAGTTCCCAAACCAGATGGGAGATACGTTTTTGCATGGACTACCGTAAGCTAAATGCTGTAACTCGCCCCAACAACTATCCAATGCCACGCACAGATGTACTATTGGAGAAACTGGGATGGGCCCAGTTCATCTCTACCTTGGACTTAACCAAGGGGTACTTGCAGGTACCGTTAGATGAATCCACCAAGGAAAGGTCAGCCTTCATCACACATGCCGGGCTGTATGAATTTAATTTGCTCCCTTTCGAGCGGCGGAATGCACCCGCCACCTTCCAAAAACTTGTAGATGGTCTCCTAGTGGGATTGGGAGAATATGCAGTCGCCTATCTTGACGATGTGGCCATATTTTCAGATTCCTGGGCAGAACACCTGGAATATCTACAAAAAGTCTTCGAGCACATAAGGGAGGCAGGACTAACTGTTAAGGCTAAGAAGTGTCAAATAGGCCTAAACAGAGTGACTTACCTTGGACACCAGGTGGGTCAAGGAACTATCAACCCCCTACAGGCCAAAGTGGATGCTATCCAAAAGTGGCCTGTCCCAAAGTCAAAGAAACAGGTCCAATCCTTCTTAGGCTTGGCCGAATATTACAGGTGATTTGTACTGCAATACACCCAAATCGCCACCCCACTGACAGACCTAACCAAAAAGAAACAGCCAAATGCAGTTCAGTGAATGAACTGAAGAGCATCAGAAGGCCTTTAACCAGCTTAAAGTGACACTCATGTTTGATTCTATGCTAAGGGCCCCAGACTTTGACAAACCATTCCTAGTAACCACAGATGCATCCGAGCGTGATGTGGGAGCAGTCTTAATGCAGGAAGGACCGAATCAAGAGTTCCATCCTGTTGTGTTTCTCAGCAAGAACCTATCTGAGAGGGAAAGCCACTGGTCAATCAGTGAAATGAATGTTATGCCATTGTCTATGCTCTGGAAAAGCTACGCCCATATGTTTGTGGATAGCATTTCCACCTGCAAACCGACCATGCTGTGCTACAGTACTGGACTGTACTGCCACTGGAAATAACAAAAAACTTATTCAGTAGAGTTTAGCTCTCCAATATTTTGATTTCAACATGCAACATATTTCAGGAGCTTCTAACAAAGTGGCTGATGCACTCTCCCATGAAAGTTTCCCAGAATCAACTGGTTAAAATCATCCTTGAGATGTGGAAATTATTGTTAATCTTTATACAGTTAGTAGTATATTTAGAGATGCATGTATCTTATTAACTCTGTTTTCTTTTAGAGCTCCAGGAAGAAAACACAGCCAGTGTTTCACTCTATCTGTGATTTGGGGCGCCTGTCATAAATATGAAGGGAAGGCTAACCACCTTTTGGTATACAGTGCTATAAAATTCCTCCTGGCCAGAGGCAAAAGCCTTTAATCTGTAAAGGGTTAAGAAGCTAAGGTAACCTCGTTGGCACCTGACCCAAAATGACCAGTGAGGGGACAAGATTCTTTCAAATCTGGAATTGGGGGGGAACAAAGGGTTTGGGCTGTCTGTGTGATGCTTTTGCTGGGAACAGATCAGGAATGCAAGCCTTACAACTCCTATAAAGTTAGTAAGTAATCTAGCTAGAAAATGCATTAAATTTTCTTTTGTTTAATGGCTTATAAAATAAGCTGTGCTGAAGGGAATGTCTATTCCTATTTTTGTGTCTTTTTGTAATTTAAGGTTTTGCCTAGAGGGATTCTCTATGTTATGAATCTGATTACCCTGTAAAGTATTTACAATCCTGATTTTACAGAGGTGATTTTTACCTTTTCTTTCAATAAAATTCTTCTTTTAAGAACCTGATTGATTTTTCATCGTTCTTAAGATCCAAGGGTTTGGGTCTGTGTTCACCTGTACCAATTGGTGAGGATTCTTATCAAGCCTTCCCCAGGAAAGGGGGTGTAGGGCTTGGGGGGGATATTTTGGGGGAAGACGTCTCCAAGTGGTCTCTTTCCCTGTTCTTTGTTAAAACGCTTGGTGGTGGCAGCATACTGTTCAAGGACAAGGCAAAGTTTGTACCTTGGGGAAGTTTTTAACCTAAGCTGGTAAGAATAAGCTTAGGGGGTCTTTCATGCAGGTCCCCACATCTGTACCATAGAGTTCAGAGTGGGGAAGGAACCTTGAGACCATGTAATATTAAACCAAAACCATTACTGATTCTTATGACGTGTATTTTACTTACATTCTACTCATATGGAGCTGCAGGAGTAATAAACATTGAGCCACAGAACTCTATCATGCATTGAATTACTATAGTACACAGAGCCATGATCAGGATTTGACCCCTTTGTGCCAAATGTGATTGTTTCTGTATAAACATATAATAAGAGAAAGTCTTATGTCAGCTTATTAGGAAGACAGATCAAAAGCTAGAAGCTGTTTCCCTTAACATTATAAGGTAAGCTTCAAAATGTTCTCACACATTAGTATAAGACTATTTGTTTTATTGCACAGGTTGGAGGCCTTGGAGGATAAACCTGAGGGCCTCTGACATAATCAACTTGAATGAAGAGGATGAGAGAAATAATTTACAGTTCCAAAATTTGAGGAAATGTGTATAAGTGCGTTTATTATTTTGTCTAGTTCCATGGGTGTCTCATGCTGCTGTTGACTGAACTAAGCCAAGGCCCCACAGTGTTTACAGCCAGGCCAAAAGGCAAAATGGAGAAATGCAGCTTGCAAAGTTTAACATCGTTAAATGTTGTAAAGCACAGTTATCAGATAATAAATAGACTTTACAACAGTGGTCCCCAAATATTTCAGGGTTGTGCCCCCACTTTAATCCTGTCTGCCCCTCCCAAACTGGGGCCAGGAACGAGGGGAGGGGGAAGAGACACAGACGGGGTAAGGTGGCCGAGGCTGGACCACAGCTTGAGGCGGGTCTGCAGCCAGGAGCAGGGCTGTGGCCAGGGGCCAAGGCTGGGGCCGAACACAGACCTCCAGTTAAGCTACGGTTGGGGGCTGAAGTTGGGAGCAGGGCTTGGCCGGGAGCTGAGGCCATGGCTGGGAGCTGGGCCAAAGCAGAGTTGGGAGCAGACTGGGGCTGGGTGGTGCTCCTTTCCTGCCCCTGCTTCCCGCACCACATTCCCCCAAACATTCCCCACAGTTTGGGGACCTCTGCTTTACAAGGTTTGTGAAACTAACTCTTGTTAATAAAATATATTTGGGAAAATAGTTCTCACAAACAGAATCATTAACCAGGAATGTGAATTGTTTTTTGCTAACTAATGGAAAATAGATGCATTCAGCTCAGAAGCAAAATGTATTAATCAAATCATGGACTGTGTTTGTTGCTGTAGCTATAAGTGTGATTAAAAAGGAGAGGTTATGTAACCAGAATATGAAAGTAGCTAATTGTGACTAAGTATAGTACATTTTTTTAGAATACTTTAGAAACTGTACTATAGTTAGGGTGCCATAACTCTTTCATGACACATGCTCTGTATACAGCAGGAGAATACAACAAGGCTTGAGAAATATACTCTACCTGCCAGCCGTTAGGTATTCTGCTAAGCTTGATGCTCTGTGTCTTTCAAAATATGTATGGAGCCAGATAACAGATAAAATCTGAATGGTTTATAGTGTTATACAATATCATAGATAAAATGATATATATTCATGTATGGTTTTGTGTAACTATCAAATGTATTCACATTAAACAGTTTAAACATGGCGAAAAGTAAAGTATTGTAATCTCAGTGTTATGTATAAACACATTCCAAAACACACACAAAAAAAAAATAAAAAAAATCTGTGAAGGCTAAGCTAGCATGCCCTCTGTACCAACCCATAATTAATGAAGAATGTCTCTAAGCTTTTGCTGAGTTCTAAAATATTATGGTTAAGGTAATAACCTAGTTACAAACTTTGACGTGTTTACTGCTGGGTCTGTGCTAGTCTAGCGCATGTCTTTCCAAAACATGTCAAAAATAATAAATAAGAAGTAATCCCCCAAAATGGCTAAACCCTCAAACTTAGTATATATGGAGGCAGAGTGCAGCATCCAGGCAGTCTGACTGCTGGACTGCTGCCTTCCAGATGGGTTAGTAATGGTAATGTATGTATGCATCCTGTCTGTATTACGCTCTGATAATTTTTGACTAATAAAGTTGATTAAGCCTAGCTATTTGGTATCTCTTGTTAAATAATTAAATCAAACTGCTAGGTAAAGAGCAATGAAGTTTAGAGTCCTGCACACAGTACATCTATGTGTCTATTGACTTTCAATGTTCTTTTCCCCTGACAAGTTAAAGTCTAAACCCACAGCACCCACCCAGCTGGAGTTATGGGAGAGGATATGCTTAATATACAGTGTAATCTGAGGGAACAGCACAGCTCCCAGGTGTTAGGCAGTTGGCCTGTGGGGTCCCAGGTCTCCGAAGAGAGTGTTAGACAGAGGATCTGCTCCCCAAGAGTGTGCCCAGGAACCCCTGCCAGGATCAGTGCCTGGGCTATTTTCAGACTCAAGGGGCTTAAAGAGCACATGGGGGCCCAGTGAAGTAGGCCCTAAGCAATCTGGGGAATGTCCCGCCAGAGGTGGAGCTCTACCATTTTTTTGTTTGTGTTTGAGAAACACACACATGAACACACACACACAAGCAGAGAAGTCCCATACCTGGGGATCTGTTGAACTAGTTCCATCCTCCGATCATGGACCAAGATGTAGACAGATACTAAGACATTGGATCAGCACCTGAAGACGACCTTCTCATTGATTCACCTTTACACAGAGCACAGGGCCATGTATCGGTTACTGCAGTCCAAATAGATGCACAATAGCACACTCTCCAAGCCATCAGATAGGACATTGTGCCTGCCACCACCATCAGGACAAATGGTGGTAGGTATGGACAATGTAAGCAGCAAAGCCAGCTGTGGAAGGAGTGTGAGCATGGCTACAGCCAGAAGATGAGCACAAGCTGCATGTATGCAAAGATATTCTTGCTTCTGTGACTGCTGCATTTGATCAGCAGTTGGGGCAAAGTTTATTCCATACTCAGCTTCACTATCAGGCAATTGTTTGTTTTCTACTAAGGCTGTGAATTAATCACAGATAACTCACCTGATTAACTCAAAAAAAAATTAATTGTGATAAAAAAGTATTCGCGATTAATCACAGTTTTAATCGCACTGTTAAACAAAAGAATACCTATTTAATTGTATTCAATATTTTGGATGTTTTTCAAATATATTGATTTCAATTACAATACAGTATACAAAGTAGACAGTGCTCACTTTATATTATTTTTATTACAAATATTTACACTGTAAAAGTGGCAAACAAAAGAAATAGTATTTTTCAGTTCACCTCATACAAGTACTTTAGTGCAATATCTTAATGGTGAAAGTGCAACTTACAAATGTAGATTTTTTTTTTGTTTTTTGTTTTTGAGTGCAATGTAAAACTTTAGATCCTACATATGCACTGAGTTCTACTTCTTGTTCAGCCAATCGCTAAAAAAAACAAGTTTGTTTACATTTACGGGAGATAATGCTGCCCATTTCTTATTTACAATGTCACCTGAAAGTGAGAATAGGCATTTGCATGGCACTTTTGTAGCCGGCATTGCAAGGTATTTATGTGCAGATATGCTAAACATTTGTATGCCCCTTCATGCTTTGGCCACCATTCCAGAGGACATGCTTCCATGCTGATGATGCTCATTAAAAAAATAATGCATTAATTAAATTTGTGGCTGAATTCCTTGGAGGAGAATTGTATGTCTCTTACTCTGATTTACCCACATTCTGCCATATATTTCATGTTATAGCAGTCTCGGATGATGACCCAGCACATGTTGTTTCTTTTAAGAACACATTCAGTGCAGATTTCACGAAATGCAAAGAAGGTACTAATGTGAGATTTCTAAAGATAGCTACATCACTCAACCCAAGGTTTAAGAATCTGAAATGCCTTCTAAAATCTGAGAGGGATGAGGGGTGGAGCATGCTTTCAGAAGTTTTAAAAGAGCAACACTCCTATACGGAAACTACAGAACCCAAACCAACAAAATAGAAAATCAACCTCTGCTGATTGCATCTGACTCAGATGATGAAAATGAACATGCATTGGTCCACAATGCTTTGGATGGTTATCGAGCAGAACCCGTTATCAGCATGGATGCATGTCCTCTGGAATGGTGGTTGAAGCATGAAGGGATATATGAATCTTTCATGCATCTGGAACATAAATATCTTGTGATGCCAGCAATTATAGTGCCATGCGAACGCCTATTCTCACTTTCAGGTGAAATTGTAAACCAGAAGTGGGCAGCATTATCTGCTGCAAATGTAAACAAACTTGTTTGTCTGAGCGATTGGCTGAACAAAAAGTAGAGCTGAGTAGACTTGTAGGCTCTAAAGTTTTACATTGTTTTATTTTTGAATGCAGTAATCTTTGTACATAATTCTACATTTGTAAGTTCAACATTCATGATAGAGATTGCACTACAGTACTTGTATTTGGTGAATTGAAAAATACTATTTTGTTTTTTACAGTGCAAATATTTGTAATAAAAATCAATATAATGTGAGCACAGTACACTTTGTATTCTGTGTTGCAATTGAAATCAATATATTTGAAAATGTAGAAAATGTCCAAAACTATTTAAATAAACAGTATTCTATTATTGTTTAACCGTGTGATTAATCATGTGATTAATCAATCATTAGACAGCCCTATTTTCTACCAAACTTGGCATTGCTTTGTGAAGGGAAAACTGATCATTTATCAAAAAAGAGCCTCGAAATAATGGTCACAAATATACAGCTATAAACCATATTCGCTACAAATGGGTGATGGGCCATAATGTCTATTTCTTCCCCTTTGTGCTGTGGCTTTCAATCAGAGGTCAGACTCCCTGCTGCTGCTAGTCATGCCAGGCAACCTGATTGCTTCTAGTTATAAAAAATAGACAGTCAAAGAGTGAACTAATATACTGTACAGAAGTAGAGCAGCTATTTATTCCAAGGGACACTGTACACTACCTCTACTGTTATGGTTTCATTAGAAATATTCATATCACAGTGTGCTTTCATATCACTAATGAGGTTTGCATTCATTTTTCAACACAGAAGCTGCTAATATGATAGTTAAGCATGAGTTAACTTCCTATGCTATTATCTCAGACTAAGAATTTTGCATTATATTTGTGATTCATTTTCTTATTACCTTAGCACCATGCATAAACCAGAGTATCAATTATTTATACAGTATCATTTGAAACAAAGTTACTAACACACAAAGGGAGGAAAAAAATAAACAAAAAGACATGCCATTTTTATTAGATATTATATACATTTCTAATAACCTCTACGGGCCAACAACATTAAATTATATGTTTATAATTACTTATAAAGTTAAATAAATTATATTTAAAAAGTCTGTATTGCAATGAGCTGTTTATTTTTTAGTATTTCTTTAATTAGTGTTTGGACTCCTAAACGGGGAGTGAAATGTCTTTACTCATTTTTGCAAACTTCTGTTTCTGATTCTAGAAAGCATTATAGCTGCCTTCAAGTGTAACATGCACTGAAACAGCACAGTCATCTTCATGTCCACTCGGTACCAGGCATAATACACTGGAAATAAGTGTTTGTTCAGTCTATATTGACTGTGGGTATCTGGCTGGAAAGAGAAGTATTCTAGTGGATTGCAAACTGTTACAAGAGTGAATGCTGCAGCAAGCTATTTTATAATGTGCAACTCTACTTGACAAACCTCAGCATAACAAGAATGAAAGTGCCAGGATTGATCTGAAAGTAATTAGAGCATTATGCACCCAGGAGAAACAGAAAATTTGTATTATCTGCAAATACTTTATAATGGGCTGTTGTAGGTCATTCACATGCCACTTATTTGTAATGGGCATTATCTATGAAAAATACCATATGCACTGGTAATGATTGTAGTGCTGTCGTCTGTTACATTTCAAATCTCTATGTACATCACTGGAGGTTTTTCCACTGTTTTCACTTTTTTCCCCCTCACCAATTTTGTAAAAGCTAACGTGAGAGGCAGGAAGAGGAAAAAGTTCTAGTGATTTCAGTATCTTGCCATGAACAAGCTTATCATCTTCTATAATAAGAAAGTGAAATGTCTGCATGTCAGTTGGAGCTTTTTCTCCTCTATCAAACAAAAGTGCATCCATGGCTCCTTGGGGAATACTTCTGTTTGCTGTTATGCTTCCAGATCAACACATCATTGTAGGTCAGGTTTGCTGTCAGTTGGAAATACAATTCAGAAACAGCCTGAGGACTTACTGCCTTATGCAATGGACTTAAAGATTCAATGTCTTTGCAGGCTGCAGTGTATAAGTCTCCTTCCTGGTTTGTGTTTTCCAGGGCCAAGAAAGTAGCCTAAGAGTGAGGTGTTGTCCCTCCACCCCTCACAAACCCCTATGCTTTTTCTGAAGACATACTTAAAAAAATACAATATTGGAGTATGATTGTTTCTTTGCTTAAGGGCAGCATAGGCATTTGTCTGAGTCTATTTAATTGTTTGCATTTATTTGCATAGGAATTAAACTGTTAACATGAGAGGCTTGATATGCATTTGCACATCTGAGTACAACTGTGGAAGCAGCTATAAGAATGTCCAAAAAGAGTTGAAATGTTCACTATGTTGCAAAAGTGACAGAGAATGGTTGGAACTGAAAAGCAAATAATAAGCATGTTGCAATTAAGTGACATTTTTCTGTTTCTACAGGGAAACGTCTCAGTGAATTGACTGCAATGCTCTAAATATTCAAATTTTTGAATTACCATACAAATATTTATGCATATACTTAACTCTGAATAGGATTTCAGAATGCTAAAATTACATATGTGCCTAATTTTGCAGGATTGGGGCCAGAGCGTAGACCACTGTGTATGGAAAATGGGCTGTCAAATGCCTAATGGAAGTTTAAGGATAAATGTTTCAAAGCAGACTTCTTAAGATGAAAAGATATCGCTGGTGAAAGACCAGCCTATATATGTCAAGAAACAATTATATGCAACCTAGTCAATTTTTCAGACTGGGATGTCAATGCAAGGGGAAAGAAGAGTGAATTACAGTTGGGAAAGGGGGAGAAGCACAGCAGGTTAGAAAATTCAGTCAGACTTTATCATCCTCACTTTGCAAAATAGTCCTGAAAAATACTTATTTTATTTCATTGTAATTTTTCCACCTGAAAAATATCATTGTTGAGAAATTAGTTTCTCAGTTGGAGAGAGAGCTATTATGTTAATTATACTTATTATTTTTAGACTGCCAGAAGACAATTATGAGAGAGGCAAAGTAGGTGAGATGATATCTTTTATTGGACTAACTTCTGTTGGTGAGAGAGACAAGCTTTCAAGCTTACAGAGAGTTCTTCTTCAGGTCTAGGAAATGTACTCAGAAAGCCACAACTATACAACATAGATTGTTTAGCATAAGTTGTTAATATGTATTTCAAGGGACTATCCAAGGTAACATGGCCAATTAACATCCCTCTAGTCACGTGGGGGAAAGGAGGGTGAAAAAAGGTGGGAGAGTGCATTGCAGATTGTTTCAATAAGCCATAAATCCCTATCAGTCCATGATTTTTAGAGTCAAATAAAATTATGAATTTAAGATCCTAGGATCATTTGTGAAGGTGCTGTGTAGGTTTCTTTTGAGGATGAGGACTTAGAGGTCAGATATAGAGTGATCACTTTGTGAAAAGTTTTTACCCACAGGTGATAGTGTGTTTTGTCTTTTATAATTTTTCTGTGCAAGTTCATTTGATAGCATAGTGACTGTTTGGTTTGACCCACAAAGTTGTTATTGGGGCATTTAGTGAACTGAATGAGGTACACCACATGTTGTGATAGGTATGTGTAGTACCCATGGATCTTGAACCACAAATGGCCTGATCTTGTGAGATGCTGCTGGTCCAGAGAGAAGCTTTTGACCTACGACTTGGAGGGATATGGGAGAGAAAGTCAGGCAGGTGGTTCCTGACTCTGTCCCCTGCACCTGATCTTAGAGTTAGATTGCCCTTCCTTGAAGAAGGAGCAACGTGAGGAGCTTCTGAAAAAGAGAGAGCAGAGGGGGGACACAGGGTAACCAAAACCAAGTTATGTTTTTTTATGATTCTCATGCTGGTTGTTGTTTTATTGATGGCATGCATATTATTCAGTATCTAGCAGAAAGCATGCCTAGAAGGCATAAAAACATTTCTGAGGTAAATGTTCATACTGAAACTTTTAATATAATTAAAAAATAAAGGCAATTGTCTTATTCGTCCTCAGTGAATTAGGCTAGTAGGACCAAAGACAATTCTTTGGATAATGCAACCCACTGGCAAGTAGGTATTACTGGTCTCCCTCTGCACCCAACCTGGAATTTACTTGATGACCACTATCTTGTCTGATGCACCAGGGGCAAAACTGGGGATTTCCAGAGCTAAAAGCTTGAGCTGCTACAGCTTGAGGTAAAGAGTCAAGGCTCTTTAGCTTACCAGTGGGTTATCCAAGCAAACAAAAGATTGGCTGTAATCACTATTTTAGGCCCCAATCTTACAAATGTTTATGCATCTGCTTATCTTTGAACATATGAGTAGTCCCATTGACTACACTCATGTGTGTAAAGTATTTGCAGGATCAGGGCCTTAACTTCCAAGGGGTTGAAACACGCTGTGGAAAATGTTCCAGAAAAAAAATGGGGCAAGATGAAGCTACAATTGGAGTACTGGAGGATTTAGCCAGTAAAACTTTTGCAAAACTCTGTGTGCTTGCTAAAAGACAAATTAGAAGGGGATGAGAATCAAACAGCATGTACCGACAGCAGAATACTAGGGTGACCAAAAGGCAACAATTGTACCAAGGTTGTGTACATTATTATGGGGGTAATAAACACCAGCTATATTGAGAAGGACCTCACCTATCAAGGTGTTTATTTATTCCAGACTTGTCAACTGAGTTAGAAAAACAGTACAAAATAAAACCACCACCAACAGCAACAAAACTTTTCTTTGCTCCTAGTAGCAGATTATTATTTACCAGTATAGGAAATTAGGTGTAGTCTGCCATTCCCAAACATCTAATGATCATTTAGCAAGGCTGTATGATTCCTTGGGAGAAGTCCAGGATGTGCAGTCTTTAAAAGTCATCAGGAAGAAAGCTCTAAGATGCAAACCTGAAAAGCAGGAGTCATTTTACTTTACTCCAGTCCATTCAGTCTATTTTCACAAGTAATGAAACATTTTTTTTGTTTCATCTTTATATAAAAGATAAGTATAAAGAGTAATATAATGTCCTTTTATATTAGTTCTGTCTAGGCTCTGGGATGCATGATTAAACTTAAGGAACAAAAAGAAGAGGATGGAGCATGGACCATTTAAGGAGAGAGCATTGTATCAGTGGTTGATGTCATTTATTTATAATGTTATCATTAGGTTTGTCATGCTTAGCATTCATTTTTGAGGAAACTAAACGCAGTCAAATAAAAAACAAAGGAAATTTGAGGAGATCGATGTGGATTGTTAATCTGCCATCTTTCCAGGACCTATGTGCTATTAAATGCAAATTGCCACAATTTTAGACCTTGGTTCCAACAAAGCACTTAAACATGTGAGTGGTCCCTTTGGTGTCAGTATGATCACTCATGCTGAAAATTAAGCATGTGATTAAATCCTTTGCTGGATCCAGGCTTTAATTCTTTATCATTCACCTAGTTGTGTACTGAATTTGGTGACTAACCGCAGACCTGCACATAGGGGAAGCCATGGCTCTGCCTACTCCTCACCATTCTTGACTACTTGCTGTAAGGAAGGAGCATCTCAGGTGCAGAACACATATTCCCCTGATGTCTGAAGCTGCACTGTGGAAGCCTTAAAAATAAGGGTTTATACATTCTATCACACAGAACCACAACTGCTCCTGTTGCCCAAAGACTGCAGTGCTAATTGTGTATGAGCCAAGCAGGTGCTCCATGCCCTGTCCCTCATCCTAGTATAAGTTCAATGAGCAACTCCATTTATTTAGACATTACCATGGTGCCATGGGATTACCATTGGTGCCATGGCACCAAGATGTAGTTCTTAGGATGTATGGTGTCTCAAAACTGTTTCTGACCATTTTGCAGCTCTTTGCTGCTTCATGTGTGAACAGGGTTCTCTATCAGCAAGTTGCCTTTAGTATGAAACAAAAGGCACCACTCTTGCTATTTTGCTCCTAATATGGTCTGTGAAACTTCTGACAGGCATCTTTGGGGTAAAAAACTCCATGATTTCCCTGGAAAGTGGCATCAAAGAATTGTTTCAAAACTAATCCTGTGAGCTGTCATTATGCTCATTATTGTTCGCATTAACTAGAGAAGTAGAAGATTGAGAACGAGCCTCACACTTTTCAGCTTGTCTTGGGAGAAGTCTTTTTTATTTACATCAGCTGCCAGTGTTGGAGGCTTTTACTTTGTCAAGAGGCATTTCCCTTTTCAAAGTAGCACAATATGAAACATCATTATAAAATAAAGCATTCAAGTTTTGATGATCTGTTTCCCCTTAGCTGAAAACTGTGAAAAGCTATATTTGTGCAGCTGCCACATTCCTACTCTGAAGATACCTTCCAGAAAGTGGATTCATGTGCTCGATGCTTTTTAAGTCATTTACTGAAGACAGGATTGAGAGAAAAGGTTGCAGTCACTTTTCCAGAAACTTTCTTTGAATAACTTTTTAAGAGGAAATAAGGAAAGGATGACTGACTCATGGGGGAAGCTAAGAATCTCCAGCTGATATTTTTTACATGCTGCAGATGGAGCAGTTTTGTCAGAAAGTGTAATTTCTTACCACAAACAATTATAAAATGTAACGGGTATTATTTTAATTAAACAATATCAGTTCAGCTGGTAGATATCAACAGCTGAATAAATCCAGAAAACTATTGTATGCAAGTGTTTGCTTGCATGAGTGCTCAGCTTAATTTATATACCCAGCTTTCCTGTATTTAATTATATTTTACAGGCTATGTATAATTCCTTCTTCTGGACCAATTCATTTGCTCTCTCTCTTTGCCTTCTTTTTTTTTAAATTGAGGGTAACTCCCACATCCTTACTTTGCAAATTTGATAATTATCTGATTCTCTTCTTGGTTGGTAAGGAATACTGAAGGTCAAATTCTGTCCTTGACTTCCCTGGGGATGCACAGGTTGTAAGTAAGGGTAGAAGTTAGCCTGTAATGTCTGAATGAAGCTTTAGAATTTAAAAATACAAATATATGTCTTGTATTCAAACATAAGGCCTATGACCTGGATCTAGTCCGCATGATGTGCTGATGTGTCCTGACTGACGTACTCAGTGTTATAGTATGTATAAATCCTGCACCAGACATGAAGGGGTTAAAGAGCCACTCTGGGCTCAGGCAACCCCTGTCCCACCATGCCTGCAAGGCATGTCAATCTTAGAGGAGGAGATGAAAAGGGAGAAGTTCAGTTCAGAAAGCCCCAGCCTGGGAAGAGAGGACAGACCTTTCACCTCCAGCTTCCAGAGAGGCACACAGCAGAGAACCCAGCTACCTTCAGTTACCTGTGAGCATAGAGTTGTAGTACAGATGCCTGGAGAATCCAGCTACGACAGATGGTGCTACTGTTGGTTTAATTTAGTTTCATTTCCTTTGTTCCCTTGAGACCTGGGACTAGGTGTTTGACCTCATGACAGACATCCCCACACTGAGAATACAAGCTCCCTGAGGAGGTGAGCTGATGTAGGAAGTAGCCCAGAAAAGAAGCAAGAGGCTGACCAGATCTACCTTAACCATTGCTACATGGGTCCTCGGGCTGGAACCCTGGTTAGAGGGAGGACCTGGGTTCTCCTACAACCTCTGTGGGAAGAACCCAAATATAAGGGCCCAGAAAGACTATAGGCTCAGGACCACAGTGGTCAACTGGGAGAGAAACACAGACTAAAGAAGATGAGGAAAGAAAAGACATGTGCCGGAAGAAGTGGTGCCTTACAGGGGAGAGATGCCTTACTGAGTGATAGTGAATAAAAGATGGAACAAATAAAAGTACTTGCTACATAAAGTCTGTATTCACCACTTAATCCCTGTGGAAAGTTTGCACTGACAATAGGAGATTGAGGGGAGTATGAAGTCCCACATTTAGATCCTGACTTGTAAGTCATACTTCAAAATGGAATCCAGCCCTGTCTTCCAATTTAGTTTGATATTCCTGCTCTAAACAACATCACTAAGAGAGGTTTGTTTTGGCAATATTAGGAGTTTGATTTATTTGTGACAGGCCATCCCAAAAAGCTTCAGAGATTTGGATCAAGTCACACACAATGGTTAGGAAGCTTGTTTAAAGATTATCCCAATCATTAAAACTCCTTCAGCAACCTCCTTGACAGGTCTCTCCCTCTCTTGACTTCTCTGATGGAAAGCTACCTGTTTGTGTGAATTTAGTTCCTGTGAAAGGATCCAAACTGATTTGCCTCAGGAAAAAAAAACATAGTTATTCATCAAAAAAGAAGTGACAGTGCAAGATTTTCCATAGTGCTGTGCCATCACAGGGGTCTGGAGGGAACATCCATCACCATGGTAAGAAGATAGTTCAGGATCTATCTCCACTTAGCTTTTCACTGCTTTGCTGAGATTGCCGGAGCAAACACCGTGTTTTGGAAATGCAGCTTAATCTTGTGTAGGAAAGAACAAAAGAGATTAGATTCCCCCATAACATATCAATAAATTTGATAATGCTTCTGGGACTTACCTCAGGAGGAAAAAAATCTGTTTTCACTTAAACAAAACGAATGAACCATGCAGCAACAATAATATACAAAGAAAAATCAAAACATGATCTGGAAATTTCATGTAATTTCCATGACTTGTTGTATACTCATCTATGGACACCACCTGTATTTCATTCTTATTTTCTGTACATGAGAGAAGCCTGAGTCAAAGATGAACAGTTTGTTTCTGGGACTCCTTGGAGTGCAAACTGCAGTGACATCTCCACCATCCTTTAAACAGATGGTACCCCCCCGACTCTGGCACCTGAAAAACTGGAAAGGGGGTTGGGGAGGACCAGGTCTCACCTATGACTCTGCTCTATTGCTGCTGGTAGCACTGGCCTAGAGTATTCATTCTGTTTCCTGACCACTTTGTGGCTGGCTTCTGGGCAAAATGGATAGAGGTACTTTTTGTCATTTCCCCCTTTCTCCCCTGTGTTTACCTGAGAAGGCTGAGCCACTATCTGGCTCATTGGTACCTAGCTGGTCACAGAAAACCAGATGATATATAACAAAGCTCTTCTACACTGCAAAAGAAAAAGAAAGCCACCCCCTGGAAAAAAAAAAGGGTGGGAAATGTGTTTCATCTATCAATGCAAGTAGCTTTCTGAGCATTCTTCTTTGTACCATTGTTTTAGGAGCCTAAGACTTGAGTCAAAGCCCATGAACTTATGGAAAAATTCCATTAACTTTAATGTGCTTTGGATCAGGCCATATGCACAGAGAATGCTTCATCCCAGACTACATCTGAGGTGCTAGGAGCTTTGCCAAAGAACAATTTCCTGTTTCTTCTGTGAAAGAACTCATTATGGAAACAAGGTGGGTGAAATAATATTTTATTAGACCAAACATCTATCAGTGAGGGAGACAAGATTTAAAACTTCTGTAAGCTTGAAAGCTTGTCTCTCTCTCTCCAGCAGAAGTTGGGCCAATAAAAGATATTACCTCACCCACCTTTTCTCTCTAATAATTTGGGACCAACACAGCTATAACAACACTGCATGCACTCATCATTATGGAAATTTTTTAGTGCTGATTGATGTCCCTTTTGACCAAGAATATTGTAATCATTTTCTACTGCTGTAATAAATGGTTGAATGGGAATTTGTGATTTATTTCTAGTGAAGCACATTTATTTGATCAGGTTGGAAAATAAAAGCATTTATTTGTAGTTGAAAGCCCACTTGGGTGATATAAATTTATGTATATATATACATTATTACTAAGAAATACATATAAAGGCTCCTTACGCTTAATACTTGTGCCATATGTTATGAGGAAGACATGCTAATACTGCTATACTAATATTAAACTCCTATCTCTCTCATGTTTGGCCCCACCACCTTAAATATTATGGCAAATCTATCCTAATGTAAGTCATTTCAGGTTTTGTTGCTTTAGTGTTAACTGGCTAGATGAACAAGCTATGTTTTACATAGAGAAGAAGTGTGTTAAATGCATCTTCTCATTCCTCAAAGACTTAACAAAACTATGCCTTTAGCTAGTGCTCTTTAAAGAGGGCTCTATTATTCTAGATTTTGGTTTGGTACCTGGGAGAACTGGTTAAAAAATATTCTTAAGCATTTGTTTATATTCTGAATGATTGTTTTGACCATGCTCATAAACCTGCGTATTGCCTGGATGTTTGGGGAATGGATATTCTTTACGGTATTCTTTCAGACCTCCACTTGAACAGACAGGTTTCAGAGTAGCAGCCGTGTTAGTCTGTATTCACAAAAAGAAAAGGAGTACTTGTGGCACCTTAGAGACTAACAAATTTATTAGAGCATAAGCTTTCGTGAGCTACAGCTCACTTCATCGGATGCATTTGGTGGAAAAAACAGAGGAGAGATTTATATACACACACACAGAGAACATGAAACAATGGGTTTATCATACACACTGTAAGGAGAAAAGGAGTACTTGTGGCACCTTAGAGACTAACAAATTTATTAGAGCATAAGCTTTCGTGAGCTATAGCTATATGGTTTTCATTCCCGTGCAGAACCAAACAGAAGAAATGAGAGCTTTTCAAAGTGAGACCTTTCAAAACTCTTCACACACACGAAAAGACCAACCCACCCCAGAATAGCCAATAGCCTGGTGATAGGGCTCTTTCCCTGATCTGGAGCAGAGACTTGAACCCGTCTCTCCCACCTCCCAGATGAGTGCCCTGATTACCATGTTATTGGCCTTCTCTCCCACTCTCTTCTCTCATCTTCTCCCCCTGCCTCAAATTCCATCATGGATCTGACACACCTTCCTGACAACATTTTTGTCAAAAATGATACATTTCCATGAAATATTTTGCTTTTGACAAAAAAAGAAAAAAATTTCTCATCCGATTTCTTGACAAGGTCTAACAAAGCTGGGTGGGGGAGCAGAACTACTTAAATGAATAACATATTTGATCAAATAACTCAATCGTCTTTAGTAAAACACAAGTAATACATGTTACTTTAACTACCCCTCTCTATTGGAAAGGTCAGCTTTCCATTGTCTTTCACATTAAGCTATACATTTAATCTTTTATCGGGTCATTTAAAAGGGGTTCTCTCTAGTACAGTTTTAATGACATAGCGACTGACAAAACACTATCTACTTGTTCAAAATAATTTTCAGCACATGATTAGCGACAAAGAAATACCAGCCCTTGATGTATTTACAACTGAAAAATCAGAAGTACTCCGAATTTATTCAATGCCTTTAGCTTACTAGTGAGTAATCACCAACATAAAAATGTGCTAAAATCTCTAGAGAATGCATCAGTTATTTGGTTTTAGGTTTATTAATTCTAATGGTTATTGGTCAGAAAAGACCCAGGCTTTATTTGCCTTTAATTAAGGCTTTCATTTTAGAGGGTAAAAAGAAAAGGAGTACTTGTGGCACCTTAGAGACTAACAAATTTATTAGAGCATAAGCTTTCGTGAGCTACAGCTCACTTCATCGGATGCATTTGGTGGAAGAAACAGAGGAGAGATTTATATACACACACACAGAGAACATGAAACAATGGGTTTATCATACACACTGTTTCATGTTCTCTGTGTGTGTATATAAATCTCTCCTCTGTTTTTTCCACCAAATGCATCCGATGAAGTGAGCTGTAGCTCACGAAAGCTTATGCTCTAATAAATTTGTTAGTCTCTAAAGTGCCACAAGTACTCCTTTTCTTTTTGCGAATACAGACTAACACGGCTGCTACTCTGAAACCTGTCATTTTGGAGGGTAAAAAGTCTTTGTTAACATGAAATGATGGGGAAAGCAGTATAGTAGATAGGATACAATCCTCTTTTGCACACCTCTAAGATTTACAGTACCTCACTGGCTGATGTGTGGCTCAAATAATTACTGTTTGTGAGGTAACCTTGAATAAAGGTGTAGTTTAGGAGTACACAAGCTGTCAAATTTTCACAACTCCACCTGGCAAACTCTGTTCACGTCTTGGTGCTGATTAGTCCAGGAGTGGCACTAAGAGAGCTATGATTTAGGACCTGCCCCTTGAGCATGCACTTGTAGGGAACAGGCAAGACTTCTGGAGGTAGTGTCACCTTTCCCCTTGACCCATCAGTCCAGAAAACACAAGCTTCAATGTTTCCTGAGCACTCACCTCTGGGGCCTATGCCACGTGTGTCTGCTTTTACTTCTCGGGGTGAGCCATGACTTCTGTTGCCTGCCCATGCTCCTCTCTGCCAACTGGTCTCAGTCTAGGCCTCTGTGTGGGCCCAATCAGGAACATGAGTGAATTGGTGGGGCCTTGTGGGCAGTAGGACCTCCGCCTTTCAAATGATGTAATGGTATCATCTCACGCTGAGGATCTCTCTCCAGAGAAGGGGACCCCTGTTGCTAATAAGAGACAGGTAATAGTAATGGAGGATTCGATTATTAGAAATATAGATAGTTGGGTCTGTGATGCTGGGAAAATTGCATGGTGAATTGTCTGCTGGGTGTGATGGTTACAGATCTTTCAAGACATCTAGACGGTCTTATGTACAGTGCTAGGGAGAAGCTGGGGATAGTGGTACATGTAGATACCAATGACATAGAAAAAGTCAGGAGAGAAGTCCTGGAAGCAAAATTTAGACTGCTAGGTAAGAGATTAAAGTCCAGTACCTCCATGGTAGCATTCTCTGAAATGCTTTTAGTTCCACACTCAAGGCCAGTTAGACAGGCAGAATTGCAGCATCTCAAAGCTTGGATGAGATGCTGGTGTAGGGAGGAGGGTTTTAAGTTTATTAGTAACTGAGGGGGGGACTTTCGGGGAAGGAGGAGCCGATACAGGAAGGATGGGCTCCACCTAAACCAAAATGGAAAGATATTCCTGGCATATAACATTTAAAAGAACATAATTGTTAAAATGCTCAGGGAGATTAGAGAGTCTACAAAACTAGACAACCCAATTATTATAGGGGATTTCAACTGTCCCCAGAGAGAAAGTGAACATGTCACTTAAGGATAGGATGCAGAGATCAAATTTCTAGACACTATTAATGACTGTTTTTTGGAGCAGCTAGTCCTGGAACCAACAAGGGGAGAGACTATACTTGATTTAGTGGCGCACGGGATCTCGTCCAAGAGGTGAATATAGCCGAACCGTTCAGCAGTAGCAACCATAATGTATTGGGGGGGTGGGGGAATAATAAAGAATAATAAAGAATCCCACCACAGTAATATTTAATTTTGGAACAGGAAACTACAGAAAAATGAGGTGGTTAATTACATAGAAATTGAAAGGAACAGTCACAAGAGTGAAATGCCTGCAAGCCGCATGGAAACTTTAAAAACACCATAATAGTGGCTCAAACTATTTGTATACCCCAACTAAATAATACAATAAAATAACAGTAATAATAATAATAATAATAATAATTAATAATTATTAATAATAAATACTTAAGGAAAAATAAAAGTAGGAGATCAAAATAATGCCACCATGGCAGTAAGAGAGGCAGTTAGAGGCAAAAGAACATCTTTAAAAAATTGATAATCAAATTCTACAGCGAAAAATAGAAAGAAGCATGAACTCCAGCAATTCAAGTATAAAAGTATAATTAGGCAGGCCAAAAATGAATTTGAAGAGCAACTACCAGAAAACAAAAAAGACAGCATTTTTTTTAAGTACATCAGAAGCAGGGAGCCTGCCAAACAGTCAGTGGGGCCACTGGATGATTGAGATGCTAAAGGCACACTCAAACAAGACAAGCCCACAATGGAGAAGCTTAACAAATTCTTCACATCAGTCTTCACTGCAGAGGATGCGGAGGAGATTCCCATATCTGAGTCATTCTTTTTAGGTGACAAATCTGAAGAACTGTCTCAGATTGAAGTGTCAGTAGTGGTGACTTTGGAACAAATTCATAAATTAAACAGTAATGAGTCACCAGGATCAGATAGTATTCCCCCCCCCCCAGAGTTCTGAAGAAACTCAAATATGAAATTGCCAAACCACAAACTGTGGTATGTAATTTATTGCTTAAATCAGCCTCTGTACCAGATGACTGGAGGATAGCTAATGTAACCCTGATTTTTTAAAAAGGCTCCAGAAGACATCCTGGCAATTACAGGCCAGTAAGCCTAAATTCAATACCAGACACACTTTTTAAAATCTATAGTAAAGAACAACATTATCAGACATATAAATGAACATAATATGGTGGGGCAGAGTCATCATGGCTTTTGTAAAGGGAAATCATGCCTCACCAATCTATTAGAATTCTTTGAGGAGGTCAATAAGCACGTGGACAAGGGTGACACAGTGGATACAGTAGACTTGGACTTTCAGAAAGCCTTTGATATTGTCCCTCACCAAAGGCTCTTAAGAAAAGAGGGAGTCATGGGATAAGAGGGAAGGTCCTCTCATGGATCAAGAACTGGGCAAAAGACAAGAAACAAAAGGTAGGAATAAATGGACAGTTTTCACAATGGAGAGAGGAAAAAAGTGGGTTCCCCCTAGGGTCTGTCCTGAGACAAGCACTCATATTCAACATATTCATAAATGATCTGGAAAAAGGAGAAAACAGTAAGGTTGCTAGATTTGCGCATTACTGAGATTGCAATCAACTTTGGACTTAACTAAGAGTTACAATGGCATCCCACAAAACTGGGTGACTGGGCTACAAAATAACAGATGAAATTCAATGTTGATAAATGCAAAGTAATTCACATTGGGAAAACAATCCCAACTATACATACAAAATGATGTAGTCTAAATTAGCTATTACCACTCAAGAAAGATCTTGGCATCCTCATGGATAGTTTTCTGAAAACATCTGCTCAATATACAGCAGCAGTCAAAAAACCTAGGGTAGAATGCTAGGAATCATTAGGAAAGGCATAGAAAATAAAATAGTAAATATCATAATGCTACAATATAAATCCATGGTATGCTCATATCTTGAATACTGCATGCAGTTCTGGTTTCCCCATCTCAAAAAAGATATGAGAATTGGAAAAAGTACAGAGAAGGGCAACAAAAGTGATTAGGGGTATGAGTCAGCTTCCATATGAGGAGAGATGAAAAAAACGGGGACTGTTCAGCTTGGAAATGAGACAGCTGAGGGGGAGATGACAGAGGTCTATACACTCTTGAATATGTGGAGAACGTGAATAAAGAAGTGTTAGTTATCCCTTCACATAAGACAAGAACTAGAGATCATCCAACGAAATTAATAGGCAGCAGGTTTAAAACAAACATAAGGAAGTACTGCTTCATACAATACACAGACAACCTGTAGAACTCATTGCCAAGGGATATTATGAAGGCAGAAGTATAACTAGGTTCAAAAAGGAATTAGGTAAATTCATGGATGATAGCCATTGATGAATCTATTAGCTAAGATGGTCAGGGTTACAACCCATGCTCCAGGTGTCCCTATACTTCTGACTGCCAAAAGCTGGTGCTGGATGACACT
The DNA here is from genome assembly GCF_009764565.3 of Dermochelys coriacea. Lineage (NCBI taxonomy): Eukaryota > Metazoa > Chordata > Testudines > Dermochelyidae > Dermochelys > Dermochelys coriacea. The sequence continues at coordinate 51,754,387 of NC_050069.1, forward strand.
CAATACATTGCCGTGTTTTGTTCATTCCATCTGAAGCATCTAGTACCAGTCACTGTCAGAAGACTGGATTCTGGGCTATATGGACCATTTGTCTAACCCAATATGGCCATTCTTATGTCTTTATATTCATGCCCCAAGCCAACCAGAGAGGGTATCTAGGCTGGAAACCTGGCTTCTAACTCTTAACTGTTGGTTGTTTGGTAGCATTGACCTGGAAGCCCTCAAACCCTTGATATTAAAAATGCCATCTTGTTTTAAAAGCACATTTTCAGAAATTGTGGAAATGTGGAGAGGAAACATTGGTCCTGTGAGAGCTATGGAATTTGTTTTAGCTCCAATGGTGCTCTGGCACCTGCAAAGAAAACTGCAATAGGTCTCAAAAGTTTAAAAATATTTTATTTTCAAAATTAAACCTGAGTGTAATCTAGTAATACATGAAGAGTAAAAAGGGCAAAATTCCAAATGAAATGTAAAACAATGGGGTACATATCTCCAACACTAAAAATCTGTATAGTTAATAGAAGGAAATTTAAAGACAAGAGTGTTTAGGGGAAAGGTGTAGACACAGTGGCTTGTTACTGCTCCATAGCTATCTGTGTTTCTGTTATAAGGTTTTAAAATAAAATGAGGGTTTGAAGCAGGCACACTGGTACTTTCAAGGCCTCTCTGTCTTTTAAATAAAATAGTTTGTGAAAACTTCGCTACTGTGTCTTTGAGAAAGGAGACCTATTTTACAGCAAAACCCTGAAATGTTTGTAGAAGAATCCAATGGAAATAAAATACTTTCGTTTAAAATAAAACAAACTCTTTATAGCTTTATAAAAACATGAAGTTTTGAGCCACATGCTTGAGAACAATAAATCTGACTCAAACCCATTGGACTAAACTGGGATCCTTGGTTTAACTGCCCCCTCTGAAATGGCCTGGGTAGCTCTATGGCCTCCAATGATAAAATGAACAATAGGAGATACGTAAACAGACACCCAGGCTCCCTTAACACTCCATCAGGGTTAAATATATTATGCCTATTATGGCTACAAATAATTGCTAATTAGGTTAGATCACTTCAGCCTTAAGTGAGCAGAGAGACACACAAAAACAAGTAATGAGTTCTGAAAAATATTAAATTAAAACCTTAGGGAACTATAAAATGCCATTGGTCAATCTCGCTGACGATTCAAAAAGTCATGAAAAGTGTTTTTAAAAGCTTATTTTCAAAAGTAACCCTTGTCTAACCCAAAGTTGGAATGTTGTAAGGAGCCACAAGCCTCCACTTTATTTGTAAAAATAAGCACAACTCCAGGCTATGATACAGTTCAAGGTGTAGGGTATTTGAGGGCAGTTTACTGTGATGGTGTACTACCATTTTTATTTTAAAACAAACAAACTTTAAGCACAAAAACATTTTTAAATGAAAAAAACTAAGATATTCACTGTCAGCTGCAAGATTCCTAGTCAGGAGTGGGGTTACAGTAGCATTTAGGATTGTGTATGATGATTTACTGTTTAACACTGTAAAAAGTCCTCTATTTTTAATTGAAATAGAAAAATATATTTTAACTAAAAATTAACCAAAAGCAGCCCATAAATTTTCACTCCTAGACCACAACAGGGAATGTTTGGGGCTGGGATGGGTGCATAAATTTCTCATATCCATCAATTCAGAGAAGTAGTGTTCAAAACAACCTGCTAAATATAGATATTGAAGTTTGATTTGAAACAAAGAGGTAGATATGGGATTAAAAACCAGAGGTTTTTTTAGAGATTGTCTTTTTACAACAGAAATCATCCTGGAGAGAATGGCTGCTGCTGGACTGCAAGAGGTAAATTGTTTATTTTATAACTCTGAATAACTCTTTGTGTATACTTACCAATGATCCATTGCAATTGACGTACTACACTGACTATGGTGAGAGATTGCGCCACACACTCTCAAAGAAACTGAGGAACCACCTGATCAGCATCCTGTACAGCAGACAGGAGAAGATCAAGAACGAGCTCTCAAAACTGGAGACTCTCATACAAAACCAATCTTCCACACAAACTTCCATGTGGCTGGACTTTATAAAAACGAGACAAGCCATTTACAACACACACTTCACTTCTCTACAGAGAAAAAAGGTCAGTAAACTATCTAAACTCCTACATGCCACAGGGGTCTACAGCAGTGGTACCCTCAACTCACCTAACAATATTGTTAATCTATCCAACCACACACTTAGCCCAGTGGAAGAGTCTGTCCTATCTCGGGGACTCTCTGCCCCACCACCCCCACGAACATGATATAGTTCTGCAGTGATCTGGAAGCCTAGTTTTGTCATCTCCGACTTAAGGAATATTTTCAACACACCACAGAACAGTGCACTGACCCACAGGAACCCTCCTAACAACACTACAAGAAGAAGAATTCTGCGTGGACTGCTCCTGACGGTCGAAATGACAGACTGAACTTCTACATAGAGTGCTTCTGCAGACATGCACAGGCTGAAATTGTGAACAAACAGCATCACTTGCCCCAAAACCTCAGCAGTACAGAACGGAACACCATCCATAGCCTCAGAAACAACTCTGACATTATAATCAAAGGGGCTGACAAAGGAGGTGCTGTAGTCATAATGAACAGGTTGGATTATGAACAGGAGGCTGCCAGGCAACTCTCCAACACCATATTCTACAGGCAACTATCCTCTGACCCCACTGAGGAGTACCAAAAGTAACTACACCATCTGCTCAGGAAACTCCCTGCTACAGCACGGGAACAAATCTACATGGATACACCCCCAGAGCCCTGACCAGGCGTATTCTATCTGCTACCCAAGATCCATAAGCCTGGAAACCCTGGATAATGTGGCATCATCTCAGGCATCGGCACTCTTACAGCAGGATTATCTGGCTATTTGAACTCTCTCCTCAGACCCAATGCTACTAGCACTCCACTATCTTCGAGACACCAACTACTTTCTGAGGAAACTACAATGCATTGGTGATCTTCCTGAAAACACCCAACCTGGCCACCAGGGATGTAGAAGCTCTTTATACTAATATTCCACATGAGGATGGACTACAAGCTGTCAAGAACAGTATCCCTGATGAGGCCATGGCACACCTGGTGGCTGAGCTTTGTGACTTTGTCCTCACCCACAACCATTTCAGATTTGGGGACAACTTATACCTTCAAGTCAGTGGCACAGCTATTGGTACCCACATGACCCCACAGTATGCCAACATCTTTATGTCTGACTTAGAGCAATGCTTCCTCAACTCTCGTCCCCTAGTGCCCCTCCTCTACTTGCGCTACATTGATGACATAATCATATGGACCCACGGGAAGGAGGCCCTTGAAGAATTCCACCTGGATTTCAACAATTTCCACTACACCATCAACCTCAGCCTGGACCAGTCCACACAAGAGATCCACTTCCTAGACACTACAGTGCAAATAAGTGATGGTCTCATAAACACCACCCTATACCGGAAACCTACTGACTGCTATACTTACCTACATGCCTCCAGCTTCCATCCAGGACACATCACATGATTCATTGTCTACAGCCAAGCCCTAAGATACAACTGAATTTGCTCCAATCCCTCAGACAGAGACAAACACCTACAAGATCTTTATCAGGCATTCTTAAAACTACAATACCCACCTGGGGAAGTGAGGAAACAGATTGACAGAGCGAGACGGGTACCCAGAAATCACCTACTACAGGACAGGCCCCACAAGGAAAATAACAGAACACCACTGGCCATCACATACAATCCCCAACTAAAACCTCTCCAGCATATTATCAACATATTACAACCTATCCTGGAAAATGATCCCTTACTCTCACAGACCTTGGGAGACAGGCCAGTCCTTGCTTACAGACAGCCCCCCAACCTGAAGCAAATACTCACCAGCAACTACACACCACACCACAGAAACACTAACCCAGGAAACAATCCCTGTAGCAAACCTCGTTGCCTACTCTGTCCCCATATCTACCCAACCACATCAGCCACACCATCAGAGGCTCATTCACCTGCATGTCTACTAAAATTATATATGCCATCAAGTGCCAGCAATGCCCCTCTGCCATGTACATTGGCCAAACCAGACAGTCCCTACGTAAAAGAATAAATGGACACAAATCGGACATCAGGAATGGTAACACACAAAAATCATGGGAGAACACTTCAATCTTCCTGGACATCCTACAACAGATTTGAAAGTAGCTATGCTTGAACAAAAAAACTTCAGAAACAGACTTCAAAGAGAAACAGCAGAACTAAAATTCATTTGCAAATTTAACACCATTAAGTTGGGCTTGAATAGGGACTGGGAGTGGCTGGCTCATTAGAGAAGCAGCTTTGCCGCTTCTGGAATTGACACCTCCTCATCTATTGTTGGGATTGGACTACATCCACCCTGATTGAATTGGCCCAGTCAGCCCTGGTTCTCTACTTGTGAGGTAACTCCCTTATCTTCATGTGTCAGTATATTTATGTCTGCACCTGTAACTTTCACTCCATGCATCTGAAGAAGTGAGGTTTTTACCCACAAAAGCTTATGCTCAAATATATCTGTTAGTCTTTAAGGTACCACCGGACTCCTTGTTGTCTTACCAATGATGTGCCTTTATTGCAGTGTGATATGTTTAGCACGGAAACAGAAACTTCAATCTGTAATTCACTAGAGCTAGGAAAACTTAATTTTAATTTTAACTATGCATATTCTTAATACTGCTTTGAAAAAGCTAGTTTTAAACAGGCTCTATGAGTATTTCTGTAAACAAAGGCATTGGTGAACAATACTAGCTAAAATTTTGCTTTCTCATTAAGCCAAAGGCAGTTAGGGGAAAACAGAAGCAATATGTACCACTGGGTTTTTATCCAGTGTTGAATTTTTGAAATATTGCTTTTAATTAGTGTGTATGTGTTACATCCTGTGCTGGATTTTGTAGAGCAATGCCTTTCATATGGTTTTTAAAGAGCACAAAACAGCCTTATATTTTATTGTTAAAATTTAGTCTGTTTTTTTGTTTTGTAATAATGTCATAAGCAGATACTTTATTCTAAAATGGAACTTCAGTTTCCCAATCAGAACTGAGCAACTCTCCTCATGATGACATAATGAAGTCATCACTATTGCAATCCCCAAAAAACTGGGAATCCACTCTGAAACGCTTAACAGCATCATACAGCAAAGGAAGAACTCAACCAGAGAATCAGGACCATCCAACACAAAGATACATCAAGCCCATGGACAAAACAGAAAAATCTGATTAAAAAAACAAAAAGATAAAAAAATTGAGAAAAACAGCTCCAGCTCCTCACTACTCCAAGCCCTGAAAAAGCTAAAAAGAGTGAAAATGCAAAGATTAAAAAAACAAGGCATATGCTTTAGGGATTGTGAATAAAAAAACCAAGGACTGAATGATCACACATTACAACAGTATCCTTATGAACTGTTTGGTGAAATATGGTCTCTTAGGATTAGTGACAAATAAAATTTTTTGTGAGGATTATAATAGTTTGAAGGGAGACATTATAGATAGTTTTTAGTTTCATTAGGAGTTGTACCTTCTAAGACAGAACCATCTTCACAGGGCAAAAGATATCATTTGTCTTTAAAAACGTGAATGTTTTTCAAGGGTTAGCCTGCAGCTCTAAACAAGTGATTAGCTGTGCAGAAAAAATGATGTCAAAGGAGTTTGAATATTACAGCACTGTGCGTGGTTTGAGAAGGGCCTGGGCTGGGGGAAGAACACAGGTGCACAACCATTGTGGGGAAGACAGTTTAACGGTACTCGAGAGTAAGTAGCTTGTGGGGGAAAAATTAAGGGTGTGGTTAATACTAAGAGTTAAAACTAACAGGCTGCTGTCGAGGGGGAAAAAATGAGCGCCTCTACCAGTGACAACCTACAAAATGCCAGTTTAACAGAGGCTTACAATATGTGGTCTGACCTTGAAGACCTTGGATCCAGGAAGGGGGCAGCGTGGGATGATATCCACTCACAAAAAAAAACTGTTGACAATTCTTGAGAAAAAGAAAGGTGCAGCCCAAGCCTGAATGTATGCACTGCAAGTAAACAGCTCCGTAGCCTGAGCCCCACGAGCCTGACTCTACACCCCACTCTCAAAGATTGTCAGAACCAGAAGAGTACCCAGAAGTCACCTACTACAGGACAGGCCCAACAAAGAAAACAACAGAACGCCACTAGCCATCACCTTCAGCCCCCAACTAAAACCTCTCCAACGCATCATCAAGGATCTACAACCTATCCTGAAGGACGACCATCACTCTCACAGATCTTGGGAGACAGACCAGTCCTTGCTTACAGACAGCCCCCCAATCTGAAGCAAATACTCACCAGCAACCACACACCACACAACAGAACCACTAACCCAGGAACCTATCCTTGCAACAAAGCCCGTTGCCAACTCTGTCCACATATCTATTCAGGGGATACCATCATAGGGCCTAATCACATCAGCCACACTATCAGAGGCTCGTTCACCTGCGCATCTACCAATGTGATATATGCCATCATGTGCCAGCAATGCCCCTCTGCCATGTACATTGGCCAAACTGGACAGTCTCTACGTAAAAGAATGAATGGACACAAATCAGACGTCAAGAATTATAACATTCAAAAACCAGTTGGAGAACACTTCAATCTCTCTGGTCACTCGATCACAGACCTAAGAGTGGCTATACTTCAACAAAAAAGCTTCAAAAACAGGATCCAACGAGAGACTGCTGAATTGGAATTAATTTGCAAACTGGATACAATTAACTTAGGCTTGAATAGAGACTGGGAATGGATGAGTCATTACACAAAGTAAAACTATTTCCCCATGGTATTTCTCCCTCCCACCCCATCCCCCACTGTTCCTCTGATATTCTTGTTAACTGCTGGAATTAGCCTACCTTGCTTGTCACCATGAAAGGTTTTCCTCCTTCCCCCCCCCCCCCGCTGCTGGTGATGGCTTATCTTAAGTGATCACTCTCCTTACAGTGTGTATGATAAACCCATTGTTTCATGTTCTCTGTGTGTGTGTATATAAATCTCTCCTCTGTTTTTTTCCACCAAATGCATCCGATGAAGTGAGCTGTAGCTCACGAAAGCTTATGCTCTAATAAATTTGTTAGTCTCTAAGGTGCCACAAGTACTCCTTTTCTTTTTGCGAATACAGACTAACACAGCTGCTACTCTGAAACCACTCTCAAAGAGCATCAGCATTGAAAATGGCAATTATGACTTCTGATAGCTAGACACAGTAAAGCAAAACTCACAAAAATCCCTGGTTTCAGAGTAGCAGCCGTGTTAGTCTGTATTTGCAGAAAGAAAAGGCGTACTTGTGGCACCTTAGAGACTAACAAATTTATTTGAGCATAAGCTTTCGTGACCTACAGCTCACTTCATCGGATGCATTCAGTAGAAAATATAGTGGGGAGATGATTTATATACACAGAGAACATGAAACAATGGGTGTTATCATACACACTGTAAGGAGAGTGATCACTTAAGATGAGCTATTACCAGCAGGAGGGGGGGAGGAAGAAAACATTTTGTAGTGATAATCAAGGTGGACACCACTATAGCGCTGAACATGAAGACAAACCTGATAATGTCATTTGGTGTTATAGCTGTTAGCTACCTTTGTAAATATCCTTTTATCAACTTTGAATGATCACTTGTTTCCAATCAATAAAGTAAATGATTATTGTAGATGATCTGATGGACTTTGCTGATGAAAGTGATGAAATTGAGAAAGGACTTTACCAAGTATGTGCAACACAGAAATCTGAATATATTATGTGTATAGTTCAGAATGTATTATTTCAGGGAAAAGAGACCAATGATTAACCTAAACACAAATGTACTTGGTGGTTTAAAAAACTGTGGTTTTAAAAAACTAAAAAAACCAACCAGAAATAAGTTACATATCTCACCCTTAGGGTGGCAAATATATGCAGAAAGGCCCCATGTTGTCTAGAAGTTTTTGAGGATACCCAAAAAGCCATACAAATATCTGGTGGTGGATTTAAATGTTCCTATCCCTCTCCCTGCATATGCTTTCAGATTAAGAACGGGGCTTTTCCTTCTAGACTGGCTATTATACTTTCTTTTTAAGTATAAAAAAGATGATTTGTCGGCAGGCCCCTCTAACAACCAGATCTGCCAACTAAAAGCACGTCCAGTTGTGTGCAGAGAATCCTGCCCTCTATAAATCTACTTAGCAAATCACCCCCATGGCAGAAACAGGCCAAACAGAGTATAACCTTCGATTTAGTAGCGGCCATCTCAGAAATAGCTCTCAATACTTTAAAGGGAAATATACCTTTGACACAGAATCAAGTGTGTGTGCTGAAAAAGACACACATTTATAAAAACTGTAATAAAGAGGGCTTTGAAAAAGAAAGAAGCATCTGGGGAAGCAGGCTGGGGGCATTAAATTGGCCTTCTGTTAAGTTTTGTAAATCCTCTGGTAACAGGCCTTTTGCCTAATTAATAATAGAAGATGCAGAAAAAGAATGTACCTGGTTTCTAGCCACCAGTTAGAGCAATTGAGGGCTCCCCCACTAGTGGAGGAAGATATCAGAACCACAGAGACTCGCTTACTAGACACTGACATGAGGGATATTTTCCAAAAGACAGATTTATTTGATTACAAAAAGGCGAAACCTTACCTCAGTGTGCTTCAAAAATACCTAATATATTTGAAGAAGGGCAATGTGGATAAGGGGAAAAATAAGTCAGTCAGTTTCTACTGGAACAGAAGCAGAGCATGACTGTCAAACCCCCAGAAACACCAAAGAATTCTGAGACTATTCAGGAGGTGTTGGACAATGTGAATAGGGTGTTATAAGAAAAAGACACTTGTATTGCTAAATAAATTGGGCTGGGATACAAGCATTTCTTCTTGGAATGATAAAGGGGCTTTCACATACAAAGGTTCAGATGTTAATGGTTCTAACATGCTCAATTTAGAGAGGGCTGTCACACAGGCTCATTCTACTTCTAATAAATGTACACCTAAAAGCTGGGATGCTTTCAGGAATGCCACAGCTGAACTGAACATATCATCTTCTATCAGTGGCCACAGCATTAACAAATCTTTTGGAACGTCCTCAGACACAGGGCACGATCAAAAAAACACCACTGTCACATCCCTTTTTGCCTCCTAAAAAGCAAAAACTGGCTAATAGACATGAATGGTTCAGTTTGTAATGTTCTTCAGGCTTTAAAAATGATGTTTTGTTTTAAATAAAATATATCTACCCTTTTCAAGAACTGTACTCTCTATGTATTATTTCTCTGAACTAGCCAGTGTTAAAACAAAAGAAAAACACCAGACACCAATTGTCTTTAAACCTCAAAGGAGGTGCTTTATTGAGAAATGTATTTATGAAAGTCACTGCAGGAACCATGTCTGGGCATGTGGAAATATGTTTTGAGTGGGTCTATACATTCCCAAGAAGTTGTTTTATTTTTTACAAAATCCATCACCATCCAGCCATTTTGTACAAAAATCAATCATCAGAAGAGTTATCTGTTCCAAAGATAAATCCTTGCTACAGTGGTGTAAGAAAAACACATAGTTATATCTGCAGGTGAAAGGGGGGGGCGGTCTTGTAACTGTCTAGTGAGAAATACAATTTTATTTTTGTTTATAAAAATCATAATGTTTATAGGAAAGAACACAATCACTGTATAGGGATGACTGAGTCAAAAAACAAACAAAAAACCTTCCAGTCATGCTCCATTCAGTACAAGGCAAGCCAATGTTTGCCCACTTGGGTATGTGTGTGTGGGTTGTTGACCAGTAAATTTAGGGGTGTGAGAAAGCCTGCCATCTTGGAGCCACTCACAAGGGAACATATCTAAGAGTCTCTTTTGTGTAATGGTCCTCTAATAAAATCTGCTAGATGTATGATGTCCATATTCTCATATATTCAAATGGTATGTTTCTCCTTTGATTTCTCTGGGATAATGTAAAAAAAACAACACTACAACCATGCTGTCACTGTTAAAAAATTCACACAAATGTCTACCTGCTCTCAGGTTCCCAGTTTTAATCAGGGATTAGTGATTGGCACATTCCTGGTTGGGAGACAGGTCAAAAAAAAAATGAAGTGTAACACTATGAAAACTCTTATAGGTTGATTAACAGTGTGATCTTTCATATGTTTACCAGCCATCAGTGCCAGATTCAAGTATTCTCATATGTTCAGCCTCAAAGTCTGGTTGCAGAGGCTTAGCCATATGTCTTCACCATCCACATATTGGGCCACATAATTAATATAATAATGTCTAAAGTTGAAGGGGTTTATAGCATAATTTGCACTAACAGCATCATTATCCACAAACTCAATGAGAATCAAATTGGGTAACTGCCTCATGAATAAAGTCTCGTGGTTACTGACATGGCTATGCAGCAATGCTAACCACGTTCACCTGGTTCATGGGCTATTTAGCATTGGTGGTAAGCAGGGCCTCTGCCTACCCCAGCTGGACATTGGGAGGCTACCCACACTTTCTTCACAAAAAGGGATGTGGATATAACCTGCAGATTAAAGTGTTCGGTTAGACCATCTCATCATTTTGAAGCACTTGGAGGAGAGGAAGGTGATCAGTAACAGTCAACATGGAATCACCAAGGGCAAGTCATGCCTGACCAACCTGATTGCCTTCTGTGATGACATAACTGGCTCTGTGGATATGGGGAAAGCGGTGGAAACGATATATCTTCACTTTAACAAAGCCTTTGAAATGGTTTTCCCACAGTATTCTTGCCAGCAAGTAAAAAAAATATGGATTGGAAAGCTGGCTAGATCGTCGGGCTCAACGGGTAATGATCAACTGTTAGATGTCTAGTTAGCAGCCAGTATCAAGCAGCGTGCCCAAGGTGTCTGTCCTGGAGCTGGTTTTGTTCAACATCTTCATTAATGATTGGGATGATGGGATGGATTGCACCCTCAGCAAGTTTGTGGATGATACTAAGCTGTGGGGAGAGGTAGATATGCTGGAGGGTAGGGATAGGGTCCAGAGTGACCTAGACAAATTGGAGGATTGGGCCAAAATAAAGCTGATGAGGTTCAACAAGGACAAGTGCAGAGTCCTGCACTTAGGACGGAAGAATCCCATGCACTGCTACAGGTTGGGGACTGACTGGCTAAGAAGCAGTTCTGCAGAAAAGGAGCTGGGGATTACAGTGAATGAGAAGCTGGATATGAGTCAACAGTGTGCTCTTGTTGCCAAGAAGGCTAACAGCATATTGGGCTGCTTTAGTAGGAGCATTGCCATCAGATCAAGGGAAGTGATTATTTCCCTCTATTCGGCACTGGTGTTGCCACATCTGGAGTATTGTGTCCAGTATTGGTCTTCCCACTACAGAAAGGATGTGGACAAATTGGAGAAAGTACAGTGGACGGCAACAAAAATTATTAGGAGGCTGGGTCACATGACTTCTGAGGAGAGGCTGAGGGAACTAGGCTTATTTAGTCTGCAGAAGAGAAGAGTGAGGGGGGATTTGATAGCAGCCTTCAACTACCTGAGGGTGGGTTCCAAAGAGGATGGAGCTTGGCTGTTCAAAGTGGTGGCAGATGACAGAACAAGGAGCAACGGTCTCAAGTTGCAGTGGGGGAGGTCTCGGTCGAATATTAGGAGAAAACTATTTCACTAGCAGGGTGGTGAAGCACTGGAATGGGTTACCTAGGGAGGTGGTAGAATCTCCTTCCTTAGAGGTTTTTAAGGCCCGGCTTGACAAAGCCCTGGCTGGGATGATTTAGTTGGTCCTGCTTTGAGCAGGGGGTTGGAATAGATGACCTCCTGAGGTCTCTTCCAACCCTCATCTTCTATGATGATTCTATGATTAAGCAGAATGTGTCTTTACTGCATATCAGTTTAATTTTCACACCCGCTCCTTTCAACAAGTTTTCTTGAAAAAAACAGGTTGGGGAGATGCTCCAACACCTCTTTCTCCTTGTCCTGGACTGTCAGGTTCGACTGCCTCAAACCCTTGGTTCTCACTGTCCAGTTCCATTGTTTCATGTTCTCCAGGGATGTCTTTAAAACTGGTCACTGTAAAATTGTGTGTTGAGGGTGTCCATACTGTAGTTGACTGATGACTGATTCTATAAAGTCCTTAGAAGGACAACAGCTGTTGCTCTGGCTTATGAAATGATCTCCCAATGTGACACCCAAGTGGCTCAAAATTGAGGCCATAGGGTGTTTCAGGTCAGACTAATTGAGGTGCCACCTCTATGTATGTACTATTTTTGTATGCTGTTCTGCATGGGAAGTCTAGTTTGGATTTTGTGCTTTCTTCAGACCCACAGTGAACAAAAACCATGTTTATTAAAATATCTTTTTTTACCAGGTGAAGAGCATCTCCTTTTTCTACCTAGCTTCCTCTTAGTCTTAGAGATATAATGTGGTTGATCATACATGATGGTGACAAACTTCTTGTTCCTTCTGTGGATGGGGATGCAGTGTAGTAGGGGTACAGAAAAGTCCCACACATCTGGTGTTTTACAATGTCAGGGTACAAATACAGGGAGTTGAAACCCTCTGATGTTTGCTGAGAAGGCATTTTTTTTACACTGATTGAGGAACAATCATGGTCCCTGCTGGTAGAAAATACATAATGCCAGCTGAGGATTTAAGTATAATTTTTTCTACACACAGCACTGTAGTTCATGACCACACACAGTGGTTCAGATCAACTAGTCATAAGTTCTAGTAATTGTTCAGATGATCATATGGCTAGCTGACCTGAATATGATCCAGCAATTTGGGTATGGATGAGTAATAACCACATCACAGGAAGAAACTCAATTTCTTCACTCCAAAGGTTATTTTAAAAGGGAGCTATGGTGACACTGTTCCAACTGTGCTGGAATGGTATTTCTACCAACCCCACCCTCCAGGGGTTTAAATAGCAGTATTTTAAAGTTTGAGCTGGTATTTCCTGGGGAAAATCCCAGAGCAGTAATTCCCCTGTAAATTGATGTAAAAAGCCACTGTCGCTTGTTCCCCCCACCACCACCACCTTTGCAGGGGTAATTGTTTTGTTTTACATCTAAATGTCAGATTTGAGAGACTTCTATCCAACTGTTAAATTTACTGGGCCACCCCAATCATTTAACTAGAAATCGCTTTTTTCTACCCCTTTCCTTTCACAGTTTGAACTTTTTTCCAACACTGTAAATCCTGTCTGGGATTAACTGGGGTTGTCTGGGATAAACTTGTTATAATTCCTCAAGTAAAGAGCCAAAAACTGTCTCACCCTCAATCTTTTAAGCTGTATACAGGCCTCTGGTCCTTGGTTAAGGCTTCCATCTACTATGAACATTTTATCAATAAATATTTGTTCATAACCTCTTTCTAAATCTCCTTTGGCCTCCTTTTCTAAAAGGGGCCGCAGTCAGCTTTATTTTAAAAGTGGCTCCATAAATAGTTTTCTGTATCTTCAGATAATTTGTGGGGTTAACAACAATAGGCCTGGTATGGATAGTTATGTGAAAACTTTGCTTGTAACTCTTTATAAACACTAGTAACGTATTGATATAATAAAAGGTGTTGTGAATCATAAATTACCACATCTTAAATTTCAAACTTCTGTTAAATTGCTCCATAATCCCTTCCTTTATTATTAGTAACAATATAGTGAATCTTATGCTGCTTTAACAATTTGCTTAAAGTCTTGTTTAAAAGATACTACACCTCCTGACTTGTCTTTTAGGGGTAAGGCCCAGATATAAGGTCTAAACATGCCTGGTCTAAACATGGTTGACATAAGGCCGAGACATATGGTCTAAACAAGTTTTTTTCCCAGAAGGAAAAAAAACCATACGCGCTGCATAGGCCCCAGGGGCAGGGCCCTGAGAGACTTTAAGGGCTGTGATTTCCAGACTCATCTCAGTTCTGACTAGTCACAAGAGGTCTGCCATGCTTTAAGAACTCTGGGCTTGATTTCTGCTACTCTCACTGCTTTCTTTCCTTAGAATCATGAAATTAATCATTTCATAATCATTTTCACATAAATTGCCTTCCACCTTCAGATTTGCAATTAATTCCTCCATGTTGATCAGAAGCAAATCTAAAACAGCTGTCCAAGCTATACCCCTTATACTGATATTCCAGTGAAGAGATTTATCCCATCAGCTTATGAGCTGCCAATTAAATCATAATTTAATTTATGTTCTAGTAATTCCAGTTATTCCTGTTTATTCTCCATATGACTTCAGTTCTTATATATAGACATCTAAGATATCGAACAGCCCTCCACCCCAATCTCCCTCTTCTTGCTTCTATGACCCTACTGTGACTTTCCACACTCCACACACATCAAAAATCAAGCCGTCTGTTAAAGTTGTCTTTTTTATGTTGGTACCTGCTCCCTTTGAACCTAGATTAAAGTACTCCTCATAACTCAAAACTGGTAAGTGAGGTCCCATGGGAAGAAAAAACTAAGAGATAAAGGAGTTCAGCAGAACATATCATTTCTCAAGGAGACAATATTAAAAGCACAACTGCAAACTAATCTGATGAGAAGGAAAGATAGCAAGAATAGCAAGAGGCCAATATGACTCCATCAAGAGCTCTTTAATGACCTGGAAATCAAAAAAAGAATTCTTCAGAAAGTGGGAACATGGATGAATTGCTAAGGAGGAGTTCAAAAGAATACCACAAGCATGTAGGGACAAAGTTAGAAATGCTAAGGCACAAAATGAGTTGCACCTACCAAAGGTAAGAGATTTTTTAAAAATACATTATAAGCAAGAGAAAGACAAAGGAAAGTATAAATCTTCTACTTAGTCAGGAAGGAGAGCTAATAACCGAGTACCTCAAGAAGGCTATTTTGCCTTTGTCTTCAATAAAAAGGTTGTAAGTGACCGGATATTCAACATGATTAATATTAACAAGGGGAAAGGAATGCAAGTCAAAGTAAGGAAAGAACAAGTTAAAGAATATTTAGATAAGTCAGATGTATTCTAGATAGCAAGACCTGATGAAATTCATCCTAGGGTATTTAAGGAACTAGCTGAAGCAATCTCAGAACCATTAGCAATTACCTTTAAAACTCATAGAACAGGGTAAGGTCCCAGAGGAATGGAGAAGGGAAAACATAATATCTGTCTTTAACATGGGGAATGAAGAGGACTACGGAAATTATAGAGCAATCAGACTAACTTTGATAGCTGGAAAGATACTGGAACAATCAACTACTAAATAATCAATTTGCAAGCATCTAGAGGGTCACAGGGTTATGAGAAATAGCCAGTATGGCTTTGTCATGAACAAATTATTCCAAACCACCTAATTTCCTTCTTTGATAGTGTTACTGGACTAATGGATAAAGGGAAGCGGTAGATATGCTGCATCTTGATTTTAGTAAGGCTTTTGACATAGTTCTACATGACATATATATAAGTAAGCTAGGGGAATGCGGTCCAGATTAAGTTACAATAAGGTGGGTACATGACTCGTTGAGAGACCATAGTCAGAGTAGTTATCAATGGTTTGCTGTCAGACTGGGAAGGTGTATCTAGCAATGTCCCAGAGGGGTCAGTCCTGACTCCAGTACTATTTAATATTTTCATTAATGACTTGATGATGGAATGGAGAATATGCTTATAAAAATTTTGTGGATGACACCAAACTGGGAGGGTTTGCAAGCACTTTGGATGACAGGATTAGAATTCAGAATGACCCTGACAAGTTAGAAAACTGGTCTGAAATGAACAAGATGTCGTTCAATAAAGATAAGTGTAGTACTTTGCACTTGTGCATTTGATTTGTTTTCCTAAGTATAAAATGGGGAAAAAAATTGGCTAGGTTGTAGCACTGCTGAAAAGGATGTTGGGTTATAAGTGGATCTCAAACTCAATGAGTAAATGTGATCCATCTGTGAAAAGACACATAATTCTGGGGTGAGTATATGTATTTAAGATATGGGAGGTAATTGTCCCTCTCTACTTGGCACTGAAGAAGCCTCAGCTGGAGTACTATATCCAGTTCTGGCCACCAAACTTTAAGACGTGGACAAACTTGAGTGAATTCTGAGGAGAGCAAGAAAAAAGAAATGATAGTAGTCTATGGGTTGACTGCTGACCCTGCCCCTAAGCCCCCACTGCACCTGTCTCCATAAGCACTTCCCCTAAGCTATTACTTCTGGGGTTGAGATTGGTACATGACCGGAAGCAAGGGATGCCATGTGACTCCTCTAAGACTTCCTCCCACCACCTCTTACCATTTGGAGTATGTTTCAGCCACACAGGACCTCCCCGAGAGTAGGTCTGACCAATCAGGACAAGTTGTATGATCCACAAGAAGATTGTATGATCTCTCTAAGAGCTCCTCCCACCACTCTGTACCAATCGACTTTGGTGTCACTTCTGTAGGCCCTCATAGAAGGGAAACACATACCATTCAGAATAGATATAGTACAAGTGTCTAGGCCAGAACCCTTGATATTTAGAGCTCAACAGTTGGCTGATCAGCAGCACTACTGTCAGAAGCCTCATCGCTGTATGGCAGAGGCTGTCTTGTTCCAAGAGCCTATTTTTCAGAAATCATAGAAATGCTGAGGGAAAACATGGCCTCCTTCATCACCCATGTGAGAACTACAGAGTTAATTTTAGCTCCAGGGGCACTCGACCACCTTTGGAGAAAGCACTACATCGGCAACAGTTCTGAGCAGGGAGTTGCTGAGGGCAGCCCTTTGGCTCAGCCATTGATGGATATTCCAGAACCTGAACCTGACTCAAGCACTTGTGAGACAGACTGATGGTTGTGATGGCCATCCAGCATCCATGTCCAAGGAGAAGGGTTCCTGAGGCTTTCCAGAGAAGAAGTTGCTCAGGTAAAGGGACTATAAAAATGGTGGTACAGTGGATGTACAGCTGTTTCTCTGAAAATCTCTCAACAGCTCAATTACACATTCCTTGAGATCCTACATGTCAGTAACCCTGTGAGGGGTAAAAATCAGCTGTTTTTGCTCATGCCTGAGACACAGATCAAGAGAAAACCCTGGATAAGAACAAAATGGAAGAATGAACCAGCTTGTACCGTCTCAAACAGCATGTTTTCCAGAAGCATTGTGAATTTTTTAAACAAAAATGCCACCGACAGTGTTTCACATTAAATAATTACAAGATCACTGCTCTGTTACCTGTGGCTGTTACTGCATGTTTTTCTTACATCACTGTAGCAAGCTTTTATATTTTGGCCAGATTTTAAAACTTTATTTTAAACAACTTAGTGTAAAACCACCAGATGGTGATGAATTTTGTAAAAAAAAAAAAAAGATGTGAAATCTCAGGTGTGTCTAGGCTCACTCAAAACATGTTTCAGCAAGTCCAGATGTATTTATCTTGCAATAACTTTCATAATCATGTTTCTCAATAACCTCCCACCTATGAGGGGTTTAAAGACAACTGCTGTCTGGTGGGAAGTTTGTTTGTTTTTACAACAGCCAATTGAGAGGCAGTATATATAGGTAGTAACATTTTTTGAAAAATATAGACATGTTTTATTTAAAACTCAGCATTACCATCTTTAAGCATGAAAAACATACAGTTGGTCTTTTAGCCAATTTTTGCTTTTTATGAAGCAAAAAAATAGATGGTTGTATTATTTCTTGATCAACCACAGTATCAGTGGTCGAAGCCTTCAGGCATTCCAAAACATCTGTTGACTGTGTTGCCCATGATGGAAGATGGCACATTCAGCTCCGCGATGGCATTCATAAACACATCCCAACCTTTAGGCATGCAGCTGCTAGGAATGGAGTGTGTCTGGGTGAAAGCCCTGACTAAGTTGAGCATGTTAGAAGCATTAACCATTGAGCCTTTGTACACAAAGCCCCTTTATATTTCCATGGAGAGATGTTTTTATTCTGGCCCAGTTTATTTAGCAATACTATTGCATTTTTCTTAAATGCCTATTCCAGCCTACCTGAGCAGGGTCATAGGCACTGACTTCCCCTCTTTCCCCTGGGTGCTTGAGCCCCCTCTGCCCCCGTCCCCACTCCATGCCTTCAATGAGGCCCTGCTGCTGACCCACCCCCATTCCAACTCCTTCCCCAAATCCCCGCCTCAGCCCCGCCTCTTCTCCCCCTCCTTCCTTGAGCGCGCCACATTCCCACTCCTTCCCCTCCCTCCTGGAGTGTGCTAACCCTGCCAAACAGCTATTTGGCAGCAGCTGGGTGGGAAGCACTGGAAGGTATGCGGAGGAGTGTGGACACAGCGTGCTCATGGGGGGGAGGAGGGGAACTTGGCTGCCGGTAGGTGCAGAGTACCCGCTAATTTTTCCCTATGGGTGCTCCAGCCCCAGAGCACCCACGGAGTCAGGGCCTATGAACAGTATCAGAATTCTTTGGTGTTTCTGAGGGTTTGGCAGGTATGCTATGCTCTGAGCAGATGTGCCTGGTCACCTTCCTCCATGGAGTGGATGCTGACTGGGCATCATGCTCATCAGTCTGCCTCATGAGTGTTTGGTCTCAGGGTCAGGTTCTGGCATATCCATCAACAGCTGGGCCAAAGGGCTCCCCTTGGCAGCTCCCTCCTTCTCAGAGCTCTCACTGATATAGCACTTTCTCCACAGATGACCAACAACCCTCGGAGCTAAAATGAATTGTGTAGTTCTCATGGGGGCTGATAAAGGATGCTATGTTTCCCCTCAACATTCCCATGATTTCAGGAAAAAAAAACAAAACAGGCTCTTGAAACAAGATGGACTCTTCCATACAGCAATGGAGCCCCGGGGGTGGAGCTAGCAACTGGCCTACCATTGAGCTCCAGGGATTGAGGGTTCCAGCCTAGACCCTCATGCTATTCCTATTCTAATTGGTACACATTTCCCTTCTATAAAAGTCTATAGGTGAAACCCACAGTGATTGGTTGAGGGTGATGGGAGGAGTTTAGAGGCATCACATAGCTTTGAATTTGCCCTGATTAGTCAACCCCCTCTCAGGGAGGTTTTAGGGGGCTGAAACCCATTCCAATGGTAGAGGGCAGTGGGAGGTGTTCTTAGAGAGGGTCACATGCCACACCTTGCTTCCGTTAACGTGCCAACCTTGACCCCAGAATTAAATACTCTGGGGGAATGGCTATGGTGTACACTTACAAGGAGAAGCTTAAGGGTTGGGGCCAACATTTGACCGTAGACCCACAGACTACTAATGATAAAGTATTTAGAAAACCTGATGCAAAAAGTTTTAAAAACTGGGCATGTTTACTCTTGAGAAAATAAAACTGGGGGGGAAGGGGACCTGATAACTGTCTTCAGGTATATTAAAGGCTGTCATAAAGGGGAAGGTGATCAATTGTTCTCCTTGTCCAGTGAAGGTAAGACTATAGTAATTGGCTTAATCTGCAGCAAAGGAGATTTAGCCTTAGATATTAGGGGAAAACTTTCTAACTATAATAGTAGATCAGTTCTCAAATAGGCTTCCAAGGGAGATTGTGGAATCACTGTAATTGGAGTGGGTTCATTGGGTTGCACAAACCTAGACCATCCCTGACAGGTTGTTTACTTAGTCCTGCTTCAGCCCAAGGGGCTGGACTAAAAGACCTTTCAAGGTCTTCCAACCCTACATTTCTATGATGCTATGTAACATCTATAAAATATTTGCAAATTGTCTGTGCTCAGGCTTACTGATAGAGCACATTCATTTTTCAGAGAACTTTTTCTCTTTGTAGAGAGTCCATTTTTGTTACCTTGGGGAAGAATTGTATTCGCTGTTCACTGCTGGACTCTTTGCAATAACTAATGAGTATTGTTTTGCTGACTCTGTTCCTTTAGCCCATAGTATAATGAGTCTTTTTTACTTACTGGGTAGAATTGAGTAGTACCTAGAATTGCATATAGTTTACAGAGGTTCTCTTGTTTTAAAACTACACTCATGAGCTACAGTCCCACCCAATGAGAATTAGTGGCTAGTGAGTATCCTAACTGTCTCATAGAATTATGAAGGGGAAAATGGTGGGACCAAAAGGGATACAGTGTTGCTAAATGACACATGAGGAAAAATGATGTCTTTTCTTATTTTCTTTGAGTCTACTGAGTATTCCCTCTGAGGGAATCCCACCCATGAGGGCTGCTTGAGGGGAATCTAAGCTTCTGTGCTCTGGATCTCAGAGGTGTTTTAGGCTCCTGGAGTCTGAATGGAGTCCAACCACTGCCCCAGTCTTAGAGTCCAGAGACACTCTTGGGGTACAGACCCTTCTAAGTGCTGGAACCCACTGTCCAGGTGTTTAGCTCTTCTGACCCTTCAGATTCCCCAGTACTTAAAACACACCTCTTGCCCAAAATTCCACACAAAAGGTGTGCAGCTTCTGGTTACAGTTTAAGTCTCTCAGGGGCACTCAGCAGTGGTGACACAGACAATACACATACAATTTGTTCAGTCTAGCATCTGCATACTTTTATCCTTAATCATGCAAGCCATAGAAGAGTAGAGGTCATACAAAACAATGAAACAGCTGAAATGTGATGTGCCTACCCAGCTCACCCTTCTCTTGGGTGATCATCTGTGTTCCAGTCAGTCAGGGTCCCCTATGCCCTTGCCTACCTGCCCCTGCAGCAGCCTTTCTGGACTTATTCACTTACACCCCCAAAAAAATATATCACATTACATTAAGGTTTCTTCCAGTCCCAACAGACCAGTCATTCACCCCAGATCAAATGGTATCCTAGATCTTACACCAAAGACAATGCTATAATAAACTATCTAAAGGTTTCTTTTTCTAAGTTAATAAGTGAGTTATTTACAGGTTAAAGCAAGCAAACATACACAGAAATGAGTTACCAGCAAAACTTTAAGAGTGACAAAGTTATAGTGAGCTGTTAATTCAAAAAAGTGTCTTTCAGGGCAGAGCCGGGAGGCCGTCCCTTGGGGTCTCTGGCTTCAGTTTAGAGTCTCTGGAAAGAATGAAAGGGAGAGAAAATTTTCCTGTGGCTTTATTTCCTTCATTCTGCTTCCAAGCCCACAGGATGAGCTTCCTTTCACATAGCCATTAACTAATCCTCTGTACTGCAATGATTCTTGATGTCCCATCTGATTTTGATAGTCAATCTGGATGGGCAGGAGAGGGAATGATTCCCATGCTTGAGTAAACAGCAAACATTTTCAAAGTTATAAAGCAAGACTTACATATTTCCTTATAGCATGGAATACAGATATTACAAGTGAAATTAATGCATGCAGCAATTTACAAGAATTTCAGAGTCTAAACACTAAATACATTTTTATATGACTGATACCTATGGTAGAACCTCAAGATTATGAGCACCAGAATTACGAACTGACCAGTTAACCACACCCCTCTTTTGGAACTGGAAGTATGCAATAAGGGAGCAGAGACAAACTAAAGAACGCAAGTTCAGTACTGTGCTAAAATCTAAAAAAAAAAAAAAAAAAAAAAAAAAATACACAGAAAGCAGCATTTTTCTTCAGCATAGTAAAGTTTGAAAGCTGTATTGAGTCGATGTTCAGTTGTAAACTTTTGAAAGAATAGCCATTACGTTTTGTTCAGAGTTATGAATTTTTCAGAGTTACTAACAACCTCTACTGTATTTTGAGCAAAAAAAAAAAAAAAAAACAAAAAAAAAAAACCAAACAAAAACAACTCAGTGACCTGATCTGTCTCCAGCTACAAGGTTGTCAGTTCTCATCTAATCTCTGCAGCTTGGGCAAGAAGAGGCATCTGGCCTGCCAGAATCACAATGGATTCTAGCCAATACATAGGAAGCGTCTATCATTTGATCTACAAGGAAAAGATCTAGTCCCCTTTTTACTTCTGTATCATCTGTGCCTTTACAATATTTTACTTTTTCATCTTCCACCCTGCATCCAATGTTCTGCCCATGCCACAGCCGGAGCCATATGTAGCCAGTTTAAATTGGTATAAAAAACACTCTTTTCTGATTCCCTTGGCATGTTAATTACACCTCAGATTCTGACTCCCATTGACCGATATGTAACTTAACACCATCACTTCTAACTTTGCCCCCCTCTCCATGTATCTCTCCCCTAGTGTGGTTTGTAGTTTTTTTAAATATATAGTTACAGGAAATGCTGTTACTTAGAAGAGTCAATTTAGAGAATTGGTGGGAAATCAAAATGGTTATATTCATGGAATCAGATTTTTAGCTAAACCTGGAGATAGTTTTGGATCTCACTTGTATACAATCTTTTCTAATGATTAGGATTGAGTTTAAGTCATATCATAAGCATATCTGGGCCAGAGTCTCCAGTCTGCCAAGTTTACAGTGTCACTAAGCAAATTTAAAAATGACTGGGATTATTCCTGGAGAATTCCTCCCTGATAAGGGGAGGCAGAGGGTTGTCAGGAGCAGAGATGGATGAGAGTGTAACAGAGCAAAGCTCAGTTTTACCCGATTCTCCAAGAATGAAAAGTCTGCAAGAGATTTTATGGCAGCACCCCAAACTGAGTCAAAGCTGCATGGGAGCAATTCTAACCTACTCCAGGGCTGGGTCACAAAGAATCAGGGAACTGTGATGAGCTCTTCATCAGTCTCCATTTTCTAGAGGAGCCTGAACCTAAATGGGCTTGATCCTCCATTAAGCTGGTGCGGAGTTCAGGCACAGTGAAGAAGTAAGCCCATTCAGGTTCAATAGGTATAAGAGTCTTCTCTTCTGCTTCATCTTTGATTGGTCAATAATGGATCCTTCAGCAAGTCTATTGATGCATATCGTATAATTAGTTATAAAACTGCATATACATACTTTCAGTACACAGCGGTGTTTTATATAATCAAATCTCTCCTGTTCTACCTTCTAAAAAGGTTGTGCATTTCAAGGAATAAAAACTGGTCTGTGGTGTTGTGTACCACATACTGCAATACCTAGGCACACCAGGAAAAATGTTAATTATGGCACGTCATTCTTACCTTTGGATTTTCACACTTTAGTCAATCTGTACAACAAAACCTTAGTGTTACTTAAGTGCAGGTTTTTTGTGATAAAGTACAGAAACAAAATGATGCATTGTATGACTTAGTTTTGTAGACAAAATGTCAGTTTTGATTTAATCCTTTTTTTGAAGCCACACTTGGCTAAGCAAACAGAATATTTCAGCAAATGCCAAAACTAACCTTTCAGCAAAGTAATAAAAGCTGCAGATAAGAACATGTAGTTTTGCAGTTGCCTGGGAGCAATATAAGTGTCACATGCAGCATGACTTTAATATTCTTTTTTCTCCTTTTGTCTATGAAATTGAATACCAGTGAATTGCTAATAAAGGGGTCTAGTCTGTTCAGAATAAGTACAGATTTATATGCATAATTTGCTGAGTATTGAGATGACAGGCTTCATAGTACGTAATGAGAGGTGTATACTATTGCAAAATGCAATTTCCCTTTGGCCTTAAATGTACTCTAAACATGGAGATTAGCTTGAAAACTAAGGGGCAGAGTTTGCACTTCCTGAGAAGCACAGTACAGGCAGCCCAAAAGGGGTGCAGAACCCTGGGGCTACTCTGGCTTATGGAGACTCCTTACATCTCCCCATCCCAGAACCTCCAGAGTGCTATGGGCCTGAGTCCTCCTGTCCTGATCATCCAGCACACCTTCTCCATCAGACCCTGTGATGGGGTTCAGTGTAGAGACAGCATAATGTTAGCCCTGTGCTGCTCCTCCATCATGAGGAGACTTCACCCTTGTCCCATTGTAGAGCTTCCTCACCTTATAGCAGCAGGAATCCGCCCCTCTGTGCTCCATCTTGTGAGGTATTTTGAGTCTTTTCTGATTGACTAGCATGCTCGATTCCGTGCTGTTTGAGGAAGCTCAGCATTGCAGATTCACGCCCTATAGTAATATTCAAACAGAGCTTGGAAAAAATAGCATATTAAAAAGTAAAATGATTAACAAAACGAATATAAGAGACTAATTACTAATGCACATGTTTTCCATATTCAGTATTGAGGAAATATTTTAAGGTTCCATGATACTCTGCTTTTGTGAGTACAGCAAAGGTTCAAGCTATCCTGTGTGGGTAGGCTCCACACCACTTTCCTTTTAACATGAGAAGTTCTGCTACATGTGCTACACAGTTATGGATGGAGAATGAGAGGGGGTGAACCTGGGGAGATGCTTCTCACTGACACCATCACTCCACCAGATGCACAGAGCAACTCAGCCTAATCATGCAGGAAAACCTATCCCTCACCCTGAGGACAAATTCCAGAGTTAGTAACCCTCAGGAGAGCTCTTAGCAGGAGGGTCTGCCATGGAGCTAGGGTTCCAAAAAACATGGCAGCAGCATGGAGGTACGTGACTTTGAATAAACAGCCCTTCCCACTGGCTATCACTGGTTCAGAGGTAAACTCTGCTCCTTTGGTATTAGGAAAATCCTGTACACTCACATCCAGAAAGTCGCTAACCCTGGAATTCCATCCCAGTGAAACACAAGTACAGAACTAGTTAATTCAGTATTTGAGTAGGTATTTAATATATCTGAATATAGACCTAACTAGGTAAAAGCCTCATTTTTACAACCTGCCCATCATATATTTTCCCCTCTAACGAAAATATTTTAGTTCTCAAGGAGGCAAACTGGACCGACGACCTGTAACCTGCGTTCACTGAAAACGGGGTGTTTTTTCATTGACTTCACTAAGTTAGGGCACTTACCCTCAACTTGGGAGACGTAGGATCAGTTCGCTGCTCCACTACAGACTTCATGTGTGACCTTGGGCAAGTCACTCAGGCTCTCTGCTTCAGTTCTTCATCTGTAAAATGGGAACAACACTGCCCAAACTCACATACTACAATTATGGGAGATAAAAGATTAATATTGATGGAAGGAGGACTGGATCCTTTGGGCCAGATTCTGCCATGCTTACAAGGAATAGTGTCTTTTGATATCAGCTCTTCCACTGATTTCTGGGTGATCAAAACAGACAGGGTGTTTTGTCTCGGAATCTAAAGCAACCTTTACAGCTGCAAAGATAAAGCCACAGAGGATAATTTCTAATGGTGAGGTACAACTTGTGAATTTTTTGAAGAGTTCTTCATATAAGAAGGTATTTGTACTTGGTTTAGTATTTGTGTGTGTGCGCGCGCATGTGTAGGGGCTTTGTGCTGGGAGAGAAGCTGAGCCCTGATTGGGGGGTGGGGCTTCTGACTAGAGGTCCTATAAAGATAGCTAGCCAGTCAGGCAGTGGCACAGACAGCTGCAGTGGCACAGGAGCTAGCAAACAGAGCTGTAAACGGGGGAGTTTGAAAGGGGAGTTTGTATTGTGGTGCTTGTTTGGGGTTTGCTTTTGCTGGGGGTGGTTTTTTTGATGTGGCTTGTGTTTCCCAGATTAACAGGATTTAGGTGGGAAGGCGATGACAGATACAGAGGCAGCTGTGGGAGTGACTCCTGTAGTGGAAGACACATTGAGGATGACTGGATGTGGAAGCTGTGGTATGTACATGATCCTGGAGGGGGGAACGGGAAAGAGTTTTTTCTGCATGAAATGCCGTCTGATAGAGCTGATGGAGGAAAAGATCCGAGGTTTGGAGATGCAGGTGGAAAGTCTGGTTGAGTTTAGGAAGGGGTTTGAGCAGATGATGGAGCAAAGATATGAGGTATCTGAAGGGAAAAGCTCAGACTTACGGATGGAAGCAGGGCTGGGGAATTCTGAAGGGAGACTGGGTGAGGAAAGTGGTCAGTGGAAGCATGTGACTAAAAGGACCAGGCAGAGGAAAAGACGGGCTAGTGAAGGAGAAATAGAGCTTAGGAACAGGTTTGCAGAGTTGGAAAATGAAGAAGGGGCTCAGCACGTACTTGAAGGTGGAAGGGTAAGGAAGAAGAGAAGAGAGGCTAGTCCTATAGGAAAAGGGGAAGAGTCAAGGGAGACTACACCAAATATGAGCCCCAGGGGGATACAGGATGGGTTGAAGAGGATTATAAGGGAAAATAGGAATGGAAAGAACTTGCAGCCAGAGGGAACAGGGGAGAGACTGGAGAATAGCACAGTCACCAGGAAAAGGCAGGTCTATGTGATAGGGGACTCTTTATTGAGAAGAATAGACAGGCCTGTAACTAGAGCTGATCCAGAGAATAGAAGGGTGTGCTGTCTTCCAGGCGCTAAGATACGGGATGTAGACCTGAGGTTGAAAAGGATCCTAAAGGGAGCGGGAAAGAATCCCCTAATTATCCTTCATGTGGGAACAAATGATACGGCTAGATTCTTGCTGGAAAGTATTAAGGGAGACTATGCTAGGCTGGGGAAGACGCTTAAGGAAATTGAGACTCAGGTGATCTTTAGTGGGATCCTTCCTGTTCCTAGAGAAGGGCAACAAAGGTGTGACAAGATTATGACTGTCAACAGATGGCTTAGGCAGTGGTGCTATAAGGAGGGCTTTGGGATGTATGGCCACTGGGAGGCATTCACAGACAGAGGACAGTTCTCTCGGGATGGACTTCATCTGAGTAGGGAAGGAAATAGACTTCTAGGATCGAGGCTGGCACAATTGATAAAGAGAGCTTTAAACTAGGAATTAGGGGGAGATGCTTGGGAGATGTCCAAGAAATCTCCATGCCAGATTTTAGCATTAGGAGGGAAGAAGACGAAGTAAGAAAGGATACAGCCGTGGGTAGGAGAATGTATATAAAGGAGCGAGGGCGGTGTGGATACTAGTCTAATAGGTTATACTAGCTGTAGAATGACTGTGCCTAATAGGGTACAAAATGTGAGCGAGGCCAAACAGCAAAAATTAAGATGTTTGTACACCAATGCGAGGAGCCTAGGTAACAAAATGGAGGAACTAGAGCTACTGGTGCAGGAAGTGAAACCAGATATTGTAGGGATAACAGAAACATGGTGGAATAGTAGTCATGACTGGACTACAGGTATTGAAGGGTATGTGCTGTTTAGGAAAGACAGAAAGGTAAAGGTGGTGGAGTAGCATTGTATATCAATAATGAGGTAGAATGTAAAGAAATAAGAAGCGATGCAATGGATAAGACGGAGTCCATCTGGGCAAAAATTACATTGGGGAATATAACTAGTAAAGCCTCTCCTACGATAGTGCTTGGGGTATGCTATAGACCTCCGGGATATAATTTGGATATGGGACAGAGCCCTTTTTAATGTTTTTATTCAAGTAAATACTAATGGAAACTGTGTGATCATGGGAGACTAACTTCCCAGATGTAGACTGGAGGACCAGTGCTAGTAATAATAATAGGGCTCAGATTTTCCTAGATGCGATAGCTGATGGATTCCTTCATCAAGTAGTTGCTGAACCGACTAGAGGGGATGCCATTTTAGATTTAATTTTGGTGAGTAGCGAGGACCTCATAGAAGAAATGGTTGTAGGGGACAGTCTTGGCTCAAGTGATCATGAGCTAATTCAGTTCAAACTAAATGGAAGGATTAACAAAAATAAATCTGCAACTAGGGTTTTTTATTTCAAAAGGGCTGACTTTCAAAAATTAAGGAAATTAGTTAGGGAAGTGGATTGGACTGAAGAACTTATGGATCTAAAGGTAGAGGAGGCCTGGAATTACTTTAAATCAAAGCTGCAGAAGCTATCGGAAGCCTGTATCCCAAGAAAGGGGAAAAAATTCATAGGAAAGAGTTGTAGACCAAGCTGGATGAGCAAGCATCTTAGAGAGGTGATTAAGAAGAAGCAGAAAGCATACAGGGAGTGGAAGATGGGAGGGATCAGCAAGGAAAGCTACCTAATTGAAGTCAGAACATGTAGGGATAAAGTGAGACAGGCTAAAAGTCCAGTCGAGTTGGACCTTGCAAAGGGAATTAAAACCAATAGTAAAAGGTTCTATAGCCATATAAATAAGAAGAAAACTAAGAAAGAAGAAGTGGGGCCGCTAAACACTGAGGATGGAGTGGAGGTTAGGGATAATCTAGGCAGGGCCCAATATCTAAACAAATACTTTGCCTCAGTCTTTAATAAGGCTAAAGAGGATCTTAGGGATAATGGTAGCATGACAAATGGGAATGAGGATATGGAGGTAGATATTACCATATCTGAGGTAGAAGTGAAACTGAAACAGCTTAATGGGACTAAATCGGGGGGCCCAGATAATCTTCATCCAAGAATATTAAAGGAATTGGCACCTGAAATTGCAAGCCCATTAGCAAGAATTTTTAATGAATCTGTAAACTCAGGAGTTGTACCGAATGATTGGAGAATTGCTCATATAGTTCCTATTTTTAAGAAAGGAAAAAAAAGTGATCCGGGTAACTACAGGCCGGTTAGTTTGACATCTGTAGTATGCAAGGTCCTGGAAAAAATTTTGAAGGAGAAATTTAAGGACATTGAAGTCAATGGTAAATGGGACAAAATAAAACATGGTTTTACAAAAGGTAGATCGTGCCAAGCCAACCTAATCTCCTTTTTTGAAAAAGTAACAGATTTTTTAGATAAAGGAAATGCAGTGGATCTATTTACCTAGATTTCAGTAAGGCATTTGATACCATGCCACATGGGGAATTATTAGTTATATTGGAGAAGATGGGAATCAATATGAACATCAAAAGGTGGATAAGGAATTGGTTAAAGGGGAGACTGCAACGGGTCCTACTGAAAGGAGAACTGTCAGGTTGGAGGGAGGTTACCAGTGGAGTTCCTCAGGGGTCGGTTTTTGGACCAATCTTATTTAATCTTTTTATTACTGACCTTGGCTCAAAAAGTGGGAGTGTGCTAATAAAGATTGCAGATGATACAAAGCTGGGAGGTATTGCCAATTCAGAAAAGGATCGGGATATTATACAGGAGGATCTGGATGACCTTGTAAACTGGAGTAATAGTAATAGGATGAAATTTAATAGTGAGAAGTGCAAGGTTATGCATTTAGGGATTAATAACAAGAATTTTAGTTATAAGTTGGGGACGCATCAATTAGAAGTAACGGAAGAGGAGAAGGACCTTGGAGTATTGGTTGATCATAGGATGACTATGAGCTGCCAATGTGATATGGCTGTGAAAAAAGCTAATGCGGTTTTGGGATGCATCAGGAGAGGCATTTCCAGTAGGGATAAGGAGGTTTTAGTACTATTATACAAGGCACTGGTGAGACCCCACCTAGAATACTGTGTGCAGTTCTGGAATCCCATGTTTAAAAAGGATGAATTCAAACTGGAGCAGGTACAGAGAAGGGCTACTAGGATGATCCGAGGAATGGAAAACTTGTCTTATGAAAGGAGACTTAAGGAGCTTGGCTTGTTTAGCCTAACTAAAAGAAGGTTGAGGGGAGATATGATTGCTCTCTATAAATATATCAGAGGGATAAATACAGGAGAGGGAGAGGAATTATTTAAGCTCAGCACCAATGTGGACACAAGAACAAATGGGTATAAACTGGCCACCAGGAAGTTTAGACTTGAAATCAGACAAAGGTTTCTAACCATCAGAGGAGTGAAGTTTTGGAATAGCCTTCCAAGGGAAGCAGTGGGGGCAAAAGATCTATCTGGTTTTAAGATTCTACTCGATAAGTTTATGGAGGAGATGGTATGATGGGATCGTGTGATTTTGGTAAGTAATTGATCTTTAAATATTCAGGGTAAATAGGACTAATCCCCTGAGATGGGATATTAGATGGATGTGATCTGAGTTACCCAGGAAAGATTTTTCTGTAGTATCTGGCTGGTGATCTTGCCCATATGCTCAGGGTTTAGCTGATCGCCATATTTGGGGTCGGGAAGGAATTTTCCTCCAGGGCAGATTGGAGAGGCCCTGGAGGTTTTTCGCCTTCCTCTGTAGCATGGGGCATGGTTGACTTGAGGGAGGCTTCTCTGCTCCTTGAAGTCTTTAAACCATGATTTAAGGACTTCAATAGCTCAGACATAGGTGAGGTTTTTCGTAGGAGTGGGTGGGTGAGATTCTGTGGCCTTCGCTGTGCAGGAGGTCGGACTAGATGATCAGAATGGTCCCTTCTGACCTTAGTATCTATGAATCTATAAAAATTCTGAATTTCTTCAAATTAACAAATTTCTTGACATTAAAGGCAGTGAACAGAACAAACTAGAAAATGAACGAGTTAGCAATATTGTTTTGGGGTTTTGTGTTTCATCATAGCTAAGTCAGATCACTTCAAGCTTTTGGAAAACCAAACTGCCTCCAATCAAGCAATATACCCAACAGAACAAGATTTCAGTTTCCATTAAACGTACACACAATCATTTGAGTGTGTGTGTGTGTGGGGGGGGGGGGGGGGAAGAATCTATTTAGAAGGGTCAAGGTATTTCTTCTGCCCTCAATGCCTCCACCCAAGAGGCACTTGTGCAACTGTGAGGTAACTAAGCATTTTTCCCAGAGTTGTTTCAGGGACTAAAAAGCAGGTGGGCAGCCACATTAAACACATCAAAAGGGTTGAGGCCCTATGAGCCTCTCCTCTTTGTATCTTCCTATCAGATACTGGATTATCTTCAACAGTGCTTATTTGGAACTTTACGACTTCTCTTCCTTAAAGATGAACATTCACACTATGGATGGGGAAAAGAGACTGTAATTTAAGAAGGGGGGAAAGACTAATTTAAACACATTCAACTTTCAAGAATAATTTTCTGCTTCTGCCTCTACATTGCTGATATGAAGAGGGGTTTCTTTAACACGCACACCTTATTCTTTTAGGTATCTCAACCGTTCCTGAAGTAGTAGATTGTGAGAGAGGCATGAGAAAACTTGTTTATCAACATGTGTAGTGTCTTTATTAATCTGCAGCTCAAAGAAAGTATCTGTACATGGAAAGTAGACTGCATCCCATTGAAATTATTGCTTACTTTTAGGGTTAGTAAAAGTATTCTATACAACATTCCAGAAAATGTATATTTAAGAGTTTTGTCATAGAAAAAGTGCTTGAGTGTTTTTCCCCTTTTCCTCTTCCACTCATTAATTCATTCACATGTGCTTGACGTCGTACACACTGAGGAATACAGATACTCACTCAAGTTGTCTAATGTTACTCCAAGTGCAGTAGACATGTGATGCATTCATATGTTTAGCTATGGTCCTGGCTCCAGTCCATCTTCTCCCTACTCACTAGCCACACAGTTAAGGAAAATACTTTCAAAAGGGTATAGTAAATTACCTCAAACCTTTAAAGTTGGCATAGCTGGCTGGCACAACATAAACTAGGGGTCAGGGAAAGGAGAGGAGAGGACAAAGATCCAGGTAGTGCACTGATTCATACTTCCCTGGGGCAAGTCCCTGTGGAGCTGAAGCTGTTATTTCTCTACAGAGCCCAAAAGGAGGACTGATAGGAAGTGGTGAATCAAACTGGACATACACCATATAAAAAGATGTGAGACTGACAGTTTGTAAGTTATATGCTTGTCAGGACAGGTACTATCTCTATTTCTTTGCGCAACACCTGACAAGATGGGGACAAAAATTTTACTGGTGCTACTGGGTGTTATTACTTAACATTTATCTTGTGATAAAAGCAAATGCAGAATACAAAAAGAAATGTAACCTGGTGTCATGTTTTGCTTTCGTTCAGTCAGATTTTGAAATAAGAGTTACCAAAGTTCAAAACTGCACGATTTGCATCACAAATCACAGTTCAGAAAAGTGTTTCCCTGTGATATTCCCCCCCCCTCGCAGAATGTCTGCAGTCTAGCAGCTTCCTAGATTTCCACTGTATTTCTCATGCTGTCTTTGGTTGGTCTCCCCCCTCTTTGCACCCGACCGATGACTGCAAGCCAGGTTTCTCTTCTCTGACTAATGCATTGCGAATATTAAGTTACTTCACTATCCATGTGGCTGCTGCTTTGCAGTCCAGCCCACTGACTAAACAGCTCTGATTGTAACAAGGGTTGTGCAACTAAACTGGCACTGTTTGGGAAACAAATCACATTTGGCTAGAATCATGAAAATTAAATAAGGTAGTGGTGATTTTACAGCAAAGTGCAAAAAGCAATTTACATCTGTCTCCTTCCATGAGCCTCTTTCCCTGGCTTAATTGTCAGAAATTGTTCTTCATTTGCCTTTCTATATGGCACAAATTCTGAGGCCCTTTTTTGGATTTTTATTATTTGTATTGTGGTAGCACCTAGGATCCCAAATCATGGATAAGGGCGCTATTGTACTAATCACTACATTAGCTACAAACAGAGACAGACAGAAAGAGCAGCCTCAGCACCAAAGATTTTACAGTCTGAGGAATTTTTGTTGTTTTCCTTATTCAAACATTTCTCAAACTTCACTGGGAGTTTGCTTAGATAAGAGCCGAGGCCATACCCTGTGGTTGAGTAAGGACCACAGCATCTGGCCTGTGATTACAGCTATTGTTCTTGCAGTTCAACTCTAGTGGTTGTAGTAGAAAGACAGCCTGAGACATAAGGCCTTGTATCAGAAGCCTGGTGTGAGGCCTAAGGCCTGAACTAAAGTAGTGGTCAAGTTTTGAAGCAAAGAAGCAAAGCTTATCAAGCAAAGTTAGCAGAAGTCAGGCTCCGCCTGCTTGCAAGTTCGTAGAACCTGGCAAGAACAGGGATGGCATTGCAAAAAAAAAAAACCACACACATTCCTAGGAAAGGCTAGGCACAGGATGCTCACACAAACACATTCCAGAAGGATGGTACCAGAACACCCCAATACCAAGTATGATACAAACATCCCACTCCCCAAAGGTAACGAGAACACACTGACCCCCTCCTAAAGATAAAGTCAGGATGACAGTGTGATGGATAGAGATGTTTTGATCAAACCAAAATGCACAAGGTAATGGATGGTAAGAACCCACATCAAAGGGGCAATATGTAACTTGTTGTATTGGTGTATAAAATGGCGTCTCAAAGGGAGCGTCTTTGGCTAGCTGAGGGGGGAAATGGAAAGTCCCATTCACCGAGCTGTGTCCATTGTCACAGGCAAACATTTCTTAGTATCCTCGTAGAGTCTGCCAGGTGCTATTGCCACGCTTTGTCAAAAATAAACCTGGCCAGGTGCCTTTGTACTTCAACAGATCTTGTGCTCATTGGGTGGTTCTCTCAAGGTCTGATTTGGCAGCTATCTGCGCAGAGCTGGGATAGCATATAGAGGAGCACATGCAGCCAAACACCTGACAACAGTGGTTACTGATTTAAAACTAATACTGAGGGTGAAGTTATGTGAATGCTTGATGGGGAAGGCTACTAAGAACCTCCCTCACCACTTCTACCCTCCCCCATGAGGGGACAGACAAACTTTCAGTTCCTGCACTCTCCTGAAGGCCTGCTCCCTACTACCATACTCTCTGCCCCCTCCCACAGGGGAGTGAATTACCCCAAGGGACAAGAAACATAAGCATTGCCATACTGGATCAAATTAGTGGTCCATCTGGTTGAGTATCCTTTTTGAAAAGGGCTACCACCAGCTGCTCCCCAGAAAGCAGCAAGAAGTTCTACATTAAGTATGAATATTCCTGTTATCCAGATAAATCCAATTTTTAATCCTACTAAGCTCATAGCTTCTATAATAGTGTGGCAATGAGTTCCACAGGCTAATTGAGCCTAGTATACCAAAGATTTCCCCTTCTCTCTGTTCTGAACTTCCAACATTTCCATTTAATTGACTATTTCCTTATTCTTTTAATAGGAGAGAGGTTGACTAGAAGTTAAGGGCTATGGAAGGGAATGCATGTTGTACCCCCTGCTCACCCCCCCCCCCCAAGTGTGCTGCAGTGTGCACTCTGTCCATATGCTCTGGGGAGTGCTGGGAAACAATGTGCTCAAAGAGATGTTCCAATGCTCCCTCTGCCACAGTGCAACTCGACACTGTCCTCCGGTCAAGATGCTCCATAGTTGGAATCCTCTTGAACCACTCAGAGCGACTAGCCAGAATCACTGCACCCCACCTTATGGGACACAAAGCTGGCCACAGTAACCCCTACATTTGTTACCATCATGCTTAACTATAGCAAAGCATTCAAACTCCTTGAAAAATTTCCAAATGGTACAGAATGCATCAGCCAGTCTCTTTAGTCACCCAGATTCCCATAACTAAGCCATGTCTACGCTGGAGTGGAGGTGTAACTTCTGGCTCAGAAAGACAGCCATGCTGCTCTGATCAAGATCCTGCTAGTTTTAGCATGCTATCGCTGAAGCAACATGAGAAGTTAGCGGCCCCTAACACAATCTTGTGTGAAACCCTAGGTATATGGTCAGGGCAGTTAACTGTGCTTGCATGAGCACAGGCTATGCTGACATTTTCAGTGTAGTAGCTTGATCAGAGTTAGCACAGGTACATCTACTTGATTAGGAAATTAGACCACCAGCTCGAGTGTAGACATGCCTTAAGTCTCCTTCCTCCCACCCACCACTACTTCTGTCAACTAATCAAGCTATTTTGTCTACAGGGTGGAAAGAAAGATTATTGCTATTTTTTGTTTTAAATGTGTGAGGCATTCAGATACTATTGCAATAGAGGTCATATAAGCAAATATATAGCTCATCTATCAAAAAACACACTTTGGCTCTAAGGGTCAAAGGCTTCTACCCTCTGGAGGTCACTGGTTCAGTCCCCAGTGAGTCAGCCAAGAAGGTGACCATCATACATACCATCACATATGCACACACTTAAGGGCACAAAGAAGATTAAAAATGAAGCCATGAAATGAAGCCATAAAAATGAAGGAAGTGGGGGCTGTATTGTATGTATTACATTTACTATTACTATAGGGTAATAAGAAAAAGGAGTATTTGTGGCACCTTAGAGACTAACAAATTTATTAGAGCATAAGCTTTCGTGAGCTACAGCTCACTTCATCGGATGCATTTGGTGGAATTTGGTGGAGGAGAAAAATGGGGGTGAAGAGGAATCAAAAATATACCTGGTATGAAAGAAGGATCATAAATTAGTACCATTGTTCTTTACGCCAGTGTTGTTATGCTAATGGATTTAATTGCTTTCAGGGCATACTGTAAATTTCATCTATTTAGACAGATTTTTCTAGGAGTAGAGGTTGAATAGGATATGTATTAGGAAGGAGGAAAGTTTACTTGGATAAGCAGGGTCTTTAGTTAGAAATACAGAGTTCAGGAAAATTGCTTTAATACTGTAAGATGCATTACACACCTGTTCTAAGGAGTCTTACAGCAATCATAATAGAAATGGCATATTAATTTGGTGACTTTTCAAAGATGGTCCAAAACTGGGACCTTTTGTCAGAATCTACTCCCCTCCCTGATTTTGGGAGGAAGACCCAAAGAATTGTGAGTTGTTTCCAAACCACCCTCAGTTGATGTTTTGCAAAACATCAAATGGATGTTTTGTAAATACAATCACCTGTGGTTTTACCTATGTGTAAGTGAAGTTTGCCGCTGACAAACAAATCAAAGAAAGGTGAGACACATGCTCACTGTGAATGATACATTAGACCAATAAGGACCTCTGTTTCTTTCAAGTTATACTCCTGTGAGGTCTACCACCAGTTAGAGTTCAATACAAAAGCCATCTTTATTTTCCCCCATTCTCGGAAGAAAAAAAGTGATTCCTTTAAAATAACAGTAGCAATAATAAAAAATGGTGGGTGGTGGGAGTAGAGAGAAATAGAAGCCATAACAGGCCTCCCTTCAAATACCCTGTTTATATTACCTGGGAATCCAGGGAGATTCTCTTAAGCCTGGTAAATATCAACACTAAAAATAAGTTTTTAATTTGGTGGCAGCAAAATCCCTAATTAAGTTTACCCATTTTTTAAGACACATCAAATTGTCTTGTGTGGTATTATAATTGGGGCCTAGCAGTTCTACTTTAATTGTTAGCCTAACTAGTCAAAAAATAGTAAATTTCATAGTAAAGGTTCATGAATGGTCACAAATGATCTGCTATTCACAACTAAGAAAAGATGTGAAGAGACAAAAAGACTGACTTAATTTAAACAAAGGGACTGCGGATACCACTCAGGGACTGCGTTAAGATTATGACTGATAAAGAAGAGGAGTAGAGGATTGAAAATGAATTAACTAAAACAGGTGTCAGAAATAAGGCCTAATTGGTAGACAAAATAATGAAAGGATGGATTATTCCTCCCATTGCTTTTTTTTTTTTAAAAAAAGAGACACAAAAAGACTTTAGGGGAGGATTGTGGCTATGACACCAAACTTTGATACTTCTCTGGGGATGCTTGACCAACATTGCTGCGCCAGTGAGGATGCCAACCTGATACATGTGAGATCCTGTTTTTCACTCTCTCATGTGCTCCTTTCTGTCCCTCTCCCGCATCTTCTTCCTGTCCAGTCAATCAGTCTCACACACGCTCCCCTTTCTTCCTGATCCTGTACTGGATGGCACCAGCATGGTGTGTGATGAGACAGCCCCTCTAGCTCTGCTTGGACTGAAAAGCACTAGTGCAGGAGACAGACCTGATCAGACCAAACAGATTATGCCCCTGACTGGGGAGATCAGCCAGGGGACAGAGCAACAGCTGTTGCAGTCAACATGTCAGCCCAAAACATCGATCCCTGACTGACCAGCCACTCTGTATCTTGAGAAGATCAACAAAAGCCGTATTTCCTGCCCCCATCTTAACTCTCCTATCATCGCTTCCTTCTGTGTCTGTCTTTTGTCTGAAGCAGGAAAGTGACTATTATTCCCAACTCAGAATTCAACAGAACTAACCCTTTTCTTCCTACCAAGGACTGTTTGAATGAATAAGAGACTTTTACCAATATTCACTGCTTCCAAAAAGGGACTTTGACAGATTTTCATTAAGTTTATTTTGCATAAATCAATTTCAGTTTCAATGCTCTTTTCCTCATCTTCTTTTCCTTTTGTGTGATTCAATCAATACATTTCTAACCTTTGGCATGAATTTTATAGAGTTTGCCATTGTACTAAGCAGGCAGAGATCTCTGTATGCCGAGTCCCAAATCTTGTTTAAAACTGTTTAATGTTGGACAGTAACAGGGTTATGGTAACACCTTTGAGTCTTTGGGCCTTGTGATGGGGGACATTTACCTATGAGTATCTCCTAGCAGATGGGTGTGGTACTGCAATCTTTTTCCTGCTTCTGGCTCCCCACTAGGTTTTCAACCTTGTGAGGAAGCTCTCCAGTTGCTCAGTCCTCCAGCCAAGTCACACAATCAAAAGAGAACTTTTTTCCAGGTAGCAAACAGTAAACAGTCTGCCCTCATCTGGGTCTTCAGCCACATCTCTGGACCCTTAGAAGCCAGTACTTTTCTTTCTGGCTTCTTCATGAGCCTTGTCCCCTTCCTGGGGCTTAGACTGCTTTGCCAGTGGGGGGAAACCAGGCTTGCCCACTACTCCAGGTCCCAACCAGGGGCCGTATAAACAGCAGACATGCTTCCTTTAATTAGTAACCATTGCCTTCCTTGAACCTCTTTCCATCTGGTACCTTTACCTTCACCCAGTTATCTTAGGGTTAGAGTCTTCAGGTCCTCTCTCTCCCAGGTCCAGTAATTGCAGCCAATCAAGCTCATCTGGCCAGAACACAGCCCCCTCTCATCCCAGCCAGGAACTGAATGGCTTATCGCTTTCAGACCCTTTTATCTGAGGCTGCTGGGCTCTGATTGGCTGCTTCCATGAGGCTTCTCTAGGCAGGCCTGGAGGACCCACCTCCTCTTTTCCTTCCTGGGGCAGGATGTAGTATGACTGCATGGCCTCCAGCAGGGGGCCCAGAGGGCCAGGTATATCCTATTACAGGCCCTTTATTCCATCTAATACATACAACAGTGGCCAGCTCAACAGGTTAGATTTGGAGTATTACAGCTCAATTTCCTAATACACACAGTGTGTCTCATTTCATTAACCATATTAATCAAAATAATGTCTTTGTTCTATTCAGTAACATTAAAATAAAAAATGACCCTGTTCCCTCTGTATTATGCAACTGGCTTGTTTTAAACTGCTGCTCATTTTTCACAAACTCCTTCCTTCCCATCTCTTTCCTATTACAGGTATTTTCTCCTGTTAATCTGCTTTTAACTTTGAGTTTCTTATTCCTTTGGTCTTCTCCAATATTTTAGATCTTTTAATTTGTATTTTATTTTCTCATCCTGTTTCCCCCCCATTTCCCTATACTTTTTCCTCTCTCTCTTTTACTTTACAAGTCCAAAGGAAGAGTGTTAAGGGTCCCTATCTTTTTCCTTTTCTCTTCTGATTCTCTTCCTCTGTTGTTTACCAGATCAGCCTTTCCTCTGTCTTAGATTCCTCTCCATTCAACTCTGTGCATTTCCCATATCTCTTCTCCACCCCCACATAAAAACATAAAAGAAAAGACTGATTACAGTAGGGATATCCAGCCCACCCATCTACCAATGTACAGCTCTCCCTCTAGTGCATTTTCAAATGTTTTTTCCAGCCCAACTTTAAATTTCCCACATGATTAGGGCTCTATCATTTCCTTTGGGAAAGTGTTCCACAACATGATAGATGTCAGTGTCAGGAGTCTCCACTCCCAGAATGATCAGCCTAAATTTCTTCCAATCTTCTGTTGCCTCTCCATTTATATATGACTTTTGAAAGAAAATATAAAAAGAGCTACAATACATCATTAGCTGCTTAGGGTCAAATACTACCTTCTCACCCAGTGGTTGTAGGGTACCTTGTTGCAGCAGAACCGGTAAGGTTTTGGGACATGGTGAGAGACAAGAGATAGGAAGAAAGAGTCTAGATATAGGTGGACACTCTTTGTCTAGTGCAGATCCAGAGGTGTATAGAAGACCAGGCATGGTATGGGACAAGGCAGATTTGTATACGCTGAAATTTTTCAAGTATTCTATCATCTACCCTTTGTTAATAGTACCTTTTACAGTGAATTCCTTACTTTCTAAGGGACTAATTCTGCTCCCCAAATACTTAAGTACAGTGGAATTAATATGGTACCATGGAAGTAGGAGTGAGGAGGGTAAATCACTGAGAGGCCAGACAGAAGGGCTCCATTATGATTCTCATTACATCAACATGAGCAGGGGAAGTATAAGGCCGAGTCACAGCCAATGGTCCATGACCATGCAGAGCCACTGGCAACACACCATACTAGGATAGTTTAACCCTGTCTGTTGCAAGGTTTTTATCTATTTTCAATCATTCTTATTTATTTATCAATTAGAATCCTGAGGAAAATCTGGATCATGTTTCTCCCTTCCCTGATTATAGTCTCTAATGTTGCTTTTGGCATCTGTTTTCATATTCCTTTGTGAACTCTAAGGGGGAAAAATCATTTTTGTAAGCAGTAGCTTGTCTAACTCCACCATCAATTAATTATCCCTGCCATATTTTAGAGTCCCCAGTTTTTGGTTTGCTCTTTATATAGTTGTGGGGTGGTGGTGGTGCTATTTAACTTGACCTCTCCTGCAGGCTTATATTTATTACATGTGCTTCTCTTACCACTCTGTTTACCCTTTTAGCTTTGTTGTGTAATCTTTCCTCTTCTCCACTCTCTATCAGACGCATTACACATCTCACACTATTGCCTCTGATTAGAATTTGCACTTCATTTGTTTAACATATCTTGACCTTTATTTAATCACTTTACACTTTTTATGTGATGCCATTCATAGTCTCTTCTAGATATACAAAGACTTATCTTGGAACCTTTCCATCTCCTTTTCTTCCGTGATTTTATCTAATTTATTTTCA
This sequence comes from Dermochelys coriacea, assembly GCF_009764565.3. Classification (NCBI taxonomy): domain Eukaryota; kingdom Metazoa; phylum Chordata; order Testudines; family Dermochelyidae; genus Dermochelys; species Dermochelys coriacea. Next base: position 51,793,941 of record NC_050069.1, read on the forward strand.
CCCACCATTTCATACATTCTTCAAAGTCATTCTACTAAAATCTAGTAGGGGAAAATGAAATGCAGGAAATTCTGGATTAAATCAGATCTGATAAATGAAGGAAGAGAGTACAGTATTATGCTTTGTGCAAGACCACACTGAAGTCGTATTTATTGTCTAATTCCCTCTTGAACATATTGTGCAAGAGAGCAACTACAATGTGTCAACAAATGTATTGATTAATTTATTCCTCCGAATGTGTGTGCCCATCTTTATTTCCAGGTAGCTGAAATCTCCTCTTTTGATTAGTGATGACTAGTCGCTATAGGCTTGGAGACCAGCTATTCCAGACATTTGAAGGGGTCCCTTTCTCTTCCTATCTGCCCTCCTCTATTTACACATTCCCTGCTTCTGCTCAGTAAATAGAGGAGAGCAGGTAGGCAGCCAGCAATATTCTTTGGGAATGCATCCTTCTTTGTGCTCACAGCACTGTTCAGGAGGTAAGATCCCCATCCAGCCCACACTAGGAGCACTCCAAAACTATGCCCTCAGGATCTCCCGCCCTGTACACTGTGCCCTCCATAATCTCCCACCAGCGGTATTGTTCACAGAGATAGCTTTTCACTTTCACTTATAGAACCTCTTCATGGAAGAGGGTTCCACACATTTTAAGGAAATCAGCCTTTCCAACCTTATCTAAAAGGGTCACAAGTTGACATCCCCCAAGCCATCAATTACTGATAGGTTTATGAAGTGCCAAGGAATAATTCAGGTTAGATCTCACTTGGTTTACAATTTTTTCACCTTTAAAATAATTTGTTCATGTAGCATAACTGTATCTAAACTATATAGGAATAATGTACTGTCTTGACCAATAGCTGTTACGTTTATGGGCAGCCATGCATGAACTTTACTTCCTTCAAGTTGAAAAACATCTCACTTAGTTCTACAGGAAAACCGTCCATATGTGACAGACAAAACAGGATGTGCTTCAGGACATTCTCTTTAAGACTTCGGAGCACCAAGAGTTCCACTCTGAGATGGTTCTGTGTTAGAGTCACACAGCAACACTATCTACCTTCAAACAGCCAATCACTTGTACTGAGGACACGAACTATGGAGCGATACTGGGTCAATGTCACCAGCTACACAGGACTGGTGGGGAAAAGGGGTAATGGCTCCTTTAAGAGTCTTCTCTCTCCTTGGGGCTGAACATAAAAACATAAGAATGGCCATACTGGGTCAGACCAAAGGTCCATTTAGCCCAGTAACCTGTCTTCTGACAGTGGCCAATGCCCCAGAGGGAATAAACAGAACAAGTAATTAAGTGACCCTGTCATCCATTCCCAGCTTCTGGCAAACAGAAGCTAGGGACACCATCCCTGCCCATCCTGGCTAATAGCCACTGGTGGACCTATCCTCCATGAATTTATCTAGTTCTTTTTTGAACCCTGTTATAGTCTTCACAACATCCTCTGGCTAGGAATTCCACAGGTTGACTGTGCGTTGTGTGAAAAAAAAAATCTTCCTTTTGTTTTAAGCTTACTACCTATTAATTTCATTTGTTGGCCCCTAGTTCTTGTGTTATGAGAAGTAAACACTTCCTTATTTACTTTCTTCACACCAGTCATGATTGCATAGACCTGTATCATAACCCCTCTTAGTTGTTTCTTTTCTAAGCTGAAAAGTCCCAGTCTTATTAATCTTTCCTCATATGGCAGCTGATCCATACTCTTAATCATTTTATTGCCCTTTTCCAAGTCCAGTAGCCCTTTTTTGAGATGTGGCAACCATATCTGTACACAGTATTCAAGATGTGGGTGTACCATGGATTTATATAGAGGTACTATGATATTTTCTGTCTTATCTATCCCTTTTTTAATGATTCCCAACATTCTGTTCACTTTTTTGACTGACACTGGACATTGAGTGGATGTTTTCAGAAAACTATCCCCAGTGACTCAAAGATCTTTCTTGAGTGGTATCAGCTAATTTAGAACCCATTATTTTATATGTATAGTTGGGATTATGTTTTTCAACGTGCATTATCAGCATTGAATTTCATCTGCCATTTTGTTACCCAGTTTTGTGAAATACTTTTGTAACTCTTCGTAGTCTGCCTCGGACTTAACTATCTTGCATAGTTTTGTATCATCTGCGCATTTTGCCACCTCACTGTTTACCCCTTTTTCCAGATCATTTATGAATGTTAAATAGGACGGGCCCAGTACAGACCCCTGGGGGACACCACTATTTCTCTCTCTCCATTCTGAGAACTGATAGTTTATTCTTACCCTTTGTTTCCTATATTTCAACCACTTACCAATCCATGAGAGAACCTTCCCTCTTACCCCATGACTGCTTACTTTGCTTCAGAGCCTTTGGTGAGGGACATTGTCAAAGGCTTTCTGAAAATCTAAACACACTATCCTGGATCCTCCTTATCCACATGCTCGTTGACCCCCTCAAAGAATTCTAACAGATTGCTGAAGCATGATTTCCCTTTACAAAAACCATGTTGTCTCTTCCCAACAAATTACGTTCATCTATGTGTCTGAACATTTTGTTCTTTACTATAGTTTCTACTAGTTTGCCCGGTACTGAAGTCAGACTTACCAGCCTCTAATTGCCGGGATCTCCTCTGGAGTCCTTTTTAAACATTGGTGTCACATTAGCTATCTTCCAGTCATTTGGTTCAGAAGCTGATTTAAAAGATAGGTTACAGACGACAGTTAGGGTTGCATCACTCGAGCAGGTGGGTTGACCAGTAGGGCTCAGATAAGCCATTGCTCCCACTGCATCTAGGAGAGTATTTACTCCACTCCACTAGAGGTCAGGGTGGGTCCTCTCAGAATTTGACACTATACACAAGGGTCTGGCATCACAGGTTAGCTGGACTGTTTATTGAGCTGTACAATGTCCAGAAGGATACCAAAACCTTAGTAAGTTTCAGAGTAGCAGCCGTGTTAGTCTGTATCCGCAGAAAGAAAAGGAGGACTTGTGGCACCTTAGAGACTAAAATTTGAGAATAAGCTTTAGTGAGCTACAGCTCACTTCATTGGATGCATTCAGTGGAAAATACAGTGGGGAGATTTATACACACGGAAAACATGAAACAATGGGTGTTACCATACACACCGTAATGAGAGTGATCAGGTAAGGTGAGCTATTACCAGAAGGAGAGCGTGGGGGAAAAAAAAACCTTTTGTAGTGATAATGAAGGTGGGCCATTTCCAGCAGTTGACAAGAATGTCTGAGGAACAGCGGGGGGGGGAGGGGAAGGAAGAGAAAATAAACATGTGGAAATAGTTTTACTTTGTGTAATGACCCATCCACTCCCAGTCTTTATTCAAGCCTAAGTTGAAACCTTAGTGATTGGCTTTGGTTAGGATATTACAGGGGGTGGTCTTGATCAGGGCTGATAAGGAGTCAGAAAGGAAGAATTCAGAGAGGGCTTGGAGTTTAGGGATCTGCAAAAGGGATGGTGGAGAGAGATCTGACACACTGAATGTGTCAAGGGGGAAAGAGAGAAGAAACAATTAAGGGATAGCAAGGTGAGTAAGAGTACTACAAGAGTATGGGGAGGCTAGGATTTGCCCAGTCAAAACAGTACAGATCTGCCTAGTTTTGAGTCTGCTGTGTCAAACCACCCTCTTCTGGGGAAGGGAATTACCTCATAAAAGAAAGTTTCAGTTTATGGTGATTTGAAAGAGCACATAGTGTTGAGGTTCCCCCGTGAAGTGGGATTCCATTTGTTCAGGATTTGAGTGGTTACATCCACAGCATGGCTTGGAATAGGAATGCAACAGGCTATGCCTATCAATGGTGGCATCCAAATGCAAACAAAGGTATAGAGGCCTTTGTTGGGGAAGGTAATTCATTGGTATAAATGTGCTGAACTCTTCTGTGTTATCCCTTCTTTCAGGACTCAAGTGAATAGGTCCCATGAGTGGGTGACTGAAGCCTTCAGTCATAGTATTGTTCATTGGTCCCAAGGGGAAGGGGAGTGGCCAGTTTACCTGGAGGTGCACATTGGGTCTCACAAGAAAAGCTGTTCTGGGCTGACATTACAGGAGAGGCATGCTCTGGGACCAGCTGAAGGCAGTGATGGTCTGAGGCAACCAAGAAGCAGCCACCTGAAGTGATTTTCATACACCTGGGTGAAAACAATTTAGGATTTTGTAAGGAAGTTGACTTAATCAGCGCACAGAGAGACTTAGGGCAGAACCATGACCTCTTCCAGGGACAATGAGGTCCCTCTCTCCAACTGGGGAAGCAGATGTATTTTTGGCCAACACTAGGGAGGAACTGTTGAATATATGGGAACCCAGCTGAGGAACATGGGAGGCAGCCAAGCTAAGTGCTGGTGTCACTGAGTGGCAGGTATGCAATTCAGGTACTCATTCCATAGGGGGTCCAGTTCTCTGAAAGATCAGAGCTGAATTTAGGGGAAGGCATCCTCTAAAGTGGGAGAACAGATTTAAGGCTCTTAAATGTCTAACAGACTGACAACCCACTTTCCCCAGCCCCTTGTATGTTGGGAGAGTGGTGAAGTCCCAGCAATGGATTAGGATCAAGGTGGGAAGGAAGGGGAGGCTGGTAGCTGCCCTCCACCTGCTAGAAAAGATTAAGAAAGGAATCCTGACCTGCACTGTACAAGTTATTGCTGGATAATTCCCAGATGAGTTACAGTTTCAGCCTAATTAAATTCCCTAATGAGTTACAGTTTCAGCCTTCCATCTTGCCTTTCTGCCTGCACATATAGGATAGACTCCGCGCTATGTTACTAGAACCTGACATTTATATAAAATCTGTTGAGTCTACTATTTTCCTCTATTTTATGGGAGCCTTTCGTGTCTGTTCGTCCAAAGCTTTCTACTTTACCAAATTCTCATCATATTAAATACAGCTTTCTCCTCGAATTCATCTCTTAAATGAATGGCTGTATTGCACATTTGATCTTAATGTTAGGGTTTGTTTTTTTTAAATGTGCTTCTCAAAATTTCCCCATTCGTGGCTCAGACTATCACCATCACTGCATTGTCTTGCAAGCCTTTAAACCACGCAGTTTAAATTTGTTCCTTAATACATTTCATTCCAGTTTAATTTGGCATTAGATGTATGATTATTAGCTATATACTTTAACTCACAATTCATTTATGTAAGTAATGATAGGGTAATGACAGTAAATAATTTGGGCTGTATATAGATCCCTTAGCATCTGTTCTGATACCTCAGCCTACTTCTACAAAGTACCCTTTATGATCTGTAATCATACTGCCATAATCAGATTTCTTTATTTGTTTGAATTCAGATATCATATTTTCCAGTGACAAGGCCTCTATGTGAGAAGTCACACTGACCAAGTTTTATGGTCGATTGCTTTCTCGATATATTTTGTGCTGCCCAGCAAGAGGGAGGGGGAGGTAACTAAGGCACTTTTACATTCTTCTGATTCTTGGCTATTATGGGGATTGGTGAGGCATACTTTAGGCAACCCTAAAGCCCCACTTCTGACATCTTCTATGAAGGGATGGAGGCAGGACCCTTGTAGGGATGCATCAGCTGCCTTGCATACACACCTGGCTAGATCTGGAATTCTAGTAGCCTTTTTATACTGCTCCAGCTATGCAGAATGACCCTAGCATAGGGGAGTGAGTATACCTCCCTTGGACTTCATGCCAACAATAGTCTGTGGTTAAATGAAGCACTGGCCTGTGACTCAGGGATGAAGCCCGAGCTCATAAGCTGGAAAAATACACTCCCCTGGCCAACACTCTGAAAGCGAAGGGCTACAAGGTGCAGATGGATGTCCTGATCGTCCGAGCCCTGGGCGCCTGGGACCCCTGCAATAAGCATGTGCTGCAGACCTGTGAGATTGGTTGACGCTACGCACAGCTCATGCGGCGCCTCATGGTCTCAGACACCATCCGATGGTTCAGGGACATCTACATCAAACATATCACCGGCCACCAACAGTACCAGAAGGTGTGAGCCGGAACGACATCCTGCATCAACTACTAGTACTTTTGGGTCTTATACTACTCTAGTTTATGTTGTGGTAGCTTGATGTGATGCAACAAAATGCTTTTATTAGAAACTACCTATTGACCTATCTTCCCTCTATATCAAAAGAGACACTATAGACAATTATTTTTTGAGCCAACAGATCAAGACCCTGGAATTTTGTTTGTAACCCCCCTTTCCTCCCTGGGTTACTCAAGAGCAGGCAACACTCACCTGTGGGCCTAATATTGTTGACATTAAAGAAGATCCTGAGTATCCCAGTGGTCCTGTTGGATAGGTGAGAATCCTCTATTCACCCCTCTGCTGCAGTCCCTATACTCCTAAAGGAATTTAAAAATTGGTTGTGCCTCCACCTGGCTGGCCCCTGTGCACACTCAATGGTGTGCCTTCAGAACTACCAGGAATAAAGTTATTCTAATAATAAATAAATAATAAAGTAATCTGTGGCATGGGTGTACCTCAAAAATACAATTATAAATAATATACATCCAACAGACTTTAATTAAAGTTAACACACCTTTACTTAACAACTTAAAAAAATCAGGGCATAACAGTCTAAGATTATGTCACTACTAATTTAAATCCACCGGGGGCAACTGAATACAACTAACAAATATGATACGCAGTAATAAATGAAACTTGTATAACTGGCATTTACACTGTCACCATTCACCACACCCCGCAGTGTGCACGCCTCTGGATTTCAGAGTCCTAGGCACTGTCTTGCTGGTCGTGATTGAAGAGCTGCAGCTGGAGACAGTGCTCTGTTGGTTCTGTGCATCAATCCAGTCAAGGCAACAAGCTGCACAACCCCTCAAATGTCAGCATCTCTGGATCCTGGGTTGATGGGAAGGTCACTCTGCCTCTCAGACTCAGTCTCTCTGCTGTGCACCTTCCCTTGCAAGTATTCTCCCAAACCAGAGTGGGGGTTACTCCCAGTTCCTTCTCTGCAGGCCCAGCTCAGCCAGCAGCATCTGGCTTCCTAGCAGCAGCTCCTGGTATGGACAGAGCTCCACAACCACCATCTCACTCCTTTTCCCAAAATGGAGTCCACCACTTGCTCTCCCTCTTTGTCCAAGGCATCATGGGAGTTGTAGTCTCCAAGACTAGATTGCAGCCCACAGGCTTACCCTCCGGAGCACTCCCAATAAAGTTCAGAGGCCCCTGTAGTAAAGAGTGCCTACATGTTGGTAGGCTCGCAGACCTATACATCTGTGACTGTCTCTGATGCATATTTCATATTATTCTGGAATTACACATTTGTGGTGACTCTTCCTTCTTGAAGAAGAATCAAACATATTATTTTGCATGTTGTGCTGCTCTGTATTATCCAGTATGGCAAGCGGAACCCAATGATTATTATGCTGAGTTTACTGCTACTTCCCTCTCCTTCCCCCCCCCTTTCATCCATTGCACATTTTGTCACACACCCCACCCTGCAAACACTTACATGTGCCCTTAACTTTACTTGCATTAAAAATAGTGCCAGTGAAGTCAATGGAACTACTCAAGTGTCTAAATTTATTCAAACGTGTAACTCTTTTCAGGATTGGGGCCCTATGCTGTAACTCTGGAGCTGGAACTCTTTGTAGTGCTTATCTCTACAATGCCCACCACAATGTGGCCCTGATTTTTGGCTGAGCCAAAATAATTGGCTGAATTACAAATAATTAAAAGGGGCTACCATCCACAGGTCTTAATTTTCACAGCCTTTCATTCAGTTGCAAGTATTGAATTGTGGTTCCTTCAGTAATTCAAGCAAGCAAACGATGCATACAGGCTTCACCTATCACAGTTCCTCCCATTCACAGAGATACAGAGTTCAATTTCATCACACACGCAGTATATATCTGTAGAAGCAGTGTGCCAGAAATATTGTAGATAGAATAATTTAAAAATAAGCCTGTATTTTCTGTCATTTACAATTCTTGGATAAAAATTCCAGAGCTGAAAACTGGTATACTTGTGGTCGTCACTGGGGAAAATATCCTTATGTTTTAAGTTAAAAATTTGAGGGTTTCATAATTTTTTTGCTTGAATTACTAACAACAAGGAACTAAGGGCCCACTGCTACAACCAGCTTAGTAAATTGGGCTAGTTGCATGAGTAATGTTTGCAGGAACAAGGTCTAAATTTTAAATTGCTTAGGGTTTAGTAGGGTTCAGTTTTGGATTCTTAAAAAAAAAAATTAGAATAATGACATAGCATTAGACATGAGCTGTAGAAAAGTTTGCCTAAGGGAGCCTGGTTTTTGAAGGGAACTTTAACCCTGACTCCCTTTTGTGATGACAATTTTGCATGCGCTAATAATTCTCATTATCACTAATTAGTTAAGAAATAGTTTCCCATTAATCCTTACAAGCGTTAGAAAGATAAGGAAACAGATAAGAGTATCGGGAGTTATATGGTTTTGTCTAACTCATAAGATCAAAGCAAAGTGTCACAGAAGACACTCACTGCTAGGACACCTGCTCCTTGTTGCTCTGGGGATTAGCTCTTTCCAGGTCTGACACTGAGTTCCAGAGTGAGAGAACAGAAGCAGGTATGTTCCCTCATTGTGATTTTGCCCTCCAGCTAGGACATGTTTCCCCCTTCCAGGGTAACAAAATCTCTCCATCCAAAATGATAGTCTCCCCTTCATGGCCCAGATAGAGTCCCTTTTCCTAGTGGCCAGTCCAGAGACACTGTCTAGCAACTGTGACTGCTTTCTTCCAGACCAGTTACTATTTCCATGGACTCCTTCCTATATATTCTGGCTCCCTCTATCTGAGTTTACCAATCCAAACTCCCTCTAGCCAGGGAGTAACTGCAAACTGAAGTGAGCTGTAGCTCATGAAAGCTTATGCTGTAATAAATTTGTTAGTCTCTAAGGTGCCACAAGTACTCCTTTTCTTTTTGTGAATACAGACTAACACGGCTGCTACTCTGATACTTAACTCTGTAGCTCCAAACACACCTCCATTCCCCAGGGACTGACTGCAGATTACATTTCCTGAAGCCCCTATCTGCTGCCAATGTCTTCACTTCACACCAATGCCACCTGATACTTCTCAGATGGGCCCCCCATGAATCAGTCTTTCAATCCCCGACTCTCCCTCAGCTACAGACTATCAGATTAATTCATAAATTTAACCCACTCTGCCTTGTGTGGGGTCAACAAGCCATCACAAAAGGATGAGTGCCTTTTGTATGATTATTTTTAGGGAAATGAAAGTGAGTAGTACATTTCATGACTCGCCATGCTATATTATAGTTACATTTTGCAGATTATATTAGATGGATGGGTTAGATATTGTTGTATTGTATACATGTACATGTCTATAACATACACATATTACTTACAAGCAATTCTATAACATATATATTTCATTTTTAGTTGTGTGTATGTATGTTTTCTGTAGAAGTATTTGTTTTAATTCAGATACCCATGGAAAGAAGAATATTGTACTTCATTTCATTATTGAAGAATGGCTTAATAAAAGAGTTTTCCCCAAGGAACATAGCTATTTTGAGATTCCTCATACCTAGGAGCATCAACTAATCTACCATCCTAAACAAATACTCTTTAGCATTATTGCTTAAAATAACTCTCACTTATTAGGCACTAGCTCTGCTCAGAAGGATAGTTTTATGGCCCACAGATATTTAGTAGCTCAACTGCAACTGATCTGTCTGATGACTAGAGTTTTTAACTATGTTATGATTTTTGGAAGACCATAAGCGGTAGGGAACTAATTTAATTGGATTTTGAATTGACTGAGGGTTTACTGATGTTTGATGCATAATGAAAACCAATTTAAGTCACCTGTAAAAGAAGAATTTATTTGACACTAGGAATATCACTGTGATGCACAGGCTTTTCCCAAGGGTACCAATGGAAGCCACACTTAATTGGCAATGTTTCATATATGTGAGTCATATTGTCAGTAGGATAGGCAGCCACTGCAGGGCCTGAATGGTGTTGTACACAGGAAGCTGTTAAATTGGGCATGTCTTTGTGCCAGGCTAGAACAAGTAGCTAGTCTTCTGCAAAGCAAAATGCATTCATCATTACTAAACTAAAATCCATTTCAGGTATATTGAACTCTGAACTCACTAGTGGCAACCTTCCCTTTACACTTTTCACTGCCTCAGATTCATGGAATTCTTTCACAGAAAATATCTGGTCTAAAATGAGTGGCCTATTTTTCATGATATATAGTAGTCAATCTTAACCTAGCATGGTGCAATTAATTGCACTACTAAATCTGGCAGTAGATAAATCAGTCATAACAAGACTACCTAAAAATGCTACTAGATCTACCTTTGTGGACATTTATATTGTGCTCATCATCATGATCTTTGAGCATTTAACTTATTTTAAAAGTAAACAAATCAATTATCTCTGTACTGTTCCTTTCTCCATCCCTAGATCCTGTCATTGACTTTTTTCTTTTGCCATCTGAACTGCTTCCAGGTTTTTTTTTCTCCACCCTTCTGCTGACAATGAAAAGATTTAATCTCTCTTTGTGGTGTCTCCATTCATGATCCTTTGAATCACCTTCAGGAAGTATTGCTCTTCAGTGACGATGCATGCCTGGATGACCAGACTCTTTACTAGCATGTGTTGGGATACTGCTCACTTGCCTGGCCTGTCATTTTTGTCATGTTACTTGGTCAATGTCAGCATCACAGAGGCATTCTGATCATTACCTATTTTATCTGCCCTATAAAAGACTCCTAAGCAGCACCATAGAGAAGTATCTATCGGACTCCAGTTTTATACACAATCTATGATATTTTCAAGTTACCACATTCATCTTCCAAAGCAGTTCCTATAAGCTATCAAAGGGATTTAACCTCTACAGCCATGGATCTTCAAATGAGAATAAGAGTGAGGGTATATTTACAGGTTTCAGAGTAGCAGCCGTGTTAGTCTGTATTCGCAAAAAGAAAAGGAGTACTTGTGTCAATTTAGAGACTAAAATTTATTTGAGCATAAGCTTTCTTGAGCTACAGTTCACTTCATGCATCCAATGAAGTGAGCTGTAGATCACGAAAGCTTATGCTCAAATAGGTATATTTACACTGTCTGTGCTATACTTTTCAAAGCTGTTCCATACAACAGAAATAGATACTAACTAGGTCTATGCTAATGTCTAACACAGCAGTGGGAATGTCTCTAGTTGAAGCATGAGGGAGTATACAAAACAAGTTCTTAAAGGGCAGACTCTCCATGAAAAAAAACTATTAGTAAGTTATAGACTTTAATTTTAGCATTATTTTATTGCTTTTTGATTGATCTAGTACTGCTGTTCTGTCTTGCTGCTGTAGACATTAAGTGAGCACTTCATTATGGTTTAAGAATATCACTTTTGACAATCCAGCTGTATATCTATTATAAATAATAATAAAACTTGACCCAGGACTTAAGTATGTAATGTCTAAATGAATTGGCTTATATTAGACTCATGCTATATTGGAATATTGGATAACTTTTGAAGGGAGGGATTTTCAGAAGCACTCAATGCTGGCCTAACTTTGGTCCCAGTGAACTCAATGGGAGTTTTATCATTGACTTCAATTGGAATGGAATTTGACCATCACTGAAAATCCCATCTAATGGTTTTATGGGGAAGTATGAAAACCAGTATTCTCCATCCTGTGTATTCATGTAAGGACCATTCACAAAGATACCATATCTTTATCTAGACACTGTGCAGGTGCACATTAAAAGAACTTCCATATATTAATATAGTCCCATATCAAATAGTACTGCATTAACATGCACTAAATGTTCCCTAGTACATGCCAGCAAGGTCCACATGGGCCAGTTAGTGCATGATGTGCTAGTGCACATTAAAATTTATGCTTCCCCCCACCCCGGTGCAGATGAATGCACCATGTAGACAAGCCCACATTGTGCATATATATTTTTATACACACACACACACACACACACACACACACACACACACACACAGAGTTGTGAATATTTATGTATTAAAGTCAATGGAAGCTGCTGGGATCTCAGCAATAATATTTAAAAAATATTAAGGGAAGTAGTTCAATTCAACACTGGTACTGTGAAAAGTCTGGCCACAAAGAGACTTTTTTGTTACAAAACAAAACAGATCCTGAGGACTGTCTGTCAGGGAGATTGGGAAACAGGCTGACACCAAACTGAAGAGGCAAAGTTTGGTGGTACAGGGAGTAATCCCACAGTTTCAATTTAGCTCTGGTAGTTGAACAATAACGGGAACATAGTAACTGAATATATAATAGGGACTGTGAAGTGCCCAGGAACTGTAGACACTCACTCAAATGTAAACATTAGACTAAACATTCTAAAACTAATTTAGAACTGAACAGACTAGTTGGTCAAATGGAGACAAAGGCTGGGGAAGGTGCCTCCAACCAACAAGGGAAAAAAATTTAAAACATCCCATTGTACAGAGCTTGGGCACAGAAAGCCAAGGGGAGGGCACTAACTGCACACCATTTGTTTTATATCCCCTATGCTGTGAGGATGAGCGATCTCAGGATTTCCTCTTAGTATTCCTTAAAATACATGCCTAAAGAACTGACAGAATTGTCTATTGTTACTGTTTTCTGTTCTATAACCAGCTGATCCGTTATATTGTACTATCTAAAAACACAAAGAACGCTAATATATGTTTTATGAAAAGTCATAGATGTTCTGACTGTAAAAGAACACTGCAACATAATTGTAGAACAGTTTGTGGGCTCAGTTATACAGACACAAGCTAATGGGCAAATTTGCTTCCAACTTGAAGATTTTGATTAATTTGGGTGAGGCTGATTTGAGTTTTCATTTAGACTCACAACAAACATCCACAATGTAATAAAACCTACAGGGGTTCTGCAAAACTCTAAAGACTATTTGAAAGGGAAACCTTTTGTTCTGCTTATGTTGTGCATCAAAAAAAGTGTGGCTTGCTTTTCATTTTATAGTCCACTCAAACTAGGCCAGCTAAAGACTTTTCAGGTACTGTATAGGAGGCAGAGACACAGCAAAGGAATTTTTAAAAAAATAGATTGCAAAATCTGTCAAAGCTTTTTCATTTGCTATTGGATTTAAAGGCTGCTCTTCCAAGAGACTTTAACTTTATAAAAACTATCATGTGAAACATACCTTTCATTATAAATTGGAAATACTTGGCTCCAAAGAACCTGAAGTATATTTTAAATAAAATTATTCTATCATTTTTAATAACTGTATTCCTTCTCCTCTTCTGCACCTCCCCCAACCCTGACTCAATTATTGATGGGACTGTCCAGTATGTTCTCAGTTCTGTAGGTTGACTATTCACTCTATAAACTACACAGACAACCTTGGGAAATACTTTTTGGGGCTAAACAACTTTTCCTTCAAAGAACACTGAACTATTTTATCAGCATTTTGTAATTTTCTGGACGCCAAGATGTACATAATGATCATTTTTGACCAAATCTACCTGAAGAATCAAATAAGTCAGACTATAAACTGTGTTCTATGCTGTAGCTCTAGTGTAGGGGCCCATTTACCAGTCTGAGTGCTGATACAGCCATCTCCGTCCAGTTAATGTCTAGCAAGGATTTCCCTGAATTCTTTACGGCATGTTACTGTCATCAGTGCCTATGCACCTACACTGACCAGCACAGAGGAAAGCAAGGAGCAGTTCTGCTCTGACCTGGACTCCATCTTCAGACCAACTCCTGCATACGATAAGTTCATCCTGCTGGGAGACTTCAATGCTTGCATTGCTAGAGACAGCAGTGACTGGAGAAGTTTGATAGGATGGCATGGAGTGGGAAAGATGAAAAACTGACTCCTCCTCTTGGGTATATGTGCAGAACATATACTGCTGATCACTAACACATTTAGGCAAAATGATAAATATAAAATGACATGGAAGCACCCATGGTCTGAACAATGGCACCTGATCGACTATGTTATAACCCATCAATGAGCCATCCGTGATGTTAGAGTTACCAGAGCCATGCATGGTGCAGAATGCTGACATATAGTCCCCTCACATCACAAGTGCCCCTAGTTCAACATCCCCTCACATCACAAGTGCCCCTAGTTCAACATAATCTTCAACATAGCAAAGCTCAAGAACATCAACTTTCAGGTACAGATTCAGCAGTCACTTGATGACAAGTTTTTTTCCATGCCCACCAATCACTGGCAATCCAACAGAAAAATAGAACTAGTTCAAAGATGTGATTATTGACATAGCTAAATCAGTGCTGGGGCCAAAAAAAGGGTACCTCAGGATTGGCTCAATGAGAACATTTCCAAACTACTAAGTGGCAAGCAGAAAACATTTGTTGAATGGCAGAATGATCTCATTTCTATCTCAAAAAAAAAAAAATAGGTTTAAGTAACTACAGAGCAAGGTGCAGTTTGAACTGAGGAGGATGCAGGATAAGTAGTGGGAGAGGAAAGCTGCAGAAGTTCATCATTACGCAGAAACAAATAATGCAAAGATGTTCTTTGACTCTGTCAAAGTAGTCTATGGACCGTCTAAATCTGCACAGCTCCCCTGAAGTCAGCAGATGGCATAACCTTCATCAAAGACAAAGAGGGAATCATACAGTGGTGGGCTGAATGTTTCAATATCTACTCAGTAGACCATCCACAGCTGATGGGTGTGTCCTTGATCAATTACCCAAGAAACCCATCAAAGAAGATCTCAAACTCCCTACATCGGTTAAAGTCATAAAAGCCACTTGTGACAGGGTTGGGACTTACCACCACAGCGCCGCCTGCTGTCCATCCTTGGGAATTAGCTCAGTTCATGCAGAGCACCCTCTGCCAGTGGTGTCCCGTCCATCTCTCGCCCTTTGTTGGTGCCTGGACCCGTGTTGCACCCTTCTTGCGGTGTCCTCTTCAAGACGCTGCCCTCCAGCAATGCCCCCTATTTCTCATTCACCACCTTATGGGGTGGGGTGGGAATATCAGCAGTCTTTCACTTCACCCAGCCACAGCGGCCAACCACACCCCAAAGTCTAACCCCTTTTGCCAGGGGTCCAGTGCAGTCCACTATCGCCACATCCAATGGCTGGGTGTATGTGCAAGGTGGAAGGGGGGGACCCAGGCCCACCCTCTACTCTGGGTCCTGACCCAGGGACCCTTTGGCAGCAGCCTTCCTACCCTCCTTCTCTCCCCTTGTCTGCCTCTCTCCCTGGGTCGCTTTCCCTTCATCCCCTTTGCACCAGCCAGGCCCTTCCCTCAGGCCTGCAGCCTGGCAGATACCGGGCTGGAGTTCCTTCTGCTCCCCGCCCCGCCCCGCCCCGCCCCGGTGCCGGTGCCGGTGCCCTCACACAGGAGACAGACCTTCACCCTCTGAAGGCCTAGGAGAGATTCCCGGCTCCCTTCCTGGGCAGCCTTTATATAGGGCTGAACCTTGCCCTGATTGGCTCCCTCTTACTCAGCCTCTGATTGGCTCCCTAGCAAGCTTTCTCTGATTGGCCGCCCACCCGCACAGCCTCTCTGGCCTGCTGGAGCCCCCTCTAGTATAGGAGTGGGGCAGCCACCCCACTACACACCCTCCCCCTGAAGAATGCTTGGGTGGGGGGAGAAATCCCTTACTTGCCCTGTGCTCCTTGCAGCTGGGCCTTTAGGGAATCTCTTTCCTATCGCAGGGTCTCCTCCAACTGGAGCAACCTGTTTGCCTCTTCCATGGTCTAGATCCCCACTGTAGACTGCTCCAGTCCTACGTTGTTAGTCTCTAAGGTGCCACAAGTACTCCTTTTCTTTTTGCGAATACAGACTAATACGGCTGCTACTCTGAAACCAGTCCTACGTGGGTTTCCTTCTCAGTTTTGGTTCCCCCCATGGCCCTCCTGTCACTAAAGTGGGTTCCCTGGATTAAGGTGGGGCCTCTCTGCCCCAGCCCCCTTGTCTCTGGGGTCCTCAGCTTGCACTACCCCTTTCTGGCAGCTAGTCCCAGACTGAGCCTGTTTTTCTGGCACTCCCTCTTTCTGCCTCAGGGGACCGTGCCTCCTTATGGGGCCCTTGGTGTGGCAGGGGAAGCACTCCTGGTGCCTTCCTGCTGCCCCGGCCCTAAGACTGCTTGTTTTCAGCCTAGCCCTTCCCTCAGGGTTAACCCAAGCCCTGTGAGCCTTATCAGGGCACTCCCTCTAAATCTTCTTCCCCCATAGGACAGTGTGGCCCAGTGGCCGGAGTTCATCTGTCTCTTTTGAAGTAAGAGAGGGGTCAGTGAACTATGTCATCACAAACAAAGGGGGGGGGGTTTGAGACCCCTGGTAGGGGAGCCCAGGTCCACCCTCCATCACCGGGCTCCAACCCAGGGCCCTGTCATTGAGGGCGTGATCCACTTCAGGTCAGCGGGGAATCCAACCACAACACGCTGCCCTCAGAGTGGTGGGAGATACCACTCCCTTCCCTTTCCTGGGTCACTTTCTACCAATTCTCCCGACGTAGCAGTCCCTGTGACATCAGGGCCTTCAGGTTCCTCAGCCCCTAGGGCTCCCCAGGGCTCCCACAGCTGCCAGTCTCTAGTCCCACTTCCTGGCCCATTGGCTCCCTCCTGTACAAGTTGCCCCTGCTCCTGGGCTGGAGCCTCCGCTGGGTGTCCTCTTTCCTCAGCTGCCCACCCTGACTGAGCAGCTCTTCAGGCTTTTGTACTTGACTCTCTGTTGGAGCATGCCCAGCAGAGCCTCAGGGTGTGACTTCTTCTGCCAGCAGGGAAGGGTTGACCATCTCCTTCCCAGTGCGGGGCCCATCCGCCTCGTCACACACCCTCCCACTTAGAACGATGGTAGGGGTTTCCCCTGCCCCGTCCTCTTCCTCGTCCTTCTCTTCTCCCATCCGGGAGAAAAAGTCTGCATTTCCATGGGCTTTACCTGGCCTGTGCAGTACTTGAAAGGAATAGGGCTGGAGGCACAAATACAACCTCATAGTTCAGTCATTCGTTTCTTTCATGCTGTTGATCCAGCAGAGAGGGGCGTGATCAGTCACTAAGAAGAAGTGATTCCCCAGCAAGTAGTACCGCAGTGTTTTGACTGACCACTTAACAGCGAGGGCCTCCCGCTCTATGGTAGAGTAGTGCGTCTCGCGTGGAAAGAGCTTCTGGCTGAGGTATAAAATGGGGTGGTCTTCCCCCTCTACCTCTTGCGACAGTACAGCTCCTATACCTACTCCAGACACGTCCGTCTGGAGAATGAAAGGCTTCAAAAAGTCATGTTGGGTTAACACAGGCTCCCTGATTAGTTGTTCTCGGAGTGCATGGAAGGCGTTCTCTCATTCCTCTGTCCTTTGGATCTTCTGGGGCTGGGTTTTCTTTGTTAGGTCCGTCAAGGGGGCAGCTACTGTCGAGAAATTAGAAACCAATAATACCCCGCCAACCCTAAGAATTGTCGTACCTGTTTTTTGGATTTAGGGGTGGTGTGGTCCCTCAAAGCCCGTACCTCATCTACCATGAGGCGTAATTTCCCTCGCCCTACTGTATAGCCTAAATAAGTCACCTCCCGCAGTCCTAAATAGCATTTGGCCAGATTCACCATGAGGCCTGCATCACCCAGGGCTTGTAGTACCTTGGTTAGGTGCTGAATATGGTCTCCCCAGTTGGAGCTATAAACGACAATATCATCAATGTATGCTGCAGTATACAAACTATGGGGGTTCAGTACCTGGTTTGTGAGCCGCTGGAATGTAGCCGCGGCACCATGCAACCCGAAGGGCATCACTGTAAACTGAAAAAGGCCAAATGGTGTAGGAAAGGCTGTCTTTGCTCGTGAGGTAGGTGTCAGAGGGATCTGCCAATAGCCCTTGGTTAAATCCAGGGTAGAGATAAATTCTGCCTGTCCGAGTCTCTCCAGTAACTCATTCACCCGTGGAATGGGGTAGGCATCAAAGTGAGAGATGGCGTTCACTTTGCGAAAGTCTATGCAAAATCTTACTGAGCCATCTGGCTTGGGGACCAGCACTATGGGAGTTCTCCAGTCACTCCTCGATTCTTCCACCACCTCTAGGGTTAACATTGATTCCAACTCCTTCCGCACAGTCTCCCTCATTTTCTTAGGGAGTGGTTCTCTCTCACCTTTTGGCCGGGAATAGTGGCGATATGGTGGCTGATCACCATCGTCTTCCCTGGTTGAACAGACAGAACCGTGGGGAATGCGGCTACCACCTGCCATATCTGTTCTCGTTGTGTAGGGTTGAGCTTCAGGCCAATGTCTACCCTGCCTGGCTCCTTGTACTCACCAGCTAAGGGCCCAAGCTTGGGCTCTGGGGGGTATGGGGAATCATAAAACCCTCTTGTTCCTTCCATACCTTCAGCAGGTTCACGTGGTATATTTGGGTGTCCCTTCGTCGCCCGGACATCCGGATCTCGTAATCAACAGGACCCACCCGCCAAACCACCTCGAACAGTCCCTGCCACTTGGCTAATAACTTAGAGTTGGAGGAAGGCAGCAACAGCAGAACTTGGTCCCCCGGTTCGAAGTTCCTCATCTTCGTCCCTCGATTGTACTGCATCTGCTGGTTGTGTTGTGCTTGTAACAGGTTCTCCCTGGCTCAGGTGCCTAGTTCCCAAAACCGTTCCCTCAAATGGAGGATATACTGGACTGAACTTTTGACCCGGGTCTCTTGTTCCTCCCAGGTTTCTTTCAAGAGGTCCAAAATCCCCCGGGGTCATCTCCCGTAGAGGAGCTCGAATGGGGAGAACCCAGTGGAAGCTTGTGGCACCTCACGTATGGCGAAGAGGAGTGCTGGCAGGTACTTGTACCACTGACAGGGGTCATCCCCCACGAATTTCCGCAGCATTGCCTTCAGGGTCTCATTAAAGCATTCTACCAATCCGTCCATCTGGGGATGGTAGACAGAGGTCTTAAGAACCCAGATGTTCAGTAGTCTGCAGAGCTCTGCCATCAGCTTGGTGGTCTGTCCCCTGGTCTGTCAGTAACTCTCGTGGCAACCCCACCCGGAAAAATATCTGTAATAGCTCATTGGCAACGACGGGGGCCGTAGTTGTTCGTAAGAGTACTGCCTCTGGATACCTAGTCACATAGTCTACTACAACCAGGATATATCTATGACCTGAGCTACTTTTCTCCAGGGGCTCCATCAGGTCAAGGCCAATACGTTTGAAAGGGGTGCCAATCACTGGTAGAGGCACCAGGGGGGCCCTGGGTATGCCCTTTGGGCCAGCCTTTTGGCACTCCGGGCAAGAGGCACAGTAATCCCGGACCTCTTGGTGTATGCCTGGTGAGAAAAACCATTGGGCTATTTGTAGGAACATCTTTTCTCGCCCAATATGCCCCATCAAGGGACCGGGTGGGCCAGGCGGAGCAGTGCTCTTTGGAACCTTTGGGGGACCAACAATTGGCGCACCTCAGCTCATGTCTCTGGCTCCTGGGCCACTCGATAAAGTAAGACGTTGTAGATTTCAAAATGGGGGTCTTGGGGCCGATATTGCCAAGGATGGGTCTCTCAGTCCCGGTTGACCACTTGCTCTCAGGCTCGACTAAGGCTGGAGTCCCCTCTCTGTTCCTCCAGGAAATCTCCATCAACCTCCAGCCACCTTGTCTTTTCTCCTGTTGGACCATTGGTCAGGGTTTGGCTCCCTTCGGTTATTTTGGGCCCTCTCGATGTCCCCTCCAAGGGGTCTTGTGGCCCAGGTTGGTCCAACAAATCATGCCTCCCATAGCGGGCTCTCTTCCCCTTCACGGGCTGTCCGCTCCACCCCCCGCATAAGACCGGCAAAATCCGGCCAGTCCCGACCCCAGACCACGGGGTATGCTAATCTAGGGGCCACCCCCACTAAGCAACACGTCTCTTGTTGGGTGACCTCCAGTTGTACCCAGATGGTGGGGTAAGCCTTCATGTCCCCATGTATACATTGTAACTGTATTGGGGCCCCGGCGGGAAGGGAGTCTTCTACCAGGCGCATGTGAATGACAGTCTGGCTGTACCCCGAGTCAACCAGTGCTAAGGTTGGGGTTCCCTCCACTCACACGGGATCACCATCTTCACCGGCCCGTCCTTCCGGGCTCATCGGTCCGCCATCAGGATCTGTCCATAATTACAGTCCATGTAGGGGCACTCTCTCCTGAAATGCCTCCTTTGTCCGCACTGGTAGCATCTATCATGATTCCCCTCTGAGGATAGGGTACCTTGCAGTAGGCTTGACTCCCCAGACGGGTCCTCTTGATCTTGGGGCAGGCGCGCCGCTGAAGGGCCCCGGTTCTTGGGGGTTGTCGGAGACCCCGACTGCAGAGCAGGCAAATGGGGACCTCTCCCTCCGGTCTTATGCACTGCTCCCTCCGCGGGTCGGACTCCCCCTCCTGAAGACCTTGTCTTAAGACCCGCTCGCTCTTCTGGCTCCACCGCCATGAAGTCGTCGACAAGGGACGTAGCCTCTGCAAGGGTCTTTGGCTGGTGTCACTGCACCCACTCCTTCCCCTCGGTGGGAAGGATTCAGAGGAACTGCTCCAGCACCACAGCCTCGGCCACCTGGCAACTAGTATGGTGGTCAGGCTCTAGCCACCTCCAACAGAGGTCACGGACCTTCTGGGCTATGGCCCGTGGTCTGGCCCCGAGAAGATATTTCTCTCGACACAACCTCTATCGGTACATCTCCAGACTGATGTCCGTCTGGTCTAAGATGGCGGCCTTAACCTTCTCATATTGCAGTGCCTCCTGTGGGTCCATATTGTGGTAAGCGGCCTGCACGGGTCTCATTAAATAAGGGGCGACAATAGTGGCCCAATGCTCAAGGGGCCATTAAGTGGCCGTAGCTACACATTCAAAAGTTACTAAGAAGGCTTCGGGGGTCATCCCCCCAGCCCCATCTTCGTCAGCTGCACCGGTAGTCCCCCGCAGCCCTCCCCTGGCCCTCCTCCGACTGGGCTGGGGGAGGACTGGCTGCCATTTTCAGCAAGGACACCACCTGTTGAAAGAGTCGATCTTGACTCGCTTGCTGCTGGGCGGCTAACTCCCAAACCAGCTGCTGCTGGTATTCTTGTTGCTTTGCTGCCTGTAGTGGCTGCTGCACTGCCAGTTGCTGTAACAGCTGCGTCTGCTATTGCTGCTGTTGTACAACCTGTTGCTGCTAGTTTTCCAGCAGCCATTTTAGGAGCTTGTCTGTCTCCATCTTGTACATGTGGGTCCTTCTAGCAGGCCTGGTTGTTGCCCACATTCTCCACCACTTGTGACAGGGTTGGGACTTACTGCCAGCACCTCCTGCTGTTCATCCTTGGGAATTAGTTCAGGGACTGGCTTGTTTTGGCCTTGTTTTGAAATGAGATTAGCTTGATTTTGGCTTATTGTGAAAGTTGGAGTGCTTATTTACCATGTGAAAGTTGGCAACTGTGATCCCGTCCTGAGATTATAAAATCTCTAAACAAGAGGCTATGTCTCTGCATGTTTTTATGTAGCACCTAGCATAATGTATTTCTGATCCTGCTTAGGAACTGGGGGCTTTACTTCAGTCTTAATATTAAACAGCAATTATCATACAGACAAAGACACAGAGTAGGATACAATATAGATAAATAAAAATAAGTTTAAATACATAGCTCAGATGGAAAAAAAGACTTTAGAGTTAGGAAACTTTTTACAATGCTCAACCAGCATGGTATATACAAACCTTCAGAGAATTTAAAGATTCCTTTACATGGCAATCATAATTATGTTAATAAAAATTATACACAGGAAAACAAGGCTCTGTTTGCCAAAGGAGGATAGCGAATCTTGATTATGAGGGCCAAGTTTTGATCCAGCCACTCTCAGCTGGCTCTCTCCAATGAAGCAATTGCCATTATAATCCTGGTCACAAACAAATAGAAATCTAAAGGATTCTTACCATTAAAAAGAAAAGAAGATTACTTCAGCCCCATGAGACCTGGCCACAGTTACTCTATATAGAAACCTTGGGAAGCGGTCAGACTTTGAGGCTAATCATATGCCACACTTTTGCTTGAAGCAAACTGTTTTCTGAATAAAATGGGGACTAATATTCTGTATGTGTGATTAAAACAGCGGCCTCTCTTTTAACGCAATCCCACCCCTAGACTACTTCCTTCTCGCCTCCAAATGTGGACTTTCCTTCCAAAGTCTCCCTCGCCCTCAATCCAGAATATTAAGTTATGATCTCTTACCACACACAAGGGCTAGAAATGGAAGTTATGCTAGTGAAAAAGGGGGATTCCCAAATTCCCAATGAAAAACAAAACTCGCTTCTGTAGTTAGCCCTGAGGTATTTGACCACAATTTCAGATTATTATTATTAGGGTTTTTTGTTTTAACTATAAAAGCTATTTTAAGTCATTTTTAGCAAATTCTAGTTGTTTATATCGTCTTTTTCCCTCCCAGGACAGAACAGTGAGACTCCTGGTATCAAGCAGAAGGCATTCTAGGCAAAATCAAAAACACTAGTTCAAAAATATTTTAGTTTTAATTTTTTTTTCTCTGAGGTATCTAGCATATACAGAATATACAATGGAGTATGTGGTATACTTTTTTTTGGCACTTGTTTGGAATGTGTCTAACATAAGTTACTCATGGCTTTCTCACTACTTACTGACAGTTGATAATCTATCATGGGTTTTATATACAAGAATTGTATATGGGTATAAACAAAACTGCTGTGCTACATTAAATCAGAAATTAAGCATAAAAAAGAACTGCAGAGTTGAAAGTGAATCTAAAATCTTTCTTTGCATCTTCTATGCTGGGGTTTGAGGGATTTCAGCACCTCACAGGATTATATCAAGGTGACATTTATTTTGAAATAGCACAACATAACAGAGACTGGAATTTCTTATAACCTTACTTATGACACTAAACAATAAGCCATGAGTAGGAGTTCACAAATAAGATGGAGCTGGATTCCTTGCGAGTGTTGTAAAGCATGAAGTGGAAGGCTTAAGTGCATTCTTCCACCCTAAAAGTGCACTGTAGCTGACTACTTCATGTGTCTTGGATTTCCTTAATGATGCTAACATTTGGATTATTAGTTTAAAATCATACATTTTTAAAACAGTTGTGCGTAGCATCTGTATCCTCTCACTAGGAAAAGTAGTTCCTAGTAAGAGGCTTCTTTATGTGACAATCAAGGTCCAGACACCCCAAGGGGAGAAAGTTTCAAACCCCAAATAAGCATAAAATGAACTGACTGTATACAACATTATTGTACAACAAAGATATATTGAGTGAGGTCTTTTAAGAAAGCTTGGAATACTCTAAACTCAGTAGTTATTAAGAGATTGGTATACAAACTGAGATTATGAATGTATATATTTGTGTATATAGAAAATTGTGCTCCTACTCTGTGCTGCAACTTCAACTCCACCTCACAGCAGGACAATGAGCAGTCAAACAGGGAGAAGCACTTCCCAAGCTAGTTGTTTACAAAAAAAACCAACTTCAAGTAATTGGCCATTGTCCAGCCCAGCAAAAGACAATGATGGACCTTTAGAGCTAATAGAAAGACACTGAGGGCTTGTCTACACTGGCAATTTACAGGGCTGCAACTTTCTCCCTCAGGGATGTGAAAAAATACCCCCCTGAGCGCAGCAAGTTTCAGTGCTGTAAAGCGCCAGTGTAGATGGTGCACCAGCTCTGGGAGCTACACCCCTCTCTGAGGTGTTTTTTTTAGAGCGCTGGGAGAGTCTCTCCCTGCGCTCTGCTGTGAGTACCCAAGCCAGTTAAAGCCCTGCCGCAGCACCGCTTTAGTGTTCCAGTGTAGACTAGCCCTGAGACAACTCAAAATTGACAAGAACATCCTGGCTTTCAAGTCAGGAGGGAGTTACACTGCACTGCCTAACCATGAATCAACATGGATGAAGAGCTTGTCTACACTACAAAGATAAGTCATCATACAGCCACTGCAGTAATTAAAGTAGTGGTTCATGTCTACACTTGCTCCTTCTGTCTGCAGTGTGCATCATCACCAGGAGTGCTTCCACCGACTGAAGTGGGGCATTGTGGGACACTGACAACTGGAACCTGGCAGCCCTACGGGTGATAGCTGAAGGGAGGGCAGTTGTGAGCCTGGCACCCAGCTGACAGGGTTAAGGGGAGAGGGCTCCAGCTGTCAGTCCCATCTGGGGCTGACAGCTGATTAAGTAACACAGTGTCTACACAGACGCTGCAGCCATATCTACACTACCACTTATATCAGTAACTCTTAGGTTGCTCAGGGGTGTGAAGAACCCCCTATCCCTGTGAGCGACATCAGTTACGCTGATAGAAGCTCCAGTTTGGACAATGCTCTGTCAGGAGAGCTTCTCCTGTCGGCATAGAGCGACTACACCCATCATCTTACAGCAGCACCGCCGCATCAGTACTGCTGCGCCGTGTAAGCTTGCTAGTGTAGACAAGCCCTAAGAGGCGGAAAATGGGAAAAAATTAAAGGCAAGCTGTCAACTGAGGTTTTTACCCAGAATTTAGGGGCTATCTGTGAGCGCTGGGCCCCTCCAACAGCCAGAGGGTATTCTGGAAAACAGTTCAAAGGCAATAGGTAATTCTTATTAGAAAAGAGATTTTTTTCTAATATGCAAGTATAAAGCCTGAGGTTGTATTTTTATGTTTGTTTTCTGTGTAATTTGTATGTGTTTGGTTTCCTTGACTGTATCATCTTTGAATCTGTAGTTTTTCCATTAAACAAACTTTAAAAAAAAATCCCAAGAGTGTCTCTGGCTTGCAAATTTTGTGGAGTGTATATGAAAAAGGAGTTGGTAACTGCTGGTTTCACACTTTCAGGGGTGATGAACCAGAGGGAATGGTCTGAGAGTCTAGTCTTTAGGAACTCGGGGAGAACATATTTGGGGAGACTTGGGACTGAGAGGGCTGTTGGTATCACTCTGGGCAGCTGAGAGCCGGGGAGACCTTATGCTTGTGAGCTGGCTACTGTTGTCAGGGATCTGAACCATAGCTACATAGCACAGACATCACCTAAGATACAAAACAAGTAGTGACAGAACCTCTTACCAGTCTGCATGATCCCCAAAACATCAAACTTTGTTTCAGAGAAACTAAATTTGGAACAATAAAAGCTCCTAATGTAGTTTTTACACTAGAAAATGGATTAAACTTGTTGAAGAGACCAAAAATTGGTCACTGGGGAAAGGGTGTAGTTAAAAACTCTTCCTCTTCTCATCCATTCCCAACTTCCTTACTTCGTTCCCCATGTCTGCAGTGTTCTTTAATTTCTGTGCCCTTATCACCTCAGTATTTTCCCCACACCCATTTAACATAATGGACATACAATATTTTTTATGGAGGAATTTAGTTAAGATGCCCCAGCTGTTCAAATAACAGTAACTTCATAGCTATTACCTATGACCTCATCATCAGGATCAAACTAGCCAATTAAAAGGATACTTTTTCCAGTCAGTCTGCCCAATCACACTAATACACCATCTGCATTAAAGATGCAATGTGAGTCTTTTTTGGAAACACCACAACAAAAATTAATAGAGCAGAACTAATACTGGTTGGGAATTTTTTGATGAAACAATTTTTCTGAAGAAAATGCCAATTTGTCTTACACAATGCTTCTTTCAGCAAAAGGTTTGTTTTGATGAAACTTTTATTAGGAAGGTTTCTCGGGTCCAGTATAGAATTTCTAGTCAAAAGGAGAGAGACAGCCTCATATCAAAATAGGCAATAATCTGGGAGATATAGCAGTCACCTAGGATGTGAGAGGCCCAGTTAAAATGTCTGCTCTTCTTGATTTGGAGCAGGGACTTGAACCAAGTCTCCCACATGAGTGCCCTATCCACCACTCTATTGGCTGTTCTGGGGTGGGTGTTTCTGTCTCCCATTTTTCATGAAAAATGTCAAAAAGGCTGTTTCATCCCAATGCATCATGGGAAAACTTTCTGAAATCTTGAAAATGTTTATAGGATGGGGAAACCATTTCCTGCCCATGCCCAGGTCAGAAGAGAACGTTACACCTTCTGATGTTTCTATTAAAATCCTTTTTGGGGGGGCAGGGCAGAGAAAGTCTTGTTTTAATAGGAATTGTATAATTCTTCACTGAGGTTAAGAAGTATGGCATAGACTTCCTAAGTTTCATGACTCAAAAATATTGACAGAGCAGGAAGATAATAATTATCACAATAAGGAAATATGTAAATGATAAGAAACTTACTGAAGGGGAGAAAAGCAAGCTAATTAGGAAATTGCAATCAGTCTTCTCATCATCTACCAGAAATAATTAGCACAGCATACTACCATTCAGCTGTTGATTAAAGGTATTTGCTTAATATATTTGAAGTAATTATGCTTGTTCATGAGGTTCTGTCAGCATTTCTAGTAGGAACTCTGTTCCTCAGGGTGTTGCACCTTTAAAATTTGTTCAAGGATGCATACAAGATTTAATTAGTCTGTGTTACAACTCTTTTAGCCATATTTGATCAAAATCATAGTGTGTGTGTGTGTATCAAATATGAATATTAACGTATGCTTTACAAATTGTGGATCCAGCCTTGCACACTGCAAATCCTCAGGTAAATGGGAATTTTGGGAGCACAAAGGAATGCAGTAATGGGTAAGAAGTCAGTTAGGAGTAGTTTATATTCTGTGTATAATATGTATATAGGGCAGGGGTTGGCAACTTTCAGCAAACGGGCCATCAGGGTAATCTGCTGGCGGGCCACAAGACATTTTGTTTACGTTGACCATCCGCAGACACAGCCCCCCCCCACAGCTCCCAATGGCCGTGGTTCACCATTCCCAGCCAATGGAAGCTGCGGGAAGTGCCATGGCATTGGCCAGGAATGGCGAACTGTGGCCACTGGGAGCTGCAGGGGGCCGTGCCCATGAACGCTCAACGTAAACAAAATGTCTTGCGGCCTGCCAGCAGATTACCCTGATGGGCCATGTGCCAAAGATTGCCGATGCCTGCTTTACACTTTTGCTCTCAGCTCACCATGAATCAATTCTTAGGTGAAATTTAAGATGTGGGGTTTGACCTATGAAGGCTAATGACATTGGCCCTGACTGTCCCAGAGACCTCTTTCTGCAGGATACTATGGCTGTTATGATCATCTGTGTTACTCAAGGTTATGTTGTCAGTGAAAACACCTAGCACTTGTCTTCACGTACAGTGAAGCTGTAGCGCTTTAGTGAAGATGCTACTATGCTGTCGGGAAACGTTCTCCCATTGGTGTAGTTAATCCACCTCCCCGAGGTGGTAACTATGTCAAGAGGAGAATCTGTGTCATCCACCTAGTGCTATCAACACAGAGAGAGTGATTATACCGATATAGGTCTGTAATGTAGACCTGGTTCTAGACTATAGAACGCACATAGCCTTTGATCTACCACACTCTGGATTTGGTGACCTTCAGGTGATGCTGTAAAGACCATTGATTCTCCCTAGAACTTTTTCCACAAAGAAGGGTTGAGTGGATTGTCATTTAGATCATGATAAAGCCCCAAAACATGCTAGGTACTTTCCAAACAAATACACATTTCCTGCCGGCAAGAAGGTATGGTGGAAATGTTTATGTTCGTGGAGTTTGGGATGTTTATATTTTTTTAACGTTGGACCGAAGTGCATCAATAATGCAATTGTGTGCATCTAGCCAGAGCTCAGAAACGGCACGTTTTAAACAAATGGATAGAAAAGTGTATTATAATTCAAGTAAATAATAGGAATTCCATTTACTTGTTAAAAATTGAAAAACTAACACACGTCTCCAGTATTCCTTTTCAGAATCTATCTAGTTATTAATTAAACCATTATTATTAATTACAGCTAGTATCATAGGTTCTGGAATTAGGGGTCTGGGAGGTGCTGCAGCACCCCCTAGCTTGAAGTGATTTTCATTATATACAAGGTTTATAGTTTGGTTCAATTGCTCTCAGTGCCCCCACTATACAAATTGTTCCAGCACCCTGGCTAGTATCATCTCTGTTGCTTAATGAATGGAGCAATAGTTACATTTTGATGCAATGCATGTTTAGGGATCTGTAATTTAACATTGGCATTATATGTATTATCATATTATACTTCTCTTTGGCTAATGAATTATGATATTGGGGCTAAATTTTGACCTGGCCTATTGCATCCATGAAATGGGAAAGAGTAGAGGGTGCTTTTTATCAAGGGCAGCTACAGATACACTTTGTTTGCATAATTTTCAGTGAGCATCTTACTGTTCCATTTAAAGGGAACAAAATGGACCTTCCAGTAGCACCTGTTGTACACTTCACTACATAGGCCTGAGGGTTTCGGGCTGAACCCTATCCTCAAAACAATTAAACCTTCCACATTGGGGTGCTAATGTATGTATTAGGCCAATACAACAGCCAGTCTGCCAGCCATACTACACTGATGTCTTGCTGTTGTACCACAGAAGAGAGATTTTCTCTGTTCTCTTCCCTTAGTTTCGTAAGCATGATATCCAAGGGCAAAATCCTTACATATTATCATTCTTCTAAGGCATTACACTTTTTCACAAGGAATTTGTATTATTTAAAACCCAACTGGGCTAATCCATCCTTGGTGTGATTCCACTGAAATCATTGTGGTTGCAGTGGGAATAACTCAGTTTGTATTTTTGCCCTATGAATTTATTGTTAAGAAATCAAAGTAATTCACTGAGCTGAATATTGAAAGACATTTTTCAAAAGAGCCCACACTGCATCCAGACACTGAATATTGAAAATGTATTCTTTTCTTCACTTGAAACCAGTCAGTACCATAGTTTTAAGTATAATGATTTAAAATTACCTTGCATCCAAGAGTCCCAGTATGCTTTGCAAAACATAGTAAGTAGAGCTGGTTTAAAAAATGGAAATACTTCATTAAAAACATCAAGAAATTGATTTCTCATTTTGTTCAAAATTTTCATAATTTGTTCCTTTGACAGAAATCCTTGTTTCATGACAGTGAGGAATGATTAGATACTTTTTTTCCCTCTTCTTTTTGTATCCTCCCTCCCACTAGAAAAGAATGGGGAGGGAATGAAAAGAGAGTGTGATTTTTCTCCTTAAAAAAAATTATACCAAATTTTCATTTCAAATTCTCATTGAACAATGGGAAATTTCAAAGTAATCCACACGTTCTTGCAAACATTTGAACTTCACAGAAATAGCACTTTTTAATACCCCCATCTAAAAATTTGAAACAGCTCTAGTAATGAGTTAGAGAAATATCATCCCCGTTTTACAGATGAGTAAACTGTAGCACAGAGCAGTGAAAAGAAAGACAGGAAATATGTGCAAAATCAGAAACAATGCCCAGACTTCTTGTCTCCTATAAATATGTTTGAGCCACCAGATCTATTTTCTGCTTAAGACCTTGAGAACAGAAAAAAAACCCCAAAGTATTTTATTGTATTATACAGTATTAATTGATAACATTCATAGAGTGGTTAATGTTACTTGTATAATAAACAACTATTTTCTTTTTATGAATTATCCAGTACTAATTTATAATGTGCCATCAGTTCTTTTTGTAAGTCTTTTCCTCATGAGTACAGGTTTCAGAGTAGCAGCCGTGTTAGTCTGTATTCGCAAAAAGAAAAGGAGTACTTGTGGCACCTTAGAATAAAAAATAAAAAACCCTAAAAATTTGTTAGTCTCTAAGGTGCCACAAGTACTCCTTTTCTTTTTCCTCATGAGTAGTTTCACATCCACCTTTTTTAACTTCAAACTTAACTCACTTGCTGTTCCCTTGAGAACTCCTTCTTGCTGCTGAATTCCTAGGAGATCATGTAGGTTAGGGTGGATTTTACATATATCAGATCCAATCTGAAAGTGCATTTATACTGAAGTATCCACACCAACGGGTTAGCTTTGCTTTCTGATACTGTGCTGTCCAGGATAAATTGTACTCTTTGCTGATGGCAGTGGAATTGCACTGGAGTCACAGAGGACCCAATTTGGCTAGTGTATTCTGTTTGTGGAAGTTCGAGAAATCTGTTCTTTATTTTTTGTAAAGCTTCAGACACAAGGGACTAGCTTCTGTACTACTTGTCCCTGGTGGGGCAGCACAGCCTGCAGGGTCACAGCAGGTGGGCAAAGGTCCCTACCGATTTGGACTGCTCTTAGAGTAAGATGGAGCAGCCCCTGGGACTGCTCTAATTTATGGGAACTTTGCATCTCTTCCTATGAGCTACTACACAGCCCAGCATGCATCCAACCCTCACACCCTTCCTCTTTGCCCTTAGCACATTCTGTCCCTTGCTAAACCCACAACATAATCCTGTGCTGGGGGCTGAGATGGAAAAGGCACTATAGATTTACCTTGGTTACCTAGCAATTTATTTTCACCTTTACATCTGCAGTATTTCATATTTCATCTTTTTAAAAAATCCACCAACCATGTAATTATTAGAGTCGTGTGCTCTGGGCGGACTCCTCTGTGTTTTATTCAGTATGGATTGGATCTGACTCCTAATCTAATCAATTAAAAGATCCAATTACCTTCTATGGGAGTTGGACCAGATCATAGCCTATATGCTGCTATCACAATGAATTGTACTGTTTATTCAGTATTTTTACTCAGAGGTTCCCCTCTCTCCTACTCTTTCCCTGCTGAGTCCTACATCTTTCTCTCTGTTGTGTGGGTTGCATTTCTCTGCTACCAAATACAATTAAAGATCCACTGAAATCTGCCTCTTCTTTGTTGTTGACTTAACGTGGAGGCTGTTGAGGACAGTTTGGGTGCCTAAAGAAAAGTTTTACTTTGTGTAATGACTCATCCATTCCCAGTCTCTATTCAAGCCTAAGTTAATTATATCCAGTTTGCAAATTAATTCCAATTCAGCAGTCTCTCGTTGGAGTCTGTTTTTGAAGCTTTTTTGTTGAAGTATAGCCACTCTTAGGTCTGTGATCGAGTGACCAGAGAGATTGAAGTGTTCTCCAACTGGTTTTTGAATGTTATAATTCTTGATGTCTGATTTGTGTCCATTCATTCTTTTACGTAGAGACTGTCCAGTTTGGCCAATGTACATGGCAGAGGGGCATTGCTGGCACATGATGGCATATATCACATTGGTAGATGCGCAGGTGAACGAGCCTCTGATAGTGTGGCTCTGTCAATCTGTTTCTTCACTTCAGCAGGTGGATATTGTAGTTGTAGGAATGCATGATAGAGATCTTGTAGGTGTTTGTCTCTGTCTGAGGGGTTGGAGCAAATGCGGTTATATCGTAGCGCTTGGCTGTAGACAATGGATCGAGTGGTATGATCTGGATGAAAGCTAGAGGCATGCATTCCTACAACTGCAATACCCACCTGCTGAAGTGAAGAAACAGATTGACAGAGCCAGAAGAGTACCCAGAAGTCACCTACTACAGGACAGGCCCAACAAAGAAAACAACAGAACGCCACTAGCCATCACCTTCAGCCCCCAACTAAAACCTCTCCAACGCATCATCAAGGATCTACAACCTATCCTGAAGGACGACCCATCACTCTCACAGATCTTGGGAGACAGACCAGTCCTTGCTTACAGACAGCCCCCCAATCTGAAGCAAATACTCACCAGCAACCACACACCACACAACAGAACCACTAACCCAGGAACCTATCCTACCTACCTACCCACAATTTCAGCTCGTGCACGTCGGCGGAAGCAGTCTATGTAGAAATCCAGGCTGCTGTTTCGACCTTCAGGAGGAGTCCACCTAGAATCCTTCTTTTTGTAGTGTTGGCAGGAAGGTCTCTTGACATCTTCATCATCTGGACCCATGGAAAAGAAGCTCTTGAGGAATTCCACCATGATTTCAACAATTTCCATCCCACCATCAACCTCAGCCTGGACCAGTCCACACAAGAGATCCACTTCCTGGACACTACGGTGCTAATAAGCGATGGTCACATAAACACCACCCTATATCGGAAACCTACTGACCGCTATTCCTACCTACATGCCTCTAGCTTTCATCCAGATCATACCACTCGATCCATTGTCTACAGCCAAGCGCTACGATATAACCGCATTTGCTCCAACCCCTCAGACAGAGACAAACACCTACAAGATCTCTATCATGCATTCCTACAACTACAGTACCCACCTGCTGAAGTGAAGAAACAGATTGACAGAGCCAGAAGAGTACCCAGAAGTCACCTACTACAGGACAGGCCCAACAAAGAAAACAACAGAACGCCACTAGCCATCACCTTCAGCCCCCAACTAAAACCCCTCCAACGCATCATCAAGGATCTACAACCTATCCTGAAGGACGAGCCATCGCTCTCTCAGATCTTGGGAGACAGACCAGTCCTTGCTTACAGACAGCCCCCCAATCTGAAGCAAATACTCACCAGCAACCACACACCACACAACAGAACCACTAACCCAGGAACCTATCCTTGCAACAAAGCCCGTTGCCAACTCTGTCCACATATCTATTCAGGGGATACCATCATAGGGCCTAATCACATCAGCCACACCATCAGAGGCTCGTTCACCTGTGCATCTACCAATGTGATATATGCCATCATGTGCCAGCAATGCCCCTCTGCCATGTACATTGGCCAAACTGGACAGTCTCTACGTAAAAGAATGAATGGACACAAATCAGACGTCAAGAATTATAACATTCAAAAACCAGTTGGAGAACACTTCAATCTCTCTGGTCACTCGATCACAGACCTAAGAGTGGCTATACTTCAACAAAAAAGCTTCAAAAACAGACTCCAACGAGAGACTGCTGAATTGGAATTAATTTGCAAACTGGATACAATTAACTTAGGCTTGAATAGAGACTGGGAATGGATGAGTCATTACACAAAGTAAAACTATTTCCCCATGGTATTTCTCCCTCCCACCCCACCCCCCACTGTTCCTCTGATATTCTTGTTAACTGCTGGAATTAGCCTACCTGCTTGTCACCATGAAAGGTTTTCCTCCTTCCCCCCCCTGCTGTTGGTGATGGCTTATCTTAAGTGATCACTCTCCTTACAGTGTGTATGATAAACCCATTGTTTCATGTTCTCTGTGTGTGTGTATATAAATCTCTCCTCTGTTTTTTCCACCAAATGCATCCGATGAAGTGAGCTGTAGCTCACGAAAGCTTATGCTCTAATAAATTTGTTAGTCTCTAAGGTGCCACAAGTACTCCTTTTCTTTAGACCTAAGAGTGGCTATACTTCAACAAAAAAGCTTCAAAAACAGACTCCAACGAGAGACTGCTGAATTGGAATTAATTTGCAAACTGGATACAATTAACTTAGGCTTGAATAGAGACTGGGAATGGATGAGTCATTACACAAAGTAAAACTATTTCCCCATGGTATTTCTCCCTCCCACCTCACCCCCCCACTGTTCCTCTGATATTCTTGTTAACTGCTAGAATTAGCCTACCTTGCTTGTCACCATGAAAGGTTTTCCTCCTTTCCCCCCCCTGCTGCTGGTGATGGCTTATCTTAAGTGCTCACTCTCCTTACAGTGTGTATGATAAATCCATTGTTTCATGTTCTCTGTGTGTGTGTATATAAATCTCTCCTCTGTTTTTTCCACCAAATGCATCCGATGAAGTGAGCTGTAGCTCACGAAAGCTTATGCTCTAATAAATTTGTTAGTCTATAAGGTGCCACAAGTCCTCCTTTTCTTTTTGCGAATACAGACTAATACGGCTGCTACTCTGAAATACTCTCTGCAGTTGGACTTGAATGCCAAACCATTTGTACCGTCTGCATATCATGTACCTCCTGCACTTGTGGACAAGATCCAAATAATTACAGCACATGAAAAATAATGGTATCATTCAAAAAGTGGAAAGGCCTAGGGGTTGGAGTTCATCTACCGTGATCAGATACAAGAAGAATGGCAATATTTGACTCTGTACCGATTTGATAAATGTGTGAAATGTGGTAGATGGATCTCAGATTATCTGTGTTGGATTACCAAGCCAGTTATTGGCAAAAACCTACAGCTGAAAGTTTACAGCTGTTATTGACTTTCATGAAGCCGTTTGGGAGGTACTGTGATCAATGACTCCCTTTTGGCTTAGTTCAGAATCAGAGACTATTTCAGAGAGTGGTCTCTCAGCTCCTGGATAATATCCAGGGTGTATGCTGCTATTTGGATGACATTCTCTTCTTTGCTAAAACCCTTCCTGGGCATAATGCTATTCTGGACCAGGTGCTAACCTAACTCCATCAGAGTTTTTAGGGAATTCTCTGTGGGCTGGTGGTGTGAAGCCATTGCCTGAATGGGTATAAGATGTTGCTTTGCTACCATTACCCATTGATTGTAGCAGTCCATGTTTGTTTCTTGGCCTAACTGAATACATGGGTGGCCATGCTCTGCCCCATTTTAATACCATTGCCACGCTACTGTGGGATTTAACCCAACACCAAGGATAGTTGGTTTGATCTTAAAAAAAAAAAGCAGGTTTCCCTGCCTCAAGTCCTCTATCAGATTGAATTCTATGCTTATTTTGATCCATGGAAGCCCACAGTGATTCAGTCAGGGTTTGGGTGCAGTTCTGCTCCAGGTGGGATGGCCAATTATATGTGCATCCCATACTCTCATCCCAACAGAAGCAAAGTGTTCTCAGATTGAGCTAGAGTTCTTGGAGATCATTTTTGCTATTGTATGCTTCAAGCTTTACTTAGTGGGAAAGCATTTCACCTTAGAAACTAATCATTACCTTATTCTGGGCCTGTATCATAAAGCCACTGACCTGATGAGTATAGGTCTGCAGTGGTAGATTATTTATTTGCACCAATATGACTTTAATTTGATACATATCAAAGGAAGACATAATTTACCTGCTGATGCTCTTCAAGCTGCTGGGTTGGCACCCTCGTATGCAAAAATGGCAGAATACATTGTAGACTTCTTACTGAAAAATATACCAGTTGCTTTAGGCCAGTGTTTCTCAACTGTGGTCCACCGCTTGTTCAGGGAAAGCCCCTGGTGCACTGGGCTAGTTTGTTTACCTGCTGCGTCCGCAGGTTCAGCCGATCGCAGCTCCCACTGGCCGTGCTTTGCCATTCCAGGCCAATGGGGGCTGTGGGAAGTGGCATGGGCCAAGGGATGTGCTGGCCACCCTTCCCGCAGCCCCCATTGGTCTGGAGCAGCAAACCGCAGCCAGTGGGAGCCATGATCGGCCGAACCTGCAGACATGGCAGGTAAACAAACTGGCCTGGCGCGCCAGGGGCTTTCTCTGAACAAGCGGTGGACCACAGTTGAGAACCACTGACTTAAGCCAAACAGCTGACACCCTCTTTTAGATGATGAATTTTGCAAAGTGATACGTGCTACACAAGTTGGTCGGGTGGACCCAGTTCTTAAGAGAACTTGGTCTTCATTCTACAAAATTCATTCCAAGCTCACAGTGAAGAAATATTACTCAACATATCTTATTCAGAGGAGCCTGGGTGATCATCCCAGAAGCAGTGTGACAAGCAGTCCTGGACATGGCTCATGAAAGACATTTGGGAGTTATGAAGATGAAGGAACTTCTGTATAGTTATGATTGGTGGTCAGGGTTGCACTCAGTGTCATGTGAAAGTATGCTCAGCCTGCACGATGCATAGAACTAGTGTTCCTCTAGCCTCTATGAAACTGTTAGTAGTAGACAGACCATGCCAGACAATTCCATTGGATATTATTGGTCCCTCAATTGCACTGCATGGTTACACATTGTTGACTGTTGTAAACTATTACTCACTTTATCCCTTTGCATTAATAATGTCACAGGGCACCTCAAAGGAGTTCATTTCTTGCCTAACCATTTTATTCGCGATGTTTGGCCTACCAGAGAGACAAATAATGTTTCAGGTAATGTGACATATTTTGTATCAAGAGACTTTGAAGAGTGACGAGTATTGAACACTTTATAAATCTGCTATGTACCAGCCCCAAGGAAATGGGATAATGGGAAAACTTCATGGGATTATGAAGAAATGTGTAGCTCACATACTGGAGGAATGTCTGGATATACCCATCCCTGTTGCATTAAGTCATGCATTATATGATATTCAGTGTATATCTCATGAACATATTGGAGAAACCCATTCTATTGGCTCTTCAGCCAACCTACCAACCGATGAGGACCAAGTTGCCTATGCTGCCTGAAAAGATCCATCCCACACCTTTGCCGTCCTCAAAGCCAAGTGATGTGAAGATGAAATATGCAAGTTTCAACAAGCATATCCATGCAAGATTCCATGTGTTCTATCACAGACATGCAGTGTATGTTAGGCGAGGGTGTTTTTGATACTTGTAGTGTGATTATGCAGGCCACCGTATATGGAGCATTGTGAGTATGTTCACGCCAAGGAGAACACATTGTTAGCCAGCAGGATATACTGCCTCCTGAAAGGGGAACAGATAGGGAAGAGGGCATTCTTTTTGGGTATGATGATGTCATAGATTCATAGATTCATAGATACTAAGGTCAGAAGGGACCATTCTGATCATCTAGTCTGACCTCCTGCACAGCGCAGGCCACAGAATCTCACCCACCCACTCCTATGAAAAACCTCACCCAAGTCTGAGCTATTGAAGTCCTTAAATCATGGTTTAAAGACTTCAAGGAGCAGAGAAGCCTCCCTCAAGTCATCCATGCCCCATGCTACAGAGGAAGGCGAAAAACCTCCAGGGCCTCTCCAATCTGCCCTGGAGGAAAATTCCTTCCCGACCCCAAATATGGCAATCAGCTAAACCCTGAGCATATGAGCAAGATTCACCAGCCAGATATTACAGAAAATTCTTTCCTGGGTAACTCAGATCCCATCCATCTAATATTCCATCTCAGGGGATTTGGCCTATTTACCCTGAATATTTAAAGATCAATTACTTACCAAAATCCCATTATCCCATCATACCATCTCCTCCATAAACTTATCAAGTAGAATCTTAAAACCAGATAGATCTTTTGCCCCCACTGCTTCCCTTGGAAGGCTATTCCAAAACTTCACTCCTCTGATGGTTAGAAACCTTCGTCTGATTCAAGTCTAAACTTCCTGGTGGCCAGTTTATACCCATTTGTTCTTGTGTCCACATTGGTGCTGAGCTTAAATAATTCCTCTCCCTCTCCTGTATTTATCCCTCTGATATATTTATAGAGAGCAATCATATCTCCCCTCAACCTTCTTTTAGTTAGGCTAAACAAGTCAAGCTCCTTAAGTCTCCTTTCATAAGACAAGTTTTCCATTCCTCGGATCATCCTAGTAGCCCTTCTCTGTACCTGCTCCAGCTTGAATTCATCCTTTTTAAACATGGGAGACCAGAACTGCACACAGTATTCTAGGTGAGGTCTCACCAGTGCCTTGTATAATGGTACTAAAACCTCCTCATCCCTACTGGAAATGCCTGTCCTGATGCATCCCAAAACGGCATTAGCTTTTTTCACAGCCATATCACATTGGCAGCTCATAGTCATCCTATGATCAACCAATACTCCAAGATCCTTCTCCTCTTCCGTTACTTCCAACTGATGAGTCCCCAGTTTATAACAAAAATTCTTGTTGCTAATCCCTAAATGCATGACCTTGCACTTTTCACTATTAAATGTAATTCTATTACTATTATTCCAGGTTACAAGATCATCCAGATCTTCCTGTATGACATCCTGGTCCTTTTCTGTATTGGCAATACCTCCCAGCTTTGTGTCATCCACAAACTT
The DNA here is from genome assembly GCF_009764565.3 of Dermochelys coriacea. Lineage (NCBI taxonomy): Eukaryota > Metazoa > Chordata > Testudines > Dermochelyidae > Dermochelys > Dermochelys coriacea. The sequence goes on from NC_050069.1 coordinate 51,831,505, forward strand.
TATTAGTACTCTCCCACTTTTTGTGCCAAGGTCAGTAATAAAAAGATTAAATAAGATTGGTCCTAAAACCAATCCCTGAGGAACTCCACTAGTAACCTCCCTCCAGCCTGACAAATTCATCTTTCAGTATGACACATTTTAGTCTCTCCTTTAACCAGTTCCTTATCCACCTTTTAATTTTCATATTGATCCCCATCTTTTCCAGTTTAAGTAATAATGCCCCATGTGGCACCGTATGAAATGCCTGACAGAAATTGAGGTAAATTAGATTCACTGTGTTTCCTTTGTCTAAAAAATCTGTTACCTTCTGAAAGAAGATCAGATTGGTTTGGTACAATCTACCTTTTGTAAAACCATGTTGTATTTTGTCCCAATTACCATTGACCTCAATATCCTTAACTACTTTCTCCTTCAAAATTTTTTTCCAAGACTTTGCATACTACAGATGTCAAACTAACAGGCCTGTAGTTACCCGGATCACTTTTTTCCCCTTTCTTAAAAATAGGAACTATGTTAGCAATTCTCCAGTCATATGGTACAACTCCTGAGTTTACAGATTTATTAAAAATTCTTGCTAATGGGCTTGCAATTTCATGTGCCAGTTCCTTTAATATTCTTGGATGAAGATTATCCTGGCCCCCCAATTTAGTCCCGTTAAGATGTTCAAGTTTGGCTTCTACCTTGGATGTGGTAATACCTACCTCTATATCCTCATTTCCATTTGTCATCCTGCCATTATCCCTAAGCTCCTCATTAGCATCATTAAAGACTGAGGAAAAGTATTTGTTTAGATACTGGGCCATGCCTAGATTATCCTTAACCTCCACTCTACCCTCAGTGTTTAGTGGTCCCACTTCTTTCTTTGTTTTCTTCTTATTTATATGACTATAGAACCTCTTACTATTGGTTTTAATTCCCTTTGCAAGGTCCAACTCTACATGGCTTTTGGCCTTTCTCACTTTATCCCTACATGTTCTAAGCACAATAAGGTAGCTTTCCTTGCTGATTCTCCCATCTTCCACTCCTTGTAGGCTTTCTGCTTTTTCTTAATCACCTCTCTGAGATGCTTGCTTCTCCAGCTTGGTCTACAACTCCTGCCTATGAATTGTTTCCCCTTTCTTGGGATGCGGGCTTCTGATACTTTCAGAAACTTTGACTTGAAGTAATTCCAGGCCTCCTCCACCTTTAGATCCACAAGTTCTTCAGTCCAATCTACTTTCCCAACTAATTTCCTTATTTTTTTAAAGTTAGCCCTTTTGAAATCAAAAACCCTAGTCAGAGATCTATTTTTGTTTATATTTCCATTTAGTTTGAACTGAATTAGCTCATTATCGCTCGAACAAAGGTTGTCCCCTACAACCATTTCTTCTATGAAGTCTTCACTACTCACCAAAACCAAATCTAAAATGGCATCCCCTCTAGTCGGTTCAGCAACTACTTGATGAAGGAATCCATCAGCTATCGCATCTAGGAAAATCTGAGCCCTATTATTATTACTATCACTGGTCCTCCAGTCTATATCTGGGAAGTTAAAGTCTCCCATGATCACGCAGTTTCCATTAGTATTTACTTTATTAAAGACATTAAAAAGGGCTCTATCCATATCCAAATTAGATCCCGGAGGTCTATAGCATACCCCAAGCACTATCGTAGGAGAGGCTTTACTAGTTTTCTTCCCCAATGTAATTTTTGCCCAGACGGACTCTGTCTTATCCATTGCATCGCTTCTTATTTCTTTACATTCTACCTCATCATTGATATACAATGCTACTCCACCACCTTTACCTTTGTTTCTGTCTTTCCTAAACAGCACATACCCTTCAATACCTGTAGTCCAGTCATGACTACTATTCCACCATGTTTCTGTTATTCCTACAATATCTGGTTTCACTTCCTGCACCAGTAGCTCTAGTTCCTCCATTTTGTTACCTAGGCTCCTCGCATTGGTGTATAAACATCTTAATTTTTGCTGTTTGGCCTCGCTCACATTTTGTACCCTATTAGGCACAGTCATTGTACAGCCAGTATAGCCTATTAGACTAGTATCCACACCGCCCTCGCTCCTTATATACATTCTCCTACCCACAGCTGTATCCTTTCTTACTTCTACTTCTTCCCTCTCAATGCTAAAATCTGGCGTGGAGATTTCCTGGACATCTCCCATCCATCTCCCCCTAATTCCTAGTTTAAAGCTCTCTTTATCAATTGTGCCAGCCTCGATCCTAGAAGTCTATTTCCTTCTCTACTCAGATGAAGTCCATCCCGAGAGAACTGTCCTCTGTCTGTGAATGCCTCCCAGTGGCCATACATACCCAAAGCCCTCCTTATAGCACCACTGCCTAAGCCATCTGTTGACAGTTATAATCTTGTCACACCTTTGTTGCCCTTCTCTAGGAACAGGAAGGATCCAAATTTATTTATTTATCAAACAAATTGATTTGAGCATAAGCTTTCGTGAGCTACAGCTCACTTCATCGGATGCATTCGGTGGAAAATACAGTGGGGAGATTTATATACACACACAGAGAACATGAAACAATGGATTTTATCATACACACTGTAAGGAGACTGATCACTGAAGATGAGCTATTACTAGCAGGAAGGATGCGGGGAAGGAGGAAAACCTTTTGTGGTGATAATCAAGGTGGGCCATTTCCAACAGTTAACAAGAATGTCTGAGGAACAGTGGGGGGTCGGGTGAGGAGAGAAATAACATGGGGAAATAGTTTTACTTTATGGAATGACTCATCCACTCCCAGTCTCTATTCAAGCCTAAGTTAATTGTATCCAGTTTGCAAATTAATTCCAATTCAGCAGTCTCTCGTTGGAGTCTGTTTCTGAAGTTTTTTTGTTGAAGGATAGCCACTCTCAGGTCTGTAATCGTGTGACCGGAGATATTGAAGTGTTCTCCGACTTGTTTTTGAATGTTATAATTCTTGATGTTTGATTTGTGTCCATTTATTCTTTTACGTAGAGTCTGTCCAATTTGACCAATGTACATGGTGGAGTGATGGGTCGTCCTTCAGGATAGGTTGTAGATCCTTGATGATGCGTTGTCAATCTATCATGCATTCTTACAACTACAATACCCACCTGCTGAAGTGATGAAACAGATTGACAGAGCCAGACGAGTACCCAGAAGTCACCTACTACAGGACAGGCCCAACAAAGAAAATGACAGAATGCCACTAGCCATCACCTTCAGCTCCCAACTAAAACCTCTCCAATGCATCATCAAGGATCTAAAACCTATCGTGAAGGATGACCCATCACTCTCACAGATCTTGGGAGACAGGCCAGTCCTTCCTTACAGACAGCCCCCCCAACCTGAAGCAACCACACACCACACAACAGAACCACTAATCCAGGAACCTATCCTTGCAACAAAGCCCATTGCCAACTCTGTCCACATATCTATTCAGGAGACACCATCATAGGGCCTAATCACATCAGCCACACTATCAGAGGCTCGTTCACCTGCACATCTACCAATCTGATATATGCCATCATGTGCCAGCAATGCCCCTCTGCCATGTACATTGGTCAAACTGGACAGTCTCTGCATAAAAGAATAAATGGACACAAATCAGACATCAAGAATTATAACATTCAAAAACCAGTTGGAGAACACTTCAATCTCTTTGGTCACTCGATTATAGACCTAAAAGTTGCAATTCTTCAACAAAAAAACCAGACTCCAGTGAGAGATTGCTGAATTGGAATTAATTTGCAAACTGGATACAATTAACTTATGCTTGAATAGAGACTGGGAGTGGATGGGTCATTACACAAAGTAAAACTATTTCCCTTTGTTTATTCCCCCCCACTCCCCCTACTGTTCCTCACACACTCTTGTCAACTGCTGGAGATGGCCCACCTTTATTATCACTACAAAAGGTTTTTCCCTGCCCCCCGCTATCCTGCTGGTAATAGCTCACTTTAAGTGATCACTCTCCTTACAGTGTGTATGCTAACACCCATTGTTTCAAGTTCTCTATGTATATAAATCTTCCCTCTGTATTTTCCACTGAATGCATCTGATGAAGTGAGCTGTAGCTCATGAAAGCTTATGCTCAAATAAATTTGTTAATCTCTAAGGTGCCACAAGTCCTCCTTTTATTTTTGCGAATACAGACTAACACGGCTGCTACTCTGAAACCTACATTAATAGTAGATTCTCTCTCCAGATAGTTTTAGGCTTGGAATACATCTGAGCATTCTCCTGATAAGCTAGCCATGCAATTTTGTAACATTTACAGCAAGCATCTTTTTAAATTTCAGGTTTTGTACTAATGCACATTTGTATTTACTACAGGGGGTCCCCAGTATACATCTCCCCCTTATCCATCATTTCGCATATTCATCGCTTATCAATAGGGGAACGTGTTCCGATTCACATCGGTCATGATCCACATATCCATCATTTGCAGTACTGTACTATAAGTTGCAAAGGATGGATATGTGGACTCCTGATTCGGAACACATTCCCCTATTGATGAGCGATGGATATGCAACAGATATTGGTAGCCACAGGTGGGCTGCAGCCCACCCACTTAACATCCATGCTCATCCCACCCCATTCCTGCTCTGCTCCTGCCCCAGCACTTGCTTCACACTGCCCACCCGGCACTCTGGGCATGGGGTCTTGCCCAGCTTCGGTGCTCCAGCCAGGGAGCGGAGTCAGGGGCTTGTCCCGGTCCGCTCGCCCACCCCTCCTGCTTCAGAGCAGGGTCGGGGCAAGCCCCCGATCCCTGCTCCCTGGCTGGAATGCTGCAGCAGGGCAAGCCCCCGCACCTTGACCCTGCTCCCTGGCAGGAGCACCAGGCAGAGCGGGGCAAGCCCCCAACCCTGCTCCCAGGCAGGAGTGCCGGGCGAAGCAGGGCAAACCCCCACATCCTGATCCCCCTCACTGGCTGGAGTGCTGGGCAGGTGGAGCGGGACAAGCTCCCGCACCTCTATCCCACTCTGAAGCCTGAGCCCCAGGCAAGCAGAGCAAGGCAAGCCCTGAGTACCAGGCAGGGGGTGGAGCGGGGGGTGTGCAGGGTCACACATTTTTCCGGGAGCCCCTGGCCAGGGCTTCTATCACCCCCACCCCCTGCAAGGCCAGCTGGAGGGGTGGAGAGGCTGCCAGATCGCTTCTACCCCTCCGCCCCCCATCATTGCCCACCCTCCCAACCCCAGGGCTCACCCAAATGTCCCCTCTGCATATGCCGGTATGCATTGCTTCCGTATACGTGGCCCTTTTCAAGAACACAATCCCGTTGTATACTGGGGAGTTGCTGTATGTGGAAAATTATTGAGGAAACACTCATGTTGACACAGTCATTAAAGAGTTGTCATTTAATTCAAATACTACACCTGCCAATTTGTAGTGTTATAATTACTTTTTCCTGGTTTTTAAAATATTTTCCCCCTGCTGTTACAATAGACACACACAAGTAGCAGAACCCAGCGCAACAACTGTTCAAGGAAAATAGTAAAAATGACTATATACAATATGCTGCTAAATGTAGAAATAACCACACTGAATAGAACAGAGTATTTTAATCTATTTCAGCTGGACTAATTTTAGCTATTAATTGTAACATTAATTGACAGTTTCAGACAGTAGATTTTTAAGTTAGCTATGTATCTTTATGCAACACTGTTTAAGGAGTTGTAAAGTTATTTGCCCTAGTGTTAAAGATGGTTTGATATTCAAACCACAAAATATGCTTTGGATTTCTGTACTGTTTCATTAGTTACCATAATATACAATATCCTTGAAATAACTTGGCATTTAAAAATCTAAGGCCTTGTCTACACTACGAAATTAGGTCGAATTTATAGAAGTCGGTTTTGTAGAAAGCGTTTTTATACAGTCGATTGTGTGTGTCCCCCACACAAATGCTCTAAGTGCATGTAGTCAGTGGAGTGAGTCCACAATACCGAGGCAACCATTGACTTCCTGAGCGTTGCACTGTGGGTAGCTATCCCACAATTCCTGCAGTCTCCGCCACCCATTTGAATTCTGGGTAGAAATCCCATTGCCTGATGGGGCTAAAACATTGTTGCGGGTGGTTCTGGGTACATATCGTCAGGCCCGCCTTCCCTCCCTCCCTCCGTGAAAGGCAAGGGCAGACAATTGTTTTGCACCTTTTTTCTTGAGTTACCTGTGCAGACGCTATACTACAGCAGGCATGGAGCCCGCTCAGCTCACTGTCACCGTACGTCTCCTGGGTCCTGGCAGACGCGATACTGCATTGCTACACAGCAACAGTTTATTGCCTTTTGGCAGCAGACAGTGTAGTATGACTAGTAGCTGTCATCGACATAGTCCAGGGTGCTCTTTTAACTGATCTTGATGAGGTCAGAGGCGTTTGGGCAAACATGGGAGTGACTCGGCCAGGTCATTTCCCTTTTAAGTTTCGTCTCATGGCGATTCAGTCCTACCAGCAGTGCACTGTCTTTTAATCTGAAGCTAGCAGAAGATGATGGCCAGCAGTCTTACTGCACTGTCTTCTGCCGAGCACCCAGGTGATGACGATGGCTAGTGGTCATACTGCACAGTCTGCTGCCACCAAGATATATAAAGATAGATGAAGTGGATCAAAACAAGAAATAGACCAGATTTGTTTTGTATTCTTTTTCTCCTCCCTCCCTCTGTGCAATCAATGGCCTGCTAAACCCAGTTTTGAGTTCTATCCTTGAGGTTTTGAGTTCTATCCTCAACTATCATTGAGTTGCAATGGCAAGCAATCATTTCGCTCCCTTCTCACTGGATTGCCCGAGCAGGAGCAGATGCCATAGCATAGCAAGCATGGAGCCCATTCAGCTCACGCCAGCAGTTATGACCATTGTAAACACCTCGCGCATTATCGTGCAGTGTTTGCAGAACCAGCACCTGAAAAACCAGGTGAGGAGGCGATGGCAGTGCGGTGATGAGGCCCTGAACACACTTTTCTGTAAAACTGCATTCCCCTGCAATTTGGAGATCATAGTGTTAATGGGTCAGGCTCATGCCGTGGAACACCGATTCTGGGCCCGGGTAACAATCACAGAGTGGTGGGACCACATAGTATTGCAGGTCTGGGATGATTCCCAGTGGCTCCAAAACTTTCGCATGCGTAAGGGCACTTTCATGGAACTTAGTGACTTGCTTTCCCCTGCCCTAAAGCGCAATAATACCAAGATGAGAGCAGCCCTCACAGTTGAGAAGTGAGTGGCAATAACTCTGTGGAAGCTTGCAATACCAGACAGCTACCTGTCAGTCGGGAATCAATTTGGAGTGGGCAAATCTACTGTGGGGGCTGCTGTGATGCAAGTAGCCAACGCAATCACAGAGGGTCATGATATCAAGGGTCATGACTCTGGGAAATGTGCAGGTCATAGTGGATGGCTTTCCTGCAATGGGATTCCCTAACTGTGGTGGGGCAATAGACGGAAGCCATATCCCTATCTTGGCACTGGAGAATCAAGGCAGCGAGTACATAAACCGAAAGGGGTACTTTTCAATGGTGCTGCAAGCACTGGTGGATCACAATGGATGTTTTACCAATATCAACGTGGGATGGCAGGGAAAGGTACATGATGCTTGCATCTATAGGAACTCTGGTCTGTTTCAACAGCTGCAGCAAGGGACTTACTTTCCAGACCAGAAAATAACTGTTGGGGATGTTGAAATGCCTCTAGTTATCCTTGGGGACCCAGTCTACCCATTAATGCCGTGGCTCATGAAGCCATACACAGGCAGCCTGGACAGTAGTCAGGAGCTGTTCAACTATAAGCTGAGCAAGTGCAGAATGGTGGCAGAGTGTACTTTTGGATGTTTAAAGAGTCACTGGCACAGTTTACTGACTCGCTCAGACCTCAGTGAAACCAATATTCCCATTGTTATTGCTGCTTGTTGTGTGCTTCACAATCTTTGTGAGAGTAAGGGGGAGACATTTATGGTGGGGTGTAAGGTTGATGCAAATCGCCTGGCCGCTGAATACGCACAGCCAGACACCAGGGCGGTTAAAAGAGCACAGCAGGAGGTGCTGCGCATCAGAGAAGCTTTGAAAACGAGTTTCATGACTGGCCAGGGTACTGTGTGACACTTCTTTTTGTTTCTCCTTGATGAAAACCCACCCCCTTGGTTGATTCTAATTCCCTGTAAGCCACCCGCCCTCCCGCCTTCGATCACAGCTTGCTTACAAAGGAAATAAAGTCACTATCGTTTAAAAACATGTATTCTTTATTAATTGATAATAAAAATAGGGAGATAACTCACAAGGTAGCCCGGGTGGGGTATGGGAGGAGGGTTGGAGGGAAAGAAAAGGCCACTTTGAAACTTGTTGAATGCCAGCCTTCTGTTGCTTGGGCTGTCCACTGGGGTGGGGTGGTTGGGTGCCCGGAGCCTCCCACCCCGCGTTCTTGGGCGTCTGGGTGGGAAGGCTCTGGAACTTGGGAAGGAAGGAGGGCGGTTAAGCAGGGGCTGCAGCAGCAGTCTGTGATCCTCCTGCCATTCATGAATGTCATAAATATAAAGGGAAGGGTAAACACCTTTAAAATCCCTCCTGAAAAACCCTTTCACCTGTAAAGGGTTAAGAAGCTAGGATAACCCTGATCGCACCTGACCAAAATGACCAATGAGGAGACAAGATACTTTCAAAGCTGGAGGGGTGGGAAAACAAAGGGTTCTTTCTGTCTGCGTGATGCTTTTGCCAGGAACAGAAAAGGAATGGAGTCTTAGAACTTAGTAAGTAATCTAGTTAGATATGCGTTAGATTCTGTTTTGTTTAAATGGCTGATAAAATAAGTTGTGCTGAATGGAATGTATATTCCCGTTTTTGTGTCTTTGTAACTTAAGGTTTTGCCTAGAGGGATTCTCTGTGTTTTGAATCTGATTACCCTGTAAGGTATTTACAATCCTGATTTTACAGAGGTGATTCTTTTACTTTTCTTCAATTAAAATTCTTCTTTTAAGAACCTGATTGTTTTTTATTGTTCTTAAGATCCAAGGGTTTGGGTCTGTGATCACCTATGCAAATTGGTGAGGATTTTTATCAAGCCTTCACCAGGAAAGGGGGTGTAGGGTTTGGGGAGGATTTTGGGGGGAAAGACGTTTCCAAGCGGGCTCTTTCCCTGTTATATATTTGTTAGACGCTTGGTGGTGGCAGCAATAAAGTCCAAGGGCAAAAGGTAAAATAGTTTGTACCTTGGGGAAGTTTTAACCTAAGCTGGTAAAAAAAGCTTAGGGGTTTTTTCATGCAGGTCCCCACATCTGTATCCTAGAGTTCAGAATGGAGAAGGAACCTTGACAATGAACCTCCACCAGAGGCCTGAGCATGTCCGTTTGATCCCGCAGTATCCCCAGCGTTTCCTCATGCCTCCTCTGATCTTCCTGCCTCCACCTCTCCTCATGTTCATCGGCCACCATCCTGTACTCTGCTATTGTGTCCCTTCACACAGCTCTGTCAGTGCCGGACGACTGCATGAGCTCAGAGAACATGTCATTGCGCGTGTGTTTTTTTCCACGCCTTATCTGAGATAGCCTCTGGGATGGAGGAGGGAGGCTTGAAACATTTGCAGCTGCTGGAGGAAAAAAAGGGAGTGAAGTATTTAAAAAGATACATTTTACAGAACAATAGCTATACTCTTTCACGGTGAACAACACTATTCATATTACATAGCACATGAGATTTTGGTACAAGGTCACATTTTGCATCTTATATTGAATGCCAGCGGCTTTGGTGTTAGGGATCACACACGCAGGGCCAGGCAACAGAATTTGGCTTGCAGGCAGCCATGGTAAGCCATAGTCTTTCAGCTTCTTCAACCTTCATAACAGCAGCCCCCTCCTTTCCCATACCAAGCAAAGCCTGTTGAGCTGGCCATTTACTGCTGCAGTTTTCCTGTTAATGTGCAGTGGCAGAAACCAAACTAATGCCCTCCCCCATCCAATTATCTGGGATGATCGCTTTTCCCCTCCCCATACCGCGTGGCTGGTATCAGGGAAGATCCCTGCTAGCCAAACACGAACAGCTCAGTGCCAATGCCCTCCTTTCCCCCAGCGTGGTTAACTGTGGGGAGGATTTCTTTTCAGCCACAGGCAAACAGCCTAGTAGGAACTGGCACCTCTGAATCAAATTCCCCTATTTCAACCAGGTTACCAGGAACGATACCACTCTCCTGAGGATAACACAGAGAGATAAAGAACGGATGTTGCTTGAATGTCAGCAAACACCAGGACCATATTCTGCCAGGCTTTGTCATGCAATGATACCAGATTACTTGCTACTAGCATGGCATGGTAAAGTGTCCTACCATGGAGGACGGAATAAGGCTGCTCTCCCCAGAAACCTTCTGCAAAGGCTTTTAGAGTACCTCAGGGAGAGCTTCATGGAGATGTCCATGGAAGATTTCCGCTCCGTCCCCAGACACGTTAACAGACTTTTCCAGTAGTAGTACTGGCCACGAATGCATCCCAAGTCCTCAGGGCTACTTAATCATTAAAAAACGCTTTTATAACATGTATTACATTTAAAAAGGTACACTCACCAGAGGTCCCTTCTCCAGCTTCATTGGGTTGGGAGGCTGGGTTGGGAGGGTATTTCAGTCAGGGTGATAAAATGATCCTGGCTGTCAGGGAAAATGGTGTGCCGTGTGCTCTCCTCCTCATCTTCACCATCTGCAAAATCCTCAGCCATGGCGGAGAGTATCCCATCCTCGGAGTCCACGGACAGAGGTAGGGTAGTGGTGGCGGTCCCCCCTAGAATTGCATGCAGCTCAGCGTAGAAGCGGCATGTCTGGGGCTCTGTTCCAGAGTGTCTGTTTGATTCTTTGGTTTTCTGGTACACTTGTCTGAGCTCCTTAAGTTTCATGCATCGTTGTGTTGCATCCCTGATGTAGCCTCTGTCCCTCATGGCCTCTGAGATTTTTTGAAACGTTTTGGCATTTCGTCTTTTGGAATGTAGTTCTGATACATTGGATTCCTCTCCCCATATAGCAATAAGATCCAGTACCTCCCGTTCAGTCCATGCTGGAGCTCTTTTTCAATTCTGGGACTGCATGGTCACCTGTGCTGATGAGTTCTGCATGGTCACCTGTGCTGATGAGCTTGCCTGGCCAAGCAAGAAATGAGATTCAAAAGTTTCCAGGGCTTTTCCTGTACACCTGGCCAGTGCATCTGAGTTCAGAGTGCTGTCCAGAGCGGTCACAATGGTGCACTGTGGGATAGCTCCTGGAGGCCAATACCTTCTAATTGCACCCACACTAACCCTAATTTGAAATGGCGATGTTGATTTCAGTACTAATCCCCTCGTTGGGGAGGAGTACAGAAATCAGTTTTAAGAGCCCTTTATGTCGAAAAAATGGCTTCGTTTTGTGGACGGTTGCAGGATTAATTCGGATTTAATGCTGCTAAATCTGACATAAACTTGTAGTGTAGACCCAGGCCTAAGACTCTGAGACACTGATTAATGGGTTATTTATATTCTTTTTATTCATTTTATATTTTTAAGTCAGAAACACTTTTGCTGTGGACTGATATCTATCAAGAAAACTGCAGAATCAGATGCAGACATTGTTTGCTTTAGCTATGCCACACCTTTGAAAAAAATATTCATACTGTATTTTTGGCACATGTAGCCACATGCAAAGAAATTTCTGGGCTTGTATCTTAGATTCTGTATAGTAGGTAGCAATTTCTAGCTGAAACCCTTTTATTTCTTTCTCTTGTACATGAGTATTTGATGTTATTCATTTCCAGTTTACTCTTTTTGCTGTGATACCACATGATCAGGGCAACAAAAATGATTAGGGGACTGGAACACATGACTTATGAGGAGAGGTGGAGGGAACTGGGATTGTTTAGTCTGTGGAAGAGAAGAATGAGGGGGATTTGATAGCTGCTTTCAACTACCTGAAAGGGGGTTCCAAAGACGATGGATCTAGACTGTTCTCAGTGCTACCAGATGACAGAACAAGGAGTAATGGTTTTAAATTGCAGTGGGGGAGGTTTAGGTTGGATCTTAGGAAAAACTTTTTCACTAGGAGGGTGGTGAAGCACTGGAATGGGTTACCTAGGGAGGTGGTAGAATCTTCTTCTTTTGAAGTTCTTAAGGTCAGGCTTGACAAAGTCCTGGCTGGGATGATTTAGTTGGGGATTGGTCTTGCTTTGAGCAGGGGGTTGGACTAGATGACCTCTTGAGGTCCCTTCCAACCATGATATTCTATGATTCTATGATGTTGTTGCTTATTCTGTATTGGGTTATTTAAGACTCTTACCATATCAATACACATTGTATCAACCCGCAACCTCTCCAAGCTCATCATCAGAAGCAATCCCTCCACAGACCAGGACATACTAACTCAAAGTGGCACCAGACCCTGCCAGAACAACAGATGCAAAACCTGCAGACATATCTCCATTGCTACGATGATTAACACGTCCCACCCCAACACACCTCTCAAGTCGCATGAGTTCTACACATTCTAACACAACTTCTGGTGTACCTGATCCAGTGCACTAAATGTGCTAATATCAACTACATGGGTGAAACCAGAAAATCACTATGCTCTCTATATCTGACCTATCAGTTCTCATCCTCAAAGGAAACCTACCAAACACTTTCAGAAGATGTGAGCCTGGGACCTTAAATTCAGCAAACTATAACCCCTAACAACCTCCTCCCAAGATATTTTCCCTCTCTATGACTAGAGGGGTGTTCATTGGTCATCTTGAATGGTCCCTTGAAGTGTTAACTCCTTATGCCAAAACAATCTGTTTGACCTTGTATTTAGCAGTACCACTGAGTATCATTCCAAGACCTGAAGAAGAGTTTTGTGTAAGCTTGAACGCTTGTCTCTTTCACCAGCAGAAGTTGGTCCAGTAAAAGATATTATCTCACCCACCTTGTCTCTAATATCCTGGGACCAACACGGCTACAACAACAATGCATATAACTAAGGTCAATGATTCACATCTCAGAACAACTTGATATCAGATCTAATGATGAAGTGCAGCAACATGAGATGCTAAACTGTTAGATATACTATCAGAAAAGTTTCATCATCACCCAGAATACACATGTTAGCAAGAAGATTGCCATAACACCACTTTACTGTAGCATCTTGGTGCAACACATAGCAGTCTATATTCCTTAAGGATTACTAGGCTTGTTTTTCATTTATTCAGTTACCTACTATCATAACATGTTCCATTTTTAGATACTGATCAGTTAAAATCAATTATTTTCCAGGCAAGATATAGAGGACCACTTAGGTAAACTTTAACTTTGAAAGACCCCAAAAGATGTATATGTTGTTTTTGTATTGGATATAACTTGGTCGTCAATAATCTCACAAGCATGTTTTATCTTTTTGATAAAAGCGGCAAAGAGTCCTGTGACACCTTTTTGACTAACAGACTTATTGGAGAATAAGCTTTCGTGGGTGAATACCCACTTCGTCAGATGCATGTAGTGGAAATTTCCAGAGGCAGATATACATATGCAAGCAAAAATCAGGCTAGGGATAACAAGGTTAGTTCAATCAGGGAGGATGAGGCCCTCTCCTAGCAGTTGAGGTGTGAACACCAAGGGAGGAGAAACTGCTTTTGTAGTTGGCTAGCCATTCACAGTCTTTGTTTAATCCTGAGCTGATGGTGTCAAATTTGCAAATGAACTGAAGCTCAGCAAGGACTGGTCTACCTCCCAAGGCCTGTGAAAGTGAGGGATCATATCAACAGAGCCAGATCTGTACCCAGAAGCCTCCTGCTGTCAGACAAGCCCAAGAAAGAAACCAACGGAACTCCATTGGCCATCACATACAGTTCTCAGCTAAAACCTCTCCAACACATCATCAGTGATCTACAACCCATCCTGGACAATGATCCCTCACTTTCACAGGCCTTGGGAGGCAGGCCAGTCCTAGCCCACAGACAACCCACCAACCTGAAGCATATTCTCACCAGCAACTACACACCACACCATAGTAACTCTAACTCAGGAACCAATCCATGCAACAAACCTCGATGCTAACTCTGCCCAGATATCTATACCAGCGACACCGTCACAGGACTTAACCAATCAGCCACACCATTACCAGTTCAATCACCTGCACGTCCACCAATGTAATCTACGCCAACATGTGCCAGCAATGCCCCTCTGCTATGTACATCGGCCAAACTGGACAGTCCCTATATAGAAGGATAAATTGTCACAAATCAGATATTAGGAATGGCAATATACAAAAACCTGTAGGAGAACACTTCAACCTCCCTGGACACACAATAGCAGATTTAAAGGTAGCCATCCTGCAGCAAAAAATCTTCAGGACCAGACTTCAAAGAGAAACTGCTGAGCTTCAGTTCATTTGCAAATTTGACACCATCAGCTCAAGATTAAACAAAGACTGTGAATGGCTAGCCAACTACAACAGCAGTTTCTCCTCCCTTGGTGTTCACACCTCAACTGCTAGAAGAGGGCCTCATCCTCCCTGATTGAACTAACCTTGTTATCCGTAGCCTGATTCTTGCTTGCATATTTATACCTGCCTCTGGAAATTTCCACTACATGCATCTGACGAAGTGGGTATTCACCCACGAAAGCTGGTGCTCCAATACATCTGTTAGTCTATAAGGTACCACAGGACTCTTTGCCGCTTTTACAGATCCAGACTAACACGGCTACCCCTCTGATATTCAACACCTTTTTGATGTTATTCATCTCATTCTCTGGTTTCTCAAGATCCAGTATTGGCTCTTCATTCTTCGCAAAGGTCCCATCCTTTTAGTTTCTGTCCTGCCAAGTGCTGCATATTTGTATCCAATTCTAGCTGACACTCAAGAGCTTCAGTTTTCAGAAGTTGACTCCTGTTCCCTTTATAAATACATTCATTCTTACCAATCCTTCAATTCCAGGACACGAGAAGAGGTGTATATGTCAGTAAATACTAGGATAGATAGTAAATACTGGAAGAATAAATGGACACAAATAAGACATCAGGAATGGTAACACACAAAAGCCAGTGGGAGAATACTTCAATCTTCCTGGACATTCTATAACAGATTTGAAAGTAGCTATACTTGAACAAAAAAACTTCAGAAACAGACTTCGAAGAGAAACAGCAGAACTAAAATTCATTTGCAAATTTAACGATCATTAATTTGGGCTTGAATAGGGACTGGGAGTGGCTGGCTCATTAGAGAAGCAGCTTTGCCTCTCCTGGAACTGACACCTCCTCATCTATTGTTGGGAGTAGACTACATCCACCCTGATCGAATTGGCCTGTCAACACTGGTTCTCCACTTGTGAGGTAACTCCCTTCTCTTCATGTGTCAGTATATTTATGTCTGCATCTGTAACTTTCACTCCATGCATCTGAAGAAGTGAGGTTTTTATCCACGAAAGCTTATGATCAAATAAATCTGTTAGTCTTGAAGGTGCCACCGGACTTCTTGTTACTGAAAAAATATGGGATTTTAAAATACCATGTAAGTCTCTATAAGTGATTCTACAGAATCAGTCTCATGAAGAAACAATACAGTTCTAACATCTATGCAATGGAAAAAAAAAAAGGATCGCAGGCACCCAGACACTGAATGATTTGGCAAGAGTGTGTGGAGGAAATTCAGTTTCATTTTCCATTATTGGTTTGTATTTATTTTTTGTGGCTGACTTTATTGTAGTTCTGATCCTGGATTTTCACTCTAACTAAAGGAGATGTACTGATATTCCTACTGTAATAGCACTCAGTGCCAAAACTGTTATGCATTGGTAAATAAGAGATGGACAGAACACTGTTTTAATTAGCTAATTAATTGTTCTTTCTGCCTAAATTATTAAGGTTGATTTTATTGCATTTTCCCAATTTACTTAATAAAGGAAAAAGAGAAAGGGAGATTCTACTAGCTTTAAAAAAAGCAGACCCATATATTCAAATATGAAGTTACACCATTTTCTTCTCCTTAAGGGGCTAAAGTTATTTTATCTGTCAAAAATCTTCTTTATTTTCAGCTGTCTTGTTATGCAAGATAAGCCAGGATGTTTGGAGCCTGAGGTCACTTTCTGAAGCCATGATTCTCTCCAGATATACTGAGGATGGATCTAATAGTGTAGCTATCATATTTACATGAAGTAGTGTCTCCTGTCCGCTATTGCACTGAGAATCCTTAACAGAACTGATTCCAATTGTGCCTAGAGTAATGGTTCAAATATGATTTTCTACTGACATCCCGCATGTCAAATTTTAGTTCTGTACTATAAATAAAAAAAGGTTATATACACTATTAGAATACTGATATTAATAGATGCCAAATAAACTCAAGGAGAAATGTTTAAACTATCTGTGATGTCGGCACTGTGAAAGATTCCATGAGATTTTCTTTTGTAAAAATGCTCCTCCAAGTGGTTTGCATTTGAGCTCCTACTGACTCACATTAGAAAAAAGTAGTAGTATTCATGTCCCAAGTTACCAAACCACACTTCCACTGCCATTCACTGGTGTTGGGCCCAGTTGATTGGCTCCCATTTGGTGAAAATGGAGCCTGAGAGGGAGTTGCCACAGTTAGCTGACTAGGCAGGGTAGCCATTGGGGGCTCCCTGGTTCAGCCCCACACTTAATCTAGTTGCTGGATTCCTAGTGATGCTGCGTGTTCAGCTGATTGCCAATTTTGGGGTCTGGAAGGGATTTTTCCCATGTGGCAAAACTGGGAAACTGCTCTGTGGGATTTTCCACCTGGTATCCTGGTGGTCAGTTTTGGGAGTTGTTACATTTGTTGCAAGTTTATCAGGTTCCCGTGCAGGTGGGAGGGCTAGAAAGAGTCTGACAGAGATCCCTGTAACCAAGTGGACTACCTGGGCATTGTACCTGGGCATGACAATGCATGGAAACAGGATATACCTCTGTCTCTCATACCTTCATCTTAGCACTCCTACCTTCTGGGGGTGGGACAGGATGTAGGTAGGACAAGACTCTAGATTCCATTCAGGATCCCTGGGTAAGCCTGAGGATATAGAAGGGGCATAGCCTTCATATCCATCCTTGGTTTCGTAGTACACAAGGGCTATTGGAGTTAATTGAGAGATGCAGTGGAACAACCCTGTTAAGTAGATTAGGGTGGTTCCCCAGTTAGGTAATGATTTTAAATAATTTGTTGCCTCCACATTTAACTATATTATGATGTCTGTTTGCCATTGTTTCCATGGCCACATCAAAAGGCTTTTGTCACATTGGAGTTTCTGTTCTTCTTTTTATACATAATGAAACATATAACAAAACGAATCATGGCACTTGTCTACTCTTGTACTTTACACTGTATGAAGCTTTGTTCATTCCTTTAGGATATCATTTCCATTTCTTTTCCTACTGCTTTTTTTTTTTAAATGTTTACCCTTTCAGGACCATAGCCATTGGTGGTAGTCTTACTCTTTCCCAGCAAGAGTTCATATATGAAATGGACATATAAGTTTATTATCCTCATTTTAGCATGCTGTAGGGGATCAACCTCAATATTGATGCAAACATAAATAAAATTATAATATTTCACTACAATAATTTTAGGTTATTACAAACTTGCCTTTCCTGAATTTTAGGAAATACAATTATTTTTAAACACATGATGACTGGTGAAAATAACTCACATGTTCTATTATTAAATGAAATGCTCAAGCTAATTAAAATAAGAGTTAATTTTTGCTTTCTCTCAGTAAGTGACAGGCACAAACACTGTGAAGAAGGTTACCTCTATGGTTATTAGACTGTACTTATAGCTCCCCAATCTGTTTATACAGACTCTGGAATGCAGCTTTATAATGCATTTAGCTTTAGTATTCTATGGTTTATTATATTATTTTTGAAAGACATAAGTGTTATTGTGATTTGTGCCTTGCATAGAGTATTGGTGGGAATCTTTAACTGCAAGTTGTGGGTGAACCTACTGTGGCATGTAATCTTGAGATGTTTGGTTTCAAGCAAAGAACCAACAAGAACAATATTCACCCATCCCTCCAGTTAAAGGATGTGAAGATATTATTTTTCTATGGTGTTTCAAGGAGAATTAGAGACACAAGGTGGGTGAGGTAATATTTTTATTGGACCAACTTCTGTTGGTGAGAGATCTCGGAAAGGTATTCAGAGGTTCACAGCTAAATACAAAGTGGAAAAGATTGTTTAGCATAAGGAGTTGACATGTATTGTAAGAGACGATTCCAGGTGAAGTGGCCAGTTAACACCTCTGCAACACGGGGGGGGGGGGGGAAGCGAGATTAGTAGGTTACAGATTGTTGTATTAAACCATAAATCTAGTGTCTGTTATTGAAACTGATTTCTTGTAGAAACACTCTCTAATCTTCATTTAGTTTTAAGGACAACATAGTTAGGAAGTGTTTGGTTACCTACTAAAATAATGTTTTCAATTAATGATGAAAGCATTTGTTTATTGCTCAGATGCTTAAAATGACTTAAATTCTTTTATTATGTTTAGATGTTTCCATTTGTATCCAAATCTACTGTAATGATTGGTGATATCATTGCTATGTGAATAGTGAAATGTTTTATGTACCAATGTGGAACCAAATAACCCTATTGTAATTGGTTACTAAAATAAGAAAACCATGAGTATAAAATATAGATATATTACACACCAAAACACCCTACATTAAAACATCATTTTAAAAGCTGCAAAGTCAAGATTCAAAAATTAGGACGTGCCAGAATTATGGTTGCCTGTGCAACCCTTCTGCATATGCCTCATGGTCTAGCCTTTAATTATATGATCACATACTTTTTTGTCCATAGGAAACCTGCCTCATTCAGTGAATGGGCTGGACAGCTCTTGAGATAAATCAGGGTTGTGTAGTGAAGGAGACTTGGAAACTAGGTCAAATTGCAAACAACACAAGTATATAAGGACAAAATTAGAAAGTGCAAGGCACAAAATGAGATTAAACTAGCTAGAAACATAAAAGTAACAAGAAAACATTGTACAAATACATTAGAAGCAAGAGGAAGACCAAGGACAGGGTAGGAAAATGAGGGCGGAAGCAATAATAGAAAATATGGAAATAGCAGAAGTGCTAAATGACTTTTTTGTTTCAGTTTTCACCAAAAAGGTTTGTAGCAATTGGATGTTTAACATAGTAAATGCCAGTGAAAATGAGATAGGATCAGAGGCTAAAATTGGGAAAGAACAAGCTAAAAATGACTGAGACAAGTTAGTTGTCTTCGGGTCACCAGGGCCTGATAAAATACATCTGAGGATACCCAAGAAGCTGACTGAGGAGATATTTGAGCCACTAGCAATTTATCTTCAAAAAGTCATGGAAGACAGGAGAGATTTCAGTGGACTGGAAACGGGGAAGTATGATGCCCTACCTATAAACAGGGAAATAAGGACAATCTGGTCTGTAATTCTCCAGTCAGCTTAACTTCAATACCTGGAAAGATAAATGGAGCAATCAATAAATAATTAAGCAATCAATTTGCAGACACTTAGAAGATAATAAATACAAAATCAAACAGATTATCATAAATATTTTGAATATGTGCCATTTGACCTTTTATTTAGCTATGATATTGAGTACCTCTCTCAGACCCGAAGAAAAGCTCTGTGTAGTTCGAAAGCTTGTCTCACTCACCAACAGAAGTTGGACCAATAAAATATATTGCCTCACCCACCTTGGTCTCTCTAATATCCTGGGACTGACCACAGGTATACTATACACAATAATTGGGAAACATTAATTAAATATCTGGTAGAGCTTAAGTAACTTCCTTACCAAACCCAGGAAGACAAGAACAACCTTTCTAAGAAGAAGAGATAATACTTTTTTTGATGACCACTGAAGTTTAACGATTCTCTTGATGAATTGTTTAAATTTAAAAAGATTACATGTAAAAGACTGGTACATTGAAAGTTAGAGTATTTGGTCTGATTTGACTCAGAATTTCAGCTCCTACTAAACCTTTATGGAACTAAAAGGATATCTCAGTGAATTAACTGAATAAGAATGAATTAAAATGCTAACTTTAAAAGACAAAAGCAATATAACCATAACATTGAATTACAATCCTACTGCATATGCATTAGCAGATTGCATATTCATGAGTTGAAAATGCTATCAAGACCATCCCATAAACATGCTTAGCCAATTAAAGGTGACAATAGCTGATGTTTGGATCCAGCCAAGCCCATGAAAGGAGTGTCCTCTGTCTTCAATGAAATTATAAAACAAGTATAAATCTTTCTGAATTGAGATACCTATACTCTGTAGCCTTATCCTAGCTCAGTCTGTTCATTTTATCCAAGCAAGAAAAGAGCAGCAAAAGACAGCTAAGAAGACAAGAGAAGTCATAATGTGGCCTCAGAAGAAAGTGACCTTCCAGTTCAGAACTACTACTGAAACACAAAGACATCACAGAGATGGCAACATCATTGACAAGATGGAGTTTGGAAAAACCCTGCCACAGAATTAGATTTACTTTTCTTCTTGAAGTGAATTTAAGGGAATTTGGAAATGCTATTGTAGTGTTAGGTACTAACAGCTTTCTGTTAACCACTAAATTGTTTGAACTATGTATTCTTGGTAAGGAGATATAAACTAACCTTAGTAAACACAGAGAGAAAGTTGATGTAATTTGAATTGAAGATTCTTAATATTCATTTATTTGTCTGTCTCAAGACCACTCCTTAGAGTGTGTTGGTGGTTTATAAGAAGCATTTCTGTTTCATTGAATGCCTTCTCTTAAGTAAATGAGCTAAAGATTTCCTTCATTTTCACAGGACTTAGTTAACATCACTTACCTCTGCCCATTGACAGACCTTTAGGTTATTCATGACAAACTCAAACACAATTCTCCAAACCTTAAATTAAATTCCTTTTCCCTTCTATAATCTGTTATAAATTATCTTTTATATGCTAAAACAGAACTTGCTACTATTTGTATATACTTTGGTCTTAAATTACCTAAAGAAGATTATCCTCATATGGTAGGCCCACTTTCAAAGGTGTAATCTCTAGAAAGATCTGTACAGGCAAACCGAAGACATTGTGTCTGGAGTAACCACTGTTTACTTATTGCTTAGGATTTGGTTTGTTTTATTTCCCCCCTTTCCTTTTGTAATAAAATATTCATGATTGTGAGCATTTTGCTTATCTTTAATCATGGTGCTCCAACCCCTCAGACAGAGACAAACACCTACAAGATCTCTATCACGCATTCCTAGAACTACAATACCCACCTGCTGAAGTGAAGAAACAGATTGACAGAGCCAGAAGAGTACCCAGAAGTCACCTACTACAGGACAGGCCCAACAAAGAAAATAACAGAACACCATTAGCCATCACCTTCAGCCCCAAACTAAAATCTCTCCAACGCATCATCAAGGATCTACAACCTATCTCGAAGGACGACCCATCACTCTCACAGATCTTGGGAGACAGGCCAGTCCTTGCTTACAGACAGCCCCCCAATCTGAAGCAAATACTCTCCAGCAACCACACACCACACAACAGAACCACTAACCCAGGAACCTATCCTTGCAACAAAGCCCGTTGCCAACTCTGTCCACATATCTATTCAGGGGATACCATCATAGGGCCTAATCACATCAGCCACACTATCAGAGGCTCATTCACCTGCGCATCTACCAATGTGATATGTACCGTCATGTGCCAGCAATGCCCCTCTGCCATGTACATTGGCCAAACTGGACAGTCTCTACGTAAAAGAATGAATGGACACAAATCAGATGTCAAGAATTATAACATTCAAAAACCAGTTGGAGAACACTTCAATCTCTCTGGTCACTCGATCACAGACCTAAGAGTGGCTATCCTTCAACAAAAAAGCTTCAAAAACAGACTCCAACGAGAGACTGCTGAATTGGAATTAATTTGCAAACTGGATACAATTAACTTAGGCTTGAATAGAGACTGGGAATGGATGAGTCATTACACAAAGTAAAACTATTTCCCCATGGTATTTCTCCCGCGCACCCCACCCCCCACTGTTTCTCTGATATTCTTGTTAACTGCTGGAATTAGCCTACCTTGCTTGTCACCATGAAAGGTTTTCCTCCTTTCCCCCCTGCTGCTGCTGGTGATGGCTTATCTTAAGTGATCACTCTCCTTACAGTGTGTATGATAAACCCATTGTTTCATGTTCTCTGTGTGTGTGTGTATATAAATCTCTCCTCTGTTTTTTCCACCAAATGCATCCAATGAAGTGAGCTGCAGCTCACGAAAGCTTATGCTCTAATAAATTTGTTAGTCTATAAGGTGCCACAAGTACTCCTTTTCTTTTTGCGAATACAGACTAACACGGCTGCTACTCTGAAACCGGTGTACCTAAGGTACACATATCTGAATTGGCACTGAGAGACAATCAAGACTCAGCCATTTCTTGTTTTTCTAGATGGCAAGTTAGTAATTTTGGGGATAATGACTTGGCACTCAACATTTTGAAAAAAAAAATCATAGGTGTTGGAACTAGGGGTTCTGCCTCTTCCCCGGGCTTGAAGTGGTTTCCATCATATACTGGGTTTACAGCTTGGTTCAATGGCTCTCAGCACTGTCAGTATAAAAATTGTTCCAGCACCCCGTCTCTCGTCCTTACAATATGAAGCTTTGGTCTACGTCCCTTGCCACATTTTGCTTCCATGGTTTGCATTTCCAGGGCAGCCAGCTTGACAGACTGCCCCAGAGTTGGGGACTGAGGTGCTTTCCCTTTGCAGAGAATTTTGAAAACTTTTGATGTACATTTCTAATCAGAATGAAACCAAATTTTAAAAATCTTTGTTAAGTGGATTTATCTGTCTCCACACAACTCTAATTTTGAGATTTTCAGTTAGCTACCTTTTAATCCATTTACCATGTACCTTGTTGATTTTGGCCATAACACAGTATCTGTTCAAGATATTTTTATAGTCCCCTTCACTGTAATGTCAGAGTGCCAATTATCTGTGTAATGCTATTCTCTTATATGATATAAATATCCTCAGTGACTAAAAGTTGAAGTCTCTACTATTGGACAAATCTGTCCAGAACATAAGACACTCTCACCTCATGATTAGACACTTATGTATTACTGATGCTTGAGTGCACTCATTGTTAACTGAACTGTATAGAAGATCAACTAGGGAAAGAAGAATACTTGCATGCAAGTAGAAAATGCCAGGTACCTTTAAAATCAATGGCTGCTTGCACCCTCCTATATTCTCTATGACACGTTCATTTTACCTGCTTATGTAAGCTAGAAACAACATTTATTAGGCCTTCTAAACTAGAGAAAACAGCATTTGTCTTGACAAGTACATTATTCCATGAAAAAAAGTTAGCAATGCATAATTTGTAGAGATTTTGGTCTGCATGACTTTACTAACTAAAGCACAGTATGCCTCATGCTAGCAATTTATAACAGAGGAACAGAAAGCCCAAATTGTTGAGAAAAAGACATTTATGGTTTTATATGTACCATTACAGCAATTTCTGGTGAGTATAAGTGTGAATAAATGCAATAATTTAAGTTCATACTGTTTAATGTGACAAAGGACTTTGCCAATACCGAATGCATTTGGTAACAAGTGAGACAAAAAAAAATAAATTGCATAAAATAAAATTAGAAATGTGACACAGTGTTTATAAAAAGCAGCACCAGGAAATTATCAGAGGATTATGTTGAGTGTCGGATGTATAGTTTGTATATGATGCTTTCCTACTCCAGAATAGATTACAGTTTTGCTTTCAATAATACAATATTCATGAGATTCATTTCTATATTTAGGATCCTGTGCCTTTGACTTGTCAAGCCATGATTTACATCATATAATTGCATATTTGACACAATTCTTTTTTTTTGCACAATGAACGTGTATCATTAAAATATGTTTCATTGCTAAAATATATTAGTCAGTGTAAAGGCATTTTGAAAACATCTAGCGAGTTTAATGTGAATCTTGGTACACTGGTTCATATATTTATTCAGTACATGATTTGATTATAAAAGATCTTTTTGTACTGTGGTTCTTAAGCCATAAGACATCTCTTCCAAGAGATGTACTTACTAATGCCAACAGGCATAATCAATAGGTATTTGTTTGAGTCTGGGAAAAAAAGAACCAAATATGTATAACAGGTTTTGGCCCAATCTCAGTACAGTCATGAGGGCTCCAGGAAAACTTGCTGGTACACAAGTTCAGCTTTTCAAGTTCACTCATCTAGTTTCCTAGGCTCATAAACCTAGATAAATGCTGTAAGGAATTTTATAAGGGGGGCCGGGAGGGGAACAAGGAAAACAATTGGATTCCAAACAGCCTTTTGAAGTGGGAACAATAAGATAATGAAGGAATACAACAAGATAGCATAGGAAGATTTTTTACTTAAGTAATTTTCAATAGAGATAGTCAGAACATTTTCAGGTACATGAAATTTGGTCCAAATATACTGTTTTGTCAAAGCCAAAATATTTCATAGAAAGGTGTCAGTTTCAATGAAGTTTCCAGAAGGATTGTGTGTGAGTGTGTATGTGTGTGCACGTAGAATTCTCTGGTCTCTTCTGACCAGAAGGAGAGGACCTGCGTAAAAAAGTTCAGGTTTTTGATCTGAAAATAGATGTTTCAACATAATTCTGTTTCACAAAAACATCCAGAAGATTGTTCGTCATTGCAATGAAAACAAAGACAAATTTCAAAACCTCAAAAGTTCCTTCAAAACAAAATTGTCATAGTCCAGACAAATTCTAATTTTGATATCTTATTTCTGAACATTTCATCATAAACTATCATAGTAGCATCACAGATATATGACAAAAAAGATCTGTTCAGAGTATGGCAAATAGCTTGATCCTTCCCCAGGTGCCTGAAAAAAATATATATGGCCATTCCAGTATGCCTGAAGAGTAAACAAACCCAGGCTCAAGTGGACAGAAGCCAGGTGGGTGGATGCACTAAGCAAATTCCGAAGGTGAAGACCCTTCAGAGCAAATATCCTTTTAGATTCCCCATCGATTATAAAAGAGAGGGGGTATTAGTACCAACCCATCCATGGAGCTCAAGTGTAACAGCTACCACATTGTTTTAAAGTGGATATGCAATGACAGTACTCCTATCATTGTGGTATTTGGGATCATGCACATAAACTGTGACATCTAATTCTCTCTCCAAAAAAACCCAAACTTTCCAATCCTCCCTTGGTTATTGACTTGAGTAGGATTGTTTTATGTGTTTCTTACTGACTGTTCTGTTGCTCCATTGTTGGGGAATGGTTTCACAATATGAATGGACAGTGACGTGACTTGAATTTATCCAAATTTCCTGTGGAAGGCTGTTACACAGCCTGAGGCCCTGAACTGAGAGGAAACAACCCCTAGTCTCTGGAAGTTTCTGCCAAGGATCCATCAGCTGAAGTATTCCCGATAGTCATATAGGTGGCGTCTGAGCTGTCTTAAGGTAAGCCTGTTCAGTGCTTTGAATATTGAGATATCCAATTCTAAATCCATTTCAAAGTGCTTAAGTAGTAATAAGATCTTTGGGAAATAGGATTTTTACACTGAAGACAACATATCCTGGATGCTGAATGTGGATAGGTTGGGGAGAAGGGGGCGGTATAAAATGGAAGGGCAATTTCTATGATCCTGCAGAGGAATGTAAGTCTCCTATGTTGAGTCATCCAAAGATCGGTTGCTAGAGCCCTGCATGAAGCTGCACAGCAATTGCTGCTGATTCATGTTAACATATGAACTGGGTTAACTGTCTTCCTTTTGGAGCTTGGGCAAGACACTTAGGAAACTGCAGTGCTGAAAGTTTTCTGTAAAATGCTGATAATAGCTCTCTGACGTAGGGTAGTAGTATAAGATGACTAATGTTCATTAACTACTTTCAAATCTTCATGCGGAAGGTCTTATTGTATACCCTAAGTGCATAGCTTTTCCTTTCAAGGTTATTGTGAAAGTATCAACTGATCTAATTTCTTTATACTTTTTTTAATATTGTGTGACTCTTTTAATAAAAGCATTACATCCATATAATGGAATATAGTTTATATCAATAAACAATGGACCATATCTGCAGTCCTTTTCTGACAAAACTCCCTTTGGCTTCCATAGTTTGCTAAAATAAAGATTGAGCAATGACTCTTAGGACTGAACCAATATACAAGATTTCTTTGAATGGGGTTGAAGTGCATAATAGGAAGCTATTGAAAAAGCGACCCAAGGTTGTTATATCTTTATTTACTGAGGGAATTTTAACCCAGATGGCAATGATTTTAAATGAAATTTACAGTCTTTATGTGTTATATTCTTTAAAAATGTATTTTTACTCAGAATGGGCTGCAACATCTAATATCTTCTGCTAAGTAATGCTATATTAGCCCACAAGTTGATGTGACCCTTTCAGTTACAAGCAAAGCTCCCTCTGTAACAAAATGTAGCCATCTTGTATAAACGGAGGTGAAAAAATGTGTTAACATTTTATTGTTTCTGTTCCTCTCCTTACAGTTAGGATTGGATTCACTCAGATTATCCTTCAATTCACACTTCCTAGTGCCCTGGGAGCTTTAAGTGTGTTTATATTTACACTTGATGTTGTGCCATTTTACTACATTGTTCCATGGAGTTTATTTCCTACAGTGTGAACCTGATAAACTGTGGAAGAGCCTCCAAACCTGCCCTGAAAGGTAAGTGTGGACTCCATTCACATATTTCCCTGTCCAAGTCTCCTCCCACCCACTTAAATGTGCTACAGTATCAGAATCTGTCTTCTGCTTAAACTCTTCTACTTTAGGTCACACTAAAAATGTCAGATCAAGGAAAAAGAGAGCCTGTCAACAGTGGCATGATCTTGTTTCAGCCAACTGAATTGTACGGAGCAATCCAAAGGTGTAATAAGAGTGTTTATTAGTTATCTTCTGTTTCTCTGAGGAATCAAAAGAACCTTCCAATGTTAAGACAAATTAGTGCCATAGGGATTTCCTTCCTCCATAGTTTTGACAGTGTATCATAACTTATCTTTGGTTCATCCTTTCTTAACATGGGTTATTTGCAAGTTGTTCACTTTGACTATTTGCTATGCAAGTGGTGTGTTTAGTCACATAAAACAAAATTCTACCCCCAGACTGTAGAGATCAGGCAATTCTAAAGAGAAAACAATAATAGCATATTTTTATTACAAGTGTTTAAATGAATAATCATTCATTCAAAGATTCAGGATTTATAGTCTTTTGTGAACAGAAGATGGTTGATCAAACACTGATAAAAAAATAACAGACGCACTATATAGAGAACCAAAGTTGGCGCTCATCTGTGAAAATACTCAGGAATCAGTTCATATATACAAACAAAACTAGAATTACCCAACCAGATACATTTGAACTACATTGATTCTTACATTTATAAACATTGGGGCTAGGATTTAACAGGGAAAGGTCATTGGAAGTTAATGTAATTGAGGAACTTAACTCTCTAAGTCATCGCGGAAAAAGCCCACCTTGTTCCTTAGCTGTTTGAAAGTGTGATCGTCAATGAAGGTAAAATTTTCTTATGAAAATAAACCTCATGGATGCATTAAAGACCTCTGACAAAGATCAAGACTACCCATATAACAACTCACATTTTTTCAGCTAAGATCAGAAGTGTAGTGGGAAGGATGGGTTTGTTTGCTTGATCTCACTGGCAGGGTAAACTGTTTTCTTCAGGTCTAAAAAGAGTATTTGAGATCTCTATGGTCTCCAGGTAGGAGTCTGATAACTGAGCATTTGATGTCACAACAGCTGTTTTCTTCATTTGT
This sequence comes from Dermochelys coriacea, assembly GCF_009764565.3. Taxonomy (NCBI): domain Eukaryota; kingdom Metazoa; phylum Chordata; order Testudines; family Dermochelyidae; genus Dermochelys; species Dermochelys coriacea. Next base: position 51,859,253 of record NC_050069.1, read on the forward strand.
AACATGATTCTAGAGGGGTTGACAAAATACTGAGTGACTGTGTTTGATTATTAGAAATCTACATTCAGCCACCAGAGGCTGAGAGTGGGATAATCATACGTACTCAGAAGTTAGTTAATATGTATAGGGGTGACATGATAAATAACGTGTAATAAAATACTCCAACTCTCACTGTTTTTCCTGGTGTCTGGAAAAAAGTAGAACAATGTGGCAACATGCAGCTATTCCTTCTGATCTTAGTTTGCTATGAAAAAAGCATTCAAGCAGAATGATAATGACAGCATGGGTACTGGAAAAGAGAAAAATAGGGCAAAATCATAAAGCAAAGGTAGCAAATGTCAAACTGATAAGACTTTTATGTATCACAAAGCCCACAGAGGAAAAAAAGTCTTATCTTACTAAATCTGCCTCTTTCACTACAACTAGAGAATATATTTCTCATGAGCATTGACTGCCACTATACACTGGTCTAGCAAAGGAACTCAACTATAACTGTACCATGTAACTGAAATTGCTCATTGCAAATGAAAATGACTTTGGGTCAGAAAGAATGATAGGTGTGCTATCAAATAATCTAATAATAGCTATTCTTTTCCCTCACCAGCCAAGGCTTGCTGGGAAGTAGCTTAATAGGAGATGAGCACAGACCCTTCTTTCACATTCAACTGAGAAATCAATTACGGCTGCTCATTATGCAAACCATGTTGTATTTTAAGATACCCTGCCAGAATGGATGAAATCTGGTTATTTGATTTCCAAAAATAAAAATGCAAGAGAAGGGGGGAAAGGACATTTGAAATACCAGTACAGTACACTGTTCTAAAACTCTCTCACCAAAATGTGACCTACACAACAATATAATTTCAGATTTACAGAAGTCAGAGTTAAGCAGTAAGCACACCGGTAATGTTTAAGAACACCAAATTTAGCATTTCCTCCTGGGAGTTCTGCTATCTTGAAAAGACAAGCCTTGCAGTAGCTATTATCCATATCCATCAAGGTGGTGTCTGTGTATTTAGTGAGATATTTTGCTACATTGTTTTCATCACTAATGCTTTCAGTGTGATTCCCTTCCAAATGCTGGGATGAGATATAGATTATGGAAGCCAGCCAATAACAGAGTAAACAAAATAACTGCAAACTGCATAGTGCATTTCTTTTTGCAACCAGAATTAGACATCATCATCATTTTATATCAAAGCCTTACAGACCAATCTCAGAAATAATGAAAAGGTCTGCTGCTCATTTATCTAAAAACAATTTGTTTTAAACAAACAAACAAAAAACCCTTATCTAAAAAGCTGTTACACTCTGGGCCTGATTCTTCATTGTCCTGCACTATATGATGTCATTGACACCCATGAAAAGTGAGTGTAAAATGCTACCTAATCATAATGGTAGCATTTTACATCCACTTTGCACTAATGTATGCAAGTTGAGAAGCTATAGAGAATCAAGCCCTGTAGATCAATGCAAGTTGAGAAGCTATAGAGAATCAAGCCCTGTAGTTCCAACAGATCTTAGAACTCAGAAGTCAACCCCTCCCACATGAGAGCTCTTTTTGAAACCTATGATGAAATCACTTACCTGGTCCAGCATCAGGATAGCCATTCCTATATTTATTTTTAGTGGTTGGATAGTTGATGTGAATTAGCTCTCCAGACAAACTGTCAAATCCTCAACTTCCGGGTGAACAAAAGATTCCCAACAAAAAACCTAGCACTTCAACCTTCTTAGCTAGAACAGTAATTATCCAGTGTGTGCATTGGTCTTCCACCTTGATGAAGGGAAGCAAAGCAGAGCTTCTGTACAAATCCCAACCTGGGATCCTTAAACAAGGACAGGATGCACATAGGATTTAAGCCTACATTGCTTCTCTTACCACAGGCCATTCTCATTGCAGGGCTCACAAACAGTTGTCTATTCAACTGAACAACTTACCACTTACCATACTGCTTCCTCTCCAGTACCCCTCCTAGGTATTTAGAATAGAAAAGCCACTCCAGGTTTTACCTTTCCCTTATCTCACCAGAGAGAGACAACCTGAATCTCTTTTAACTGAGAAAAGGCTTGGCTTGAATAGTCCTGCACCCTTTCCCAGCAGGCCTTGCTTGTAGCCTGTCACTTGATACTTGTTGGACTTTAATCATCAAAATTCCCTTGGGTTTGGGCCAAACCTTGCATGTAGCTTCTCTTAAGAAGTCAGTATGTCCTGCTACATACAGGGAAAAAATTTAATTTTTCAATGAGCTATAGACAGTGTTTAAAAATTGAGTAGTAGAGCTGACCAGGAACTGGAATTTCCATTCCACAGGAAATTTGAACATCTTGAAGGAAGAAAAAAAGATTGCTTTGATTTGAAACAAAAAGCTGAAATTTCAAAATTTCCTTCAAAATGAAAATTCTGAAAATTTTTGATTCAGGACCAAAATCTCCCTTTGAGAATGCCAAAATAAATAGGTAAAATATCAAATTTAGTATATATTAATATATAGAGTACATGAAATATATTTAATATACTTTGGTATTAAAATTAATATTAATGCTCTATAGACATCAAAACAACATTAATAAAAATGAGACTAATGAAACAAAACAATTTGACACTGTCAAAAAGAAACGTTTCAACTTTTTCCATTAAAAAAATCACCAAAATCAACATGTTCATGTAAAATATTTTGATTTAAACAACATTATATTTTTTTATGGAAACTGGTCCATCAAATTACTTTTTTTTGGATCAGCTCTATTGAGTACCATTTGATGGGTATGAATTACAAACTCCAGATCTTGGTTCAGGCCAAGAATCTGAATCTCATTCTCTAGCAGTTCTTATCATAGGATCACATGGAAATTGTGTGAGTCTTGGCAGGTACGTGTATTGGGTTTAAAACAGCAATCCTTTATATAATCTGTCAAAGGATTGCTCTTTCATAGCACGCAGGGTGTTTATTTACTGGCCAGGATGACTATAGGAATAATGCAGATATTCAGCTATAGTTTTATGAAGATTTTGTCATTTCAAGACCCCTTTTTTAAGAGGCTCAGAATCTTCAATTACCAATTATTTCAGCAGTATTGAGGTGCTCAGTTTCTCAGGACTAGGCCCTGTGTGTTAACAAATACCAAAGTAGTATGTTGAAAATAGAGCATGAAGCTTGTCAGGGACCCACAGCTGAACCCAAATGCAGCTCATTGTCATCAGCTAATGAACCTGACCCCCTGATCGGCTGAAGACTGAAGCAGGCATATTCTTAAACCCTGCAGCAGGGCTGTGTCTTTGGTTGCTCAACAGGATCTATGCCTGTAGCTGTGTTTCTTGTCCTACTTCTGGCTTCCATGCCTGGCTCCTACCTGATATCCTGGCTGTGATCCTTGGTTCTTGATTCTGAGCTGTTTAGTCTATCTTGCTTCATGGACTTGTTAACTTGACTTCTAATTATCTCAGAGGAAACTGAGAGCACCTAGTACCTATCATCTCATAAAAAACTGCCATACTGGATCTGGCCATATATCTGGATCTGGCAATATTCTGCTTCTGACTGTGGCTATTACCAAAGCTTCAGGGAAAGTATACAGAACAGGGCATCTGGAGTGATCCAACCCCATCTTCCCTTTCTGGCAATCAGAAGTTTAGGGTCACCCTGAATATAGGGTTTCACATCTCTTACCATCTTGGTTAATAGCCATTGGATGAGCTAGTTCTTTTTTTAACCCAGTTATACTTTTGGGCCTCACAACCTCCCATGGCAATGAATTTCACAGGTTAATTGTGCATTGTCTGAAAAAATATTTCCTTTTGTTTGTGTTAAATATTCTGTCTCAATTTCCTTTTTTGTATTGTCAGGGAAAGGGTAAATAACTCTTCTCTGTTCACTCTTCCCACATCACTTATTATTTTATTGACTTCTAGGATATCTCTCTTTGTTATCTTTTTTCTAAGCTGAGCAGCCCTAATGTTTTTAGTCTCTCATATGAAAGTTATTCCATACCCTTGATCATCTTTGTTGCCTTTCTCTGAACCTTTTCCAGTTCCACAATATCCTTTTTGAGATGGGACAATCAGAGATGAACACTGTATTCAAGGTATGGGAATACCATGGATTTATATAGTGGTATTATATTTTTTCTTATTTTCTATTCCTTCCCTAATAGTTCCTAATATATTTTTCGCCTTTTTGACCAATGCTATGAATTGAGTTGAAGTTTTCCTAGAACTATCCAAGGTAACTCCACTTTCTTGAGTGGTAATAGCTAGCTTCCAACCCATCATTATATATGTGTAGATGGGGTTATTTTTTCCAATATGCATTATTTTGCATTTATCAAAGTTGAATTTCACCTGCGATTTTGTTGCCTAATCACCCACAGTTGTAACTCTGCAGTCAACTTTGGACTCAACTATCTTGAGTAATTTTGTGTCCTCTATAAACTTTGCCACTTCACTGTTCACTCCCTTTTCCAGATCCCCAGCCAGTTTCCTGTCTGATTTTTAGCTTGAAAATCAAATAACAAATACAATGTGTATAGCCTTGTTTCATTAAAGCATTTAAGCAAGTGCTTAACATCAATGGGATTTAAGTGCTTGTGATGGGGTTTTAAAACCCCACTAAGAGACTAAGGGAGTGAAGGAGCAATACTGGGTCAAGAGGGCCTTATCCCACAGCAGCTGAGGTGCATGCTCCAAATGGAGGATCTGCTCAAAAAGAGGACTGACAGACAAGCTAGGAGGGAGAGCAAAGGAGAGGCAATCTACAAGAAGGAAGCCAGTCACTACCTTCTGGGGACAAAGTGATCCACAGGAGAGGGTCCGGATTGTGGGTAACATTTAACCGGGGTGGCAAATGCCTCCATTCCCTGCTGAGGAAGAAAATTGCACAAGAGGAAGAGAGCTGGGAAATGCTCAGCTGACTGACTGAATTGTTGGGATTGACAGGGAACTCCCGCTAGGGGCAAAGTGGACTGTGACCACATCCCAAACTGAAGAGTACAGGAGGGTAGGAAGTGGCCTGGGGGAGGCTGTTCAGATGTATCAGGGCATTCTATGCCTCTCTCCCTTGAACCTTGGACTGGGACCCAGTGGAGAAGGGTAGGGCCCAGGTCCCCCTACCTTCCCTCTCTCCCTCCATCAGGGAGATCTCCATGCTTCTGGGGAAGTGATGGACCATGGTGCCAGCCCCTGAGTTACCAATGTGATATATGCCATCATGTGCCAGCAATGCCCCTCTGCCATGTACATTGGCCAAACTGGACAGTCTCTACGTAAAAGAATGAATGGACACAAATCAGACATCAAGAATTATAACATTCAAAAACCAGTTGGAGAACACTTCAATCTCTCTGGTCACTCGATCACAGACCTAAGAGTGGCTATACTTCAACAAAAAAGCTTCAAAAACAGACTCCAACGAGAGACTGCTGAATTGGAATTAATTTGCAAACTGGATACAATTAACTTAGGCTTGAATAGAGACTGGGAATGGATGAGTCATTACACAAAGTAAAACTATTTCCCCATGGTATTTCTCCCTCCCACCCCTCCACCCCCCACTGTTCCTCTGATATTCTTGTTAACTGCTGGAATTAGCCTACCTTGCTTGTCACCATGAAAGGTTTTCCTCCTTTCCCCCCCCCCCGCTGCTGGTGATGGCTTATCTTAAGTGATCACTCTCCTTACAGTGTGTATGATAAACCCATTGTTTCATGTTCTCTGTGTGTGTGTATATAAATCTCTCCTCTGCTTTTTCCACCAAATGCATCCGATGAAGTGAGCTGTAGCTCACGAAAGCTTATGCTCTAATAAATTTGTTAGTCTCTAAGGTGCCACGGGTACTCCTTTTCTTTTTGCGAATACAGACTAACACGGCTGCTACTCTGAAATCTGGGATTTTCTTAACATCTTTGTCTATGGCCTCTAGTACAACAGCATCATTAATGCATGCTGGCCAACTTAGATAGAGAGGTTTTGCTAAAATACTGTAGATGTCTTCATGGGCCTGTACTCAATCTAGGTTTAAAACAGACATTGGCCCAAGCTCCATAACTCAGCCACAGCTTCAGTTCTGCATTTTGATCTGTCCTTTCCCCATCTCGTCTGAGTAGTTCAGGAGTATTTGGATTCATGGTTCTGGTTAGATGGAAAGAAGACTCAATTCTTAAATTTGCATCCAGACTTGGGGCTGTATTTATAACCTCTCTAAAGTTCAAAAAAGAAGGAGATTGGATTCACGCCCAACTTTAGTGCAAAGATGCTGACATTAAAGGGCTCAGGAGCAATGCTCTAGGGACAAATTCACTGACAATGTCAGCAGGCTCAACTCCATTGATTTTAATGGAGTCGAGCCTGCTTATGCCAGCAGTGAATTCTGCTACTTCTATTAAACTCTTGAGCCAAAGTATAAAAATATATAGCTTAATGTCTTAGTGTTATCATTTACTTTTAAGTAAGAAGAGGAGTTTATAACTCTTTTGTGTGGCACATTAAACAGCTATTTTGTAGATGACTGTGTCTCATTTCAAAACCTTTATGGTTCCTTTCTTCAATTTTATTTTTAAAAGTGCTAAAGAAAATGGAATGGGTACAAGATGAATCACCAGTCATCTAGAATTAGTATTTATATTACTTTAGGATCTGTAGCAAGAAGTATGAATTCCTCCACTGCTGATCCTTCATAACATGCATTTTAACAATTAGCACTTTCTTCTTTGGACTCATCTTCTGGCCTGAAAGAGCAATCTCAAGTTTTTCATAGACTTCAAAAAATTATTTTCATACACTGAGTCTGACAAAGTGTTAAAAAAGTTAAATATGCACTCAGAAAGGCAAGTAGTAATCAGTACTGCAAGCACTAAATAGCTTTTAGATACTTCTGTACTATAACAGGTTCTTTAGAAAAATTTCTATAGACAGAGGGAACTCCAGATGTACATAATTATACCACTAATAAAAACAAATTGCAATTCCATAATAAATTGATCAGTTGTTTTGTGGAACCTTAATATAACTACAAACATATTATATATGTTCTTTATCTATGTTCCATTATCAATACATACTTTCTCTCCCTCTCTGTCTTTGGTTTTGGCACTTGTACTCTGACAGAGGCAGAAGCCCAAATATTATCCACTGTTATCAACTGTGAAGGACTTAGATTTTATTATTCAGACTTATGCTGCCATTGATACTGATCACCCAGATTCTTTTGCACAATTATGCATTTTAGGACTTTGCACAAATACTTAGCTAGATCACTAGTAGCTTGCACTGTAACATATAGGCACTGTTTCAGAGTAGCAGCCATGGTAGTCTGAATTCGCAAAAAGAAAAGAGTACTTGTGGCACCTTAGAGACTAACAAATTTATTTGAGCATTAGCAAGGTTGTAGATCCTTGATAATAACAGAACACCTCATCAAGGATCTACAACCTATCCTGAAGGACAACCCATCACTCTCACAGATGTTGGGCGACAGGCCAGTCCTTGCTTACAGACAGCCCCTCAAACTGAAGCAAATACTCACCAGCAACCACACACCACACAACAGAATCACTAACCCAGGAACCTATCCTTGCAACAAAGCCCGTTGCCAACTCTGTCCACGTATCTATTCAGGGGATACCATCATAGGGCCTAATCACATCAGCCACACTATCAGAGGCTCATTCACCTGCACATCTACCAATGTGATATATGCCATCATGTGCCAGCAATGCCCCTCTGCCATGTTCATTGGTCAAACTGGACAGTCTCTACGTAAAAGAATAAATGAATACAAATCAAACGTCAAGAATTATAACATTCAAAAACCAGTTGGAGAACACTTCAATCACTCTGGTCACTCGATTACAGACCTAAAAGTGGCAACACTTTAACAAAAAAACTTCAAAAACAGACTCCAACGAGAGACAGCTGAATTGGAATTAATTTGCAAACTGGATACAATTAACTTAGGCTTGAATAGAGACTGGGAATGGATGGGTCATTACACAAAGTAAAACTATTTCCCCATGTTTATCCCCCATCCCCATCCCCTACTGTTCCTCAGACGTTCTTGTCAACTGCTGGAAATGGCCCACCTTGATTATCACTACAAAAGGTTTCCTCCCCCCACCCCCCCCCCCCCGCTCTCCTGCTGATAATAGTTCACCTTAAGTGATCACTCTCCTTACAGTGTGTATTGTAACACCCATTGTTTCATGTTCTCTATGTATATAAATCTCCCCAATGTATTTTCCACTGAATGCATCCGATGAAGTGAGCTGTAGCTCAAGAAAGCTTATGCTCAAATAAATTTGTTAGTCTCTAAGGTGCCACAAGTACTCCTTTTCTTTTTGCATATAGGAAGTGGTTTAATGTACAATTTTCATTACAAGAACACTCTCCCATCAGTATTAAAACTTTTCTTCTCTAAAGTCCTAACTATATCTAAACACAGTTCTTGTCTGCCAGTTGCCAGTATGGTTTCCTCTACTAGTTTAGACACAGAAGAGCTGCACTAGAAACTGTTTTACAAAACCATGATATGGATCCAATTGAACAATATGGTCCATGTAACTTTTTTCTTAAAAATATTGTATTTTTCCTTCCAATACCAAAAGAGGAGCATTAACTAAAACATTTCTATTTGTTAGTTAGTAGACACACACACACACACACACACACACACACACAGAGGATTAAGTGTGTGGGCTTGACTGGAACTATTTTTCTATGAATTTAATAAAAGGTAATTGATTTTTAAAATACCTTCCAAATCTTTTGTTTGGGATAGGGTGGTTTTTCTGTCACCAATATTTCCCAAGTTTTGTTAAACCACAGTATTGATACTGAGGATCTTTCTTCATCCAGTGATTTCCAACTGGACATTTGACTGTAAGATCTAGTTGGAAAATTTTCATCAAAATGGCTTTTCAACAAAAACTGCTGTTTCAGTTTAAACCAAAAAGTTTTTAAAACATCAATTTAGAATACTTTAAAAACAAACTAAATGAAGCATTTGCATAATGTTGAAATGTCCTATTTTGATATTTTTGGAATGGAACACTGGGGTTTTTATTTTGAGACACTTTTAAAGTTTAATATAAAAATTAATGTTGAAAAAGGTCAAAACTGGAATCAAATGTTTCAGTTTTATTGAAATGAAATGTTTTCATCAAATCAAAACTTTTTTCCAGAATTTCATATAAAAGGAAAATTACAATTTTGTTGTTGTTGATTTCATTAGATTTCAAAGTTGTTGGGTTTTTTTCTTTTCTGAAATTGCAAAATTTCCCACAAAATCAGGTTTCTGCCCAGCTCTATACCTGTAACTGATACTTGGAACATGTCTTAGTTTTCATAAATATTTTTTCAATAGAACTCCCCAAAGTAGTTGCACTTGGTAATATCTTTAATTTTATGGCATATTTGCTTCTAAAGTGTTTCATTTTAAGATAAAGCCATCAAGTTATTCATGAAACTTCAGGTTCCTTCGAATACTCATCCCTCCCCTTCACAAACATCTTATTTAATCACTGCTTATGGGATGTCTTGTAAAAGATTTTTCATCTAACACTGCATCTTCAGTGTACAAACTGCTCTACATTTTTGTCTTCATTACTTTGCAACACATTTCTTCCTTCCCAACAATATCTTTCTTGTTTTTTATAAAAGATGGTTCTTGTTCTATAATAAAATTATTTAAATTTCTTTATTTCTACTTGACACTGCAGATCCTTGCTATTCCTATACGAAACAATATATATTCTTTTATGGATTATCTATATGTAAAGCCTTTTTCAGTATTGCTTTGGGTGACAGCTCTTTGATTTGTGAATATTACAGGCCTTGGGAATTGAATTTTTCCTATTTTTTTTGAAATCTAATAAAGCACTATTTTGAACTGCCAGATAAAAAACTATGTTAAGTAATATCAGTAATTTGGGGGTAAAATACATTTTAGAGATGTTGCAATTATCCCCAAACCTATCACCGTAAACACAGTACATTCAAATATAAGATTCAAGTTAAAAGAATTCCAAGCACGTTGAAGTATGGAAATGCATAGTTAGAACACCCAAACCACCTTAATAATGCCACGTAATGGACACCATAGAATAACCACATAATTATAACTAAAGGAATTTTAGTGCATATGAACCCAGATTAGATTAAACCGAATTTTAAAGACACATTCAATTCCCCCATACCATGCTGTCATTACAGAGTAGTTAAGGTTATTTGTGCATCCTAACTGCCTTTCCATATCTTAAAATATTTGGATTCCATTGAAATTTAATTAAATTTAATTAAGGATTTCCTGGGTAATTGCAAGATCTGTTATTTATTTTACATAAATTAAAGATATGTACTCTCAACCTTAATGCTATTTTAACTTAATATTTGCTTTTTAATTTCCTTGCTTTTTGTTTGTTTTGTTTGCTTTTGTTTCTCATATATAAACATCCAACAACAAATCCAAAGAGACTGTTCCCATGCAATATTTCGAATAACATGACTATATGAAGTACGTACTTCAATCATTTTTTAAAAAAATAGCCTTTGGCCCATTTCACTGGTATGAACTGACTGCATTATGCCATTCTTCAGCAGTGCAGAACAGCAAGGCTGAACTAGCCAGTGAAGTTCAATTTACATCTGCTTTACATTACTGTAGCAACACAAAAAAGGCCAGCATGTATACCCTAGTTTCCTCCTATCTCTTGTCCTCCAAATTCCCCTTAGCCTCTTTCACCTCCTTATATTCCTTGTGCACCACACTCCAAATTTCCCCTCTCCTGGATGACTCCTTCCCAAGAGCACAGAATTTCTCCCTCCCTCTTGCACCCTACGTTTACCTGCACACACCCAGTTTTCCTCTCTCTCCAGCCCTATTTACGTACTCCCCTGCAGACGCCCAGCCCATTTTCTGCCTCGCTTCAGTTCCTCCCTCACCCACATCTACCTTGTCCCTTCTGCCTTCTTGGGGCAGATTTGCTTCAAAGGGTACATTTTTGAAAATATGTATTTAAGATTCATAGTCTCTTTTTACTATGATTTTTCATAGCTGAAAGATTATCCTTCACCAAAGACTGGTGCATAAAAACTTTATTTTTCAGAGAAATTCTTGAACTATCCTCTTTCAAAATGGCCACTACCTATCAGTGAAAGCGGAGTCAGCTGTCATCTATGTAAAGAGCAGCCTGTGGCTTTAGTCCCACTGAGAAAAATGGGAAATTGCAGCCATTTTGAAAGAGGGCAATTCGATATGGAATTCACTATAGTAGACATTTCTTGTCTGCCCCGCTGAAGAAGAAACTTTCAGTTATGAAGAGTAGTGATAAACAAAATACCATTAAATCTAAATAAGTCCTCAAATGTAGCCTATAGCTAAGATTTCTCTGAGTATTTAGCAAAATGTGTTTAGTGCTAGCTACAAAATTTAAAGGGGCTGTTACTCTGCTAAAATAATCTGAGACAAAATAAAGGTCAGATACTGTGGAAAATGTTTTAAAGGACCCGTATTTAAATAATTGTAATTCAACCTAATGAACTAATGTTCTTATAAATTATCAGAAAATTTATTCTAGACTCATCTATAGCTATTGAAGTTTTCAAGTGTGTCAAGCTATCTGTGAAAGCAGCCGGACCCCAAGACATTGCTCACCACTCCATTAAAATGGCTATGTGCAAAAATAAACTATATAAACAGTTGGCCCAGAACTTACCAACAACTGTGTTTTTGCTAGAGGATCTTCACTGGAAGTGTTCCTCCCACTGATCCCATTTACCAGATTATCATGGACTGATCAATAGGTTTGGCCCCATATATTTTATGTTGCCACCCAAGGCATTGAAGTCAATAGTGTTGTGTGGGGGAGTGTGTTTGACCCACCCAATGCCAATCCAGCATGTGCATCACAAGTGAAGCCTGACAATTAATTAAAAGACACACATATGGGGATAGGGAGGTTAAATCTCAATGCTGCCAGTGTCCATCAGAAGTCCAGTAAGAGCACAGGAGAGATATACTCCCTATTGTCAGTGCCTGGACCTGGACCTAGACCCGGACCCAGATCTAGCACAGCTCACAGCAGCACCAAGCTGCATTTTCAGACCCTGCACAGACCCTGGCTATAGCATGCCCAGTAAGGACAGAATATTCAAAGAATTTAGCTGCTAAAAATCTAAAGTCTCTACTAAGCATGTGCAAAGTAAGATTTTTTTTCAAAGTCTTATAACTTTGCCAGATTTGGGCAGTTTTCCCCAAGGATGGCAAAAAGGCACATCCCTGACACAAAGTTCGTTCCCTTGGCAAGGTGAATAAATACCAGGCCGTATTTATAATTATTTAAAGATATGTAGTATCAACCTTAAATCATTTTTTAAAAAGTTAACTTTCATGGGCATATTCACCAGCATTCTGGAACAATTCAAAGCAGCTAGTGTGCACTGGCCTGTTAAGGTGGGTTTACAGCTGTTTTCCATCACCAAAGCATTCCAAGCATACTGATGAGCAAGGCCCTTAATTTGCATTTAATTGATCAGTTTATTGTCTAACCGGGCTGTGATAGTGAGACCTGTGCTATGTGAAGGGGAAAGCAAGGATGGGCATGGCAGAGAGAATCTAGTCCTTGAGTCCCAATGTACTTTAAGAGCTCTTTTGCTCCTGCCTCAGTCCCTACGGCAATGCTACTGCAATGCACATTGCGGCTCATGTTGTAAGTTCCATGCAGAATTTTTCAAGCACCTATACCTCAGCTAGTTGCATAGAACCTTTAAAGAGCAATGATAGTTAGGCCAAGTAACTTACCTCATTTTAACACTTTTGGGTACCCTCTCTTGCATCAGTGAGCCTTTCCAACTAATAGAATTTTTACATGGAAATTAGCTTTTGAAGAGGCTGGTGATTGGCTGAGTTAACACTCATGTCACAATAGCCTACTTTATGATTACCTGAGCTGTTGACCTGTCCTTCTTTGTAGCCTATATAATCATAATAATTAGATATAATCATTAATAATTAGCATAGTTACAACCTATTCTCTCCAAATATAGCCTATGCACAAGATTTCGATTAATTTTAACTATATGGAAGGTTTGAAGGGTGTATAACTCCATTGTTAAGATCATATGAGACCAAAAAAAAAGACTGAAACAGACCCTAAATTTCTTAAATGACCTAGTTTTTAAATATTTTTTACTCTAATTGACAGATTTACTTGTAAATTCTCAGAAAATTCATTCTGTATTAAAGAACATAAGTTTGGGGAGGAAATGTTATTTTTTTTATGTAACAAAGAGGTTGAATTTCTGCTTTAAATGCAAAATTAAACTTAGCCTTACCTATAGAGTCACCATGTGTGCCTCCATAATATGCCACTGACTATAAATATCTGCTTTTTTCTCAGTCTTTGAAGTTCTCTTTAACTAAGCTAGCCATGAAAGCCTCATTGTCATATACTGGTGAAAGAGGAAATTGTTTATGCTCAGTGCAGTAGTGCACAAGTCTATGGATGTCTTTGTAAAATAGCATATGGTATAGTTAATGCCTTTTGGCATTCCATCTGAGACCTCTTTCCCCTCCGTTCCAAGAATTCAGTTTGACTCTAGGCTTTGTCAAGCGGATATCTTTATTTGGCATGTAGCAATGCTAGCTACCCTGTGTTGATCAGACTCAAACACAGGGGCACGAATACAGGATATATCACAGTTTCAAAGTTACACAGAAGACCTCTCCCTTTATATTCATTACACATCTCATTGCATTTACTATATATTGCATTACACATTTTTGAATTGAATTGGTTATTTTGCAGGAACCAATCCCAGGGCAGCATGCTCTGTCCATAGTTCAATTTCCTCTTTACCTCATCTCTACATTCCTATCTTATTTTGTCTATTGTTATCTTGTTCATAGTAAATAGTTCCCTGGGTGTTCTCCCTCTTATCTTAGGTGGCTCAGACATTCTGTCTTTTTAGGTTACTCAACTATTTACTTATTTTATTTAGCACAAATATCCTTTTTTCATCCTGATGATTCATTTACCTCCCTAATCCTATCTTCAAAAGAATGAGGCCTCCCCCCATGTGTTAATTAGTCATTTCAGGCCAGGCCCCAGCTACATTCCCCTGTCTTTCTTTTTATATTAGCTTTTGTTTCATTTGCATTATGTTCCTGTCTTTCTGTGCTTTTTTTAAAAAAAGTTTATTACCCAGCATCATATCCGCAAGACCATAGTAGTTGTAATTATTTGAACCACCATTAAAATTAGGTCCAAAATATGAACCAGGGGTGCAAGCTCACCTCCTCTAGTACAGCCTGCTGGGGTGTCTCCAGTGCTTGAACAGTATTGTCCCCAATTTCTTGTTGCTTGGCAATGGGCACCAATTGCTCTACGTCCCACTGTTCTCAATTAATGGGCACGAGGCCTCTGGGGGCAAAGAAATTGTTCACCAGTGACTCTCATTCAGGGTTGTCTGTCACATGTCTTCTGTTACATTTGCCTCAGTCTGCACACATGGCCATAAGACATAGGTCCCAATCTGAGTCAGAGAGGTTTGGTTTGGACAAAATCCATTCAGGCTCCCCTGGCATGGTGTTGTCTCCACATAAAAGTCGTGGTATCCCAGAATGCATGCTCTGATTACCCCAAGCAGTATCACTTCCTTCACTCTCTCTTTAATGACGAGTCTGGCCCAACCTCCCTCCTTTGTTCAGGTTTATTTGTGCCACACACTCACAGAACCACCTATTCTTGATTCATTTACAGCAAGCTGTGTTTATTTCATCTCTGTGTGTTGCCATTTTCACAGTGGGATGATGCTGTTTATAGGTCCCATTCTCTATTGTACCCATACTGTCAACATATACCAATTCTTTAGAACCCATAATTGGCACAGCCAAATTATTAATTTCATGTGGTGCCTAAGGTCCAAGATCTTCTAGCCTTACAAATTGCAAATTTTCCTACCCAATGTTATGAAATCCTTTTTTCCACTAGTGTGGTCCAGGTAAGTGTGCTGATTCACCTGATCACTCCTTCTGTATTATCTGTTCTATTCCCTGCATCAGATGCAAAACAAGTTTGGAACCATATATGCTCAAGCAATTGCCTGAGAGCCATTATTATTATTCAACAGTTTACAGTACTTACAGATAGATCAATTAGTTTAGTGAGTTAAGGTTAAGGTTTAATTTTTTAATGACTGCAGAATTG
The DNA here is from genome assembly GCF_009764565.3 of Dermochelys coriacea. Classification (NCBI taxonomy): domain Eukaryota; kingdom Metazoa; phylum Chordata; order Testudines; family Dermochelyidae; genus Dermochelys; species Dermochelys coriacea. The sequence goes on from NC_050069.1 coordinate 51,874,451, forward strand.
TATAGGGCGACCCCAACCCCTGTGCCACCCAGTATGGTTGCCACAGTGTCCCTTCTGACTCTACGGTTTCTGTAGAACACCATTTTCAACTGATTCTATACTAGAGTACTTGGCGTTGGGGCACGGGATGTTGAGTGGTATTTATTATTTGCCCCTACAGCTGCTGGGTTCTATTTACATGCCTGCCCCCAGCCATCTGGGCCTACTAAAGTACAAATGTTTTGCCTTAGAAAAACCGCAGACTTGTTTATATGTGACAAGATTCCATAGTCTCGCTTAAAAGCCCCAGACTCATTTATATGCTACCATCTTTAAAGGGGTCTTTTTGGAATGTATTAAAGATCCATAAACTCTCAAAGCATACAGCTCCTTCCCTGTGGCCCACAGATACCATTCAATGAACCCCTTTTAGTTCTCCATCTGCCACCAATCCTGCCCCAGTGTCTGAACAAGACACATTTCTTAGAAAGGTGCATTGATTTTCTTTAGTCTTAGTCAGTGGTTTGTAGATGTTTTTTGTTTATTTTTATAGTACAATTGGATTCTGTTTCATTTTTGTGGTGGTCTTGGCACCAGGGAATTACTGATTGGAGTGTTTTTAAACCTTAGGACCAACTCTGCACTGTCCACACTAAGACACACAATGTTGTAAGCCTCCACCACTTCATCATTGTAAATTTGTTAGACAAAAAGGGAAGAAGCCATTTCTTGCTTCTTTCTTTACTTACTTACTTTACTTATGTGAGCTTCGAGTCAGCTTATTTGAACCCAGCTTTACTTTTTACTTTCCAGGTTTACCAAGCATACAGAGGGACTAAGTCAATCAATATTACTCATGGACTGTACCACTTTGCCTTTGGGAAAGGGTGCTAGGGAGCCTGATAGTGCATTATAACTTCAGATCCCACCTTTAGCATTGACCCATATCTTGCTTTTTTCTACTGTTTCCTTGTTGGTTGCCACACTTTCGTCTGGTTTTATTAAAATTTCCTAGAAAAATGTGTTGACATATTCCTAGAAAGAACCATGTTTATTATTCTGTTTTACATGGCCTGAACTCTAGTGCAGTCATAGTCTTTTTTTATCCTATGGGAAAATAGGGTTGATTCTTCCTTAGAATACTATTTGAGTCATGTTGCTAATGTTTTTTCCACTTTCAAACAGTTTTCTTAGTCTATATAAAGTGATACATCTCATGTAAAGCTATGCCTCCAACTCTATTACTGTAAAGGTGGTTTTTAAATCTTCCAAGGCACCTAACAAAAACTCATCTTTCTGAAGGGCATTGCAAGTGACAGAGAAGGGAACAGAACTGACTGTCAATTACTAATGGAAAGAGTTCAAACAAATTCTGTTTTACCTGTTCTTCACCTACTGTACCTACTGACTCTATTATTCCAGGAGTCATTGGAGCACATAATAAGGAGATATCTGATGTATTGGACTGCCTCAGGAGCTGTTTTGGCAAGTTTGTTTTCCAGTTGCAGTTCAAAATATCATTTAACATTTAGCTGAATGACAGTGACCATAGATGTTCTTTGCTATTTTGAAGATATTTCAAGTGCTTCATTTTTTAAAAAATATATAATGCAAACAGAGCTGAAGGTTCACTAACTAGCAATCACAGCCTAGGATACACTTTTTTGATGCTATGTTAGGACACTGAAATCACTGTTGGAGTAAGCCAAACAGACAACATTTTTCTCTTCTGTTTGCTTCTTGAGACTATGCTCTAGATGATACCCACTGAATTTATCCTCACAAGGGATTAAAAGAGTAGGAAACCCGCAAGATCTATCCAGAAAGAAGGCAGCTAATCCTAAGTGGCAGTATCTCTCTTCCATCCTACTTGATGGAAATCCATCTGTATGAACTTTGGAGGGGCATAGCTAGAAAGGAATGTGTGGAGCTGATGAGATCCTTCCATCAACAGCATCTCCTTGGAAGCCCATAGAAAAATACATGCAAGCATTAATGCTGATCATGGCTTAATTCAAATTCCTTCGGTTTAGAAATTCCTTTGGTCTCAGGCATTGCAGTAACTCTCTTCCTCCACAGACATCCTGGGTTATGTTGTATTTTCCTACAGAAGTTAGGAAATCTCTGAGGCTTGGTCTACACTACAAATTTAGGTAGTCATAAATCATGTTAAGTCGATCTAATAATGTAAGTGTCTACACTACTGAGTCCCTTCCGCCGACCTAAAGAGTGGCCTGTAAAGTCAACTTCTGTACTCTACCTCCAGGGAGAGGTAGTGCTTGTTTCGACCTCCACGGGTCAACATGTGGATAGTGCAGACACTACGTTGTGTAATTTGAATTAATTGGCTTCGAAGAAGTGTCCCACCGTGCTCTGCTGTGACCACTCTGGAGAGCACTTTCTACTCCAATGCATGTAAGCCAGGTACATAGGAAAGAGCTACTCTCCTGATAAAGCCCCAGAAACTTTCGAATTTTCATTTCCTGTTTGATCAGCATTGAGAGCTCGCCAGCACAGCTGATCATGGAGACTCAAGGCTGCAAACGTGCTCCAGCATGAAGTACACAGGAGGTGGTGGACCTTATTGCTGGGTGGGAAGAAGTCTTTCTGCAGGCAGAGCTCTGATCCAGCAGAAGAAACACTGACATCTATACCAAGATTACATGGTGTATGGGGGAGAAAGGCCACACCAGGGACACACAGCAGTGTTGCATGAAAATAAAGGAGCTTCAGCAAGCGTACCAGAAGACAAGGGAGGCAAACAGTCATTCTAGTTCTGCCCCACAGACATGCCACTTTTATGAGGAGCTGCATGCGATTCTCAGCAGCAACGCCACCACTACCCCAAAACACTCCGTGGATACCTCCCAGGAGCCCCGAGCAACCTCAAGCAACAACAAGGAGGACCTTGTTGAAGAGGAGGAAGAGGAAAAGGAGAATATGAGGCAGGCAAATGGATGATCCATTCTCCCCGACAGCCAAGAATTGTGTTTGACCCTGGAGCCCATCCCTTCACAGGACCAGCTGGTGGCAGAGCATGATTCTAGGGAAGGTATCTGGTGAGTGCACATTTCCAGTCAAACTGTAGGAGTTACAGACTATTTTTTTTATGTTTAATATGAACAAAAAAGTAGATGTAGTGGGTATCGGTGGCCACTTCAGCTATGCAGCTATGCAGCTATGCAGCTATTCATTCTCCAAAAATGTGCACATGGTGGCCCAGAAATCCTCCATGGAGATCTTTAGGAAGCTTTCATGGAGGTTCTTTGCAATCCTTTGCACAAGGTTTCTGGGATGGGCTGCCTTATTTCATCCATCATGGTAGGACACTTTCCTGTGCCACTCCTGTATTAACTCCGCTGGCATCATTACAGCACACAGCATTGCAGCATAAGGACCAGGTCTGAACCCAGCCGCTTGCAGCATCTGCTCGCTTGCTGCCTCTGTTACCGTCAGATATCATATAGGGTCACCTAGGGGAAACAGGGGCAGTTTTCAACACTAGTTTTTAAACTGAAAACAATTCAACTAGTAATCCACCCCCTCTCCCCGTTTGGTGAATTCTGGGTCACACAACCACGCTTTCCTAAACATGCCATGGTTGTGCTTGGAAGGTATCACCATGTATTGCAAGCAGCATTCCAAAAAAAAAGCATGGGGATGCTGCTTCCTGTTTGTCTCCCTTCCACCTGACCTGGTGCCGTTTTTGTAAAAAACAAACTATTTGAGGGGCTTTACACTGGTGCCTGCCCTCAAGCACCATCCAGGTTGCTAGGGGAAAGGGGGCTTTTCTTAAGTTCCAACCTGTGATCCCAAGGATGTCTTTAATAAAGCAGCAGCACAAAACCTCTCACCCATGCCTCATGGCCTTACTAACCATGGCTAGAGCAGCAAACCGACTCTTGCAATAGCCAGTGATTACGTTGTGGCTTGCAGTGAATTGTATTGAGGGGTGGTTTTTATATACAAAAATTAACCTTGCACCAGAAACAAGGTATGCACTGTCAGTGATACCCTTGTGCTTTGCATTCTTTGCAGCTGAATCCTCCACACCGGGACAGAAACTTTCCCAGATTAGAAGGTGGAAAAAGAAGATTTCAGGAGGACATGTTCAATGAGTTAATGCATGTCACTCTCGACAAGAAGAAGCTCAGAGCATGGAGGATTACACTGTCTGAGAACTGGACATGGACAGGGAGGACAGGGGAGCATGCAGGGAACAAGAGTGTGCCACGCAGGAAGAGATGCTGCGGATTATGAAGGAGCAATCAGACATGCTGAGACATCTGGTTGAGGTTCAAGAAATTCAGCTGGACACTAGAGTCCTTCTGCAGCCTATGCTGAACCTGCTGCCCTCATGGCCCAGTTCTACATCCTCCTCCCGCAAACATCATATGAGGTGGGCGGGGGGCAAGGACATTTGATATTCCTTGCACTCAACATTAGGGGAGGGTACAAGGACCAGAAGGCACCCATTCCCACACCTTTGATTCTAATTTCAATGCATCTGTAAGCAAGCTTTCCTTGTTTCTCCCCCCACAGCGTTATCAGCCCAGGTTATCTCACTGTAGCTCATTGCTGAAACCAGTATTCAAAGCCTCACAGAGATGCAGAGCCCCTCATGTACTCTTCTTATTGCCCTGACATCTGGCTGCTCAAAGCTGGCTGCCAGGTGATCTGCCTCACCCCCCAATCCCTGCAGAAACTTTTCTCCCTTTGTCTCACAGATATTCTGGAGCACACAGCAGGCAGCAGTAACAATGGGGATATTGTTTTCACTGAGGTCTAACTTAGTAAGTGAACAGCAGCAGCAACTTTTTAAACAGCCAAAGGCACATTCCATCGCCATTCTGCACTTTCTCAGCCTATGGTTGAACCGGTCCTTCCTGCTTTCCAGGCTGCCTGAGTATGGCTTCATGAGCCATGGGAACAAGGGATAGGCTGGGTCTCCTAGGATCACGATTGGCATTTCAACATCACCAATGGTTATTTTGCAGTTTGGAAAGAAAATCCCTGCTTGCAGCTTTCTAAACAGACCTGTGTTCCTGAAGATGCGTGCGTCATGCATCTTTCCTGTGAAACGGCCCCTGTGATCCCCGGAGCTTGCAACACCATTGAGAAGTACCCCTTTCGGTTTATGTACTCTTTGGCAAGGTGATCTGATGCCAAGATAGGGATATGTATTCCATCTATCGCCCACCATAGTTAGGGAACCCCATCACAGCAAGACAGTCCACTATGTCCTGCACATTGCCCAGACTCACTATCCTTCTTAGCTGAAGTCCGTTAATGGCCCTGAAAACTTGGATCACAACAGAGCCCACGGTAGATTTACCCACTCCAAATTGATGCCCCACTGACTGGTAGCAGTCTGGGGTCGCAAGCGTCCACAGAGCTATCGCCCTTCCTTCTCCACTGTCAGAGCAGCTCTCATTTTAGTATTGCTGAGCTTCAGGCCTGGGGAAAGCTCTTCACACAGTTCCTGGAAAGTGGCCTTATGCATCTGAAAGTTCTGCAGCCACTGCTTGTCATCCCATAGCTGCATAACAATACGATCCCACCAGTCAGTGCTTGTTTCCCAGGCCCAGAAATTAGTCTCAGCCATTTCAAGGTGATGTGTGACTGTCGCCAGCAACCGTGAATTGCTCTGCTCTATGTCTTACAGCAGGGCTGCCTTGTAGTATCACGTTGTTCTACATGGTGGCTCCTGTATTGGTTGTGTAAATACTGCAGAATAAGGAGCAAGGTATTTGAAATGCTCACAACAACAATGTACAGCTTATTGTGCTATGGCGTCCACGCGGATAACCCAGGCTTATGAAAAAAGGCAAGAAAAAGGCTTGGTTTGTTTGTCATTGATTCAGGGAGGGAGGTAAGTGCATCATTGGAGACTAACACCATGTTCCTATAACCACCTCCCAAAATTCTACTTGGCTACATGCACTGTGGGATAGCTACCCACCATCCAGTGCTCCTTGCGTCAATGCAAGCCCTGCTAGTGAGAATGCAGTCTGCCAACACAATCAGCATAGTGTGGACATGCAAGATTGACTTGCTTAAAACTTACATAAAGTCGACTTAACTCTGTAGTGTACACATAGCCTGAGGCAGAAGTAGCATGCTACTGTCAGCTGTGAAGTGGTGGTGGTAGTGGAACTTCTGCAGTTCTGAGACCACAGAGTTTTCCACCTTATTTTGGTCTTCCCATGATTTTATTCGTAGATATGAAAGATCTGGGCCTACTGTCTGTACGTGTTTCAGATATGGATAGTGAAGAAATATACTGTAAAATATGTACTAAAAATATAGGGGCATTTTCAAAAGTGGTATCTCCTTAAGTTGTAGAAAAGGAAAATACTCATTAGAGAGGAAGACTGGACTTGAGGCTAGGGTTTAGGATTGATAATTAGGAGCTCTGGTTTCTGTGTCTACCATATTTACTGCATGATAAATCTTTTAACCAATTATCCACTCCTTGCCTTATTTTCTCTATGTTTAAAATAGCAACAATACTTCCCGTACTTCGTAGGAGTTTTAGTCACCTATTACTTAGTTCACTGATGTTTTTACAATGTTTTGCTTCCTTCAAGAAATAGACAAATTAAATTCAAAAACATATGGAATGTGACTGTGTAAGGAGGGGAGGAGAAAATAAGACTGAACAGATTATAGTGCTATTATATGAATTAGAGCTGATCAAAATACAGCATTTGCATTCCTTGAGAAATTCTGACATCTTAACAAAGTTGTTATTCTATATTGGAATAAAAACTAGAAATTTCCCAAAGATGAAAAATTTAGGAACATTTTTTTTTGAGGGGAAAAATAGATCTTTTTTCCAATATAAAATGGAGTAGCCCTAATCTGGGGGACTTTATGGTGTTTATGGCTCCATGAATTCCTTCTTGTCAGAAAAATGCCTGACTCGCTCTAATATAAATAAATGTTTGCACTTATTTGGATTAGTTTGTGCAATCCAAGTCACCCTTCTCAAAAGAAAATATTGCAGATTTGAAGGGGGTTCTGAGAAAGATGATCTGGGGTATGGAAAAAACTGTCCTATCAAGAGAGAATAAAAAGGTTGAGATTATTTACTTTAGAATGGAGACAAAGAAGAGGGGACATGATAAATTTTACAAAATGAATTATATAAAGAAGATATATCAAGATCTTCTGTTCTCCCTGTCTCGTAACTGGAACTGGTTAAAAAAATTCTTATGGAATGTTTTCCCTTCGGTAAGTGTGAATTCACTGAAATAGAAATGTTGTATGAGAATGTGTTCATTTGACAAAATATTGTTTCTAAAGAAAACCAAATCAAAATGAAGCAGTTCAATAAATTCAAAATGTTCTGTTTTGAGGTTATTGAAATGGAATGTTTTGAAGCAAAAAGTTGTTATATATCAGTTTCATATGCTTTTTATATTATAACTTAAAATTATAAATATATGTCAAAATCAAAGCAATGCTTTATTGACACAAAATAAGCATGCTATTTATTTTATTTTTGTGGGAAATTTCAAAATTTTGACTTTTGTTCCAATTTGGAATGATTTTTTTAAAAAGTCATTATCTCCGGAGAGCAGAAATTGACTTTTGACAAGATGTACTCATAATACCAGTATAGCTCCATAGAGATAGTCCTGGAACTTGTGTTCTACTGTCCTCACAAGTGCAGAGAATTCCAAATTGTCATCAGGATACCATCCTCCGAGTTTGAGAGTCCTATATGGCACATACTACTGGCTGCATCCCTTCAGGGTGCTCCTGGTAAACCATAACTCTAAGCCCCTTAAGGCTTGCCACAATATACAGGACGTATGGCTTAGTGCTATCAGAACTGGACAATACAGGAAAATGAGTCAAACAGTGGATGTTTCTGAAGACTTTTCACTGAGTATCTCCCATTGATTTCCATAAGATTCAAACACACCTTGCTGGGTGACTTCATGATGTACTTCTGTTTTTCCCAAGTGGATTGGTAACCCTGATATCCCAGAGCTTCAGTTTATGATTCACTCTGAGGATTTCCAAGTGCTAGAAAGATCCTGTATTTGCCAGATTGGTAAGAGGATATATATAATATATACATATTTCTCCTCCCACCCCCATCTTGGGAATTAGGTTGAATCCTTTCAGTAGGAATCCTTCCAGGAGGCGTAGGCTTCATCTGCTGGGCAGTCCCAGCAATGTTTGGGCTTTCCAGGGCCTGCACTTGGTAGCTCAGTTTGTCATGCAGGCTCCCTGATCTGGCCCCCACTGACTATTTGTATCTCTCAACCACAGTAGAGACAATTCACTATCTCAGTCCTGTCCTATCTGTTTGGGGTCTTCTTCAGGAGCCTACCTACACTCTGCAGCTCTCACACTCCTTGCTAGCCTGCTCCCTGGAGGGTTGCACTCTCAGGCAACCTAACTAGGAGCAAAGGCAAGCATCTCTGCTCTTTTTTTCTCTCTAGCCTGCTCTTTCCAGGATTACAATCCATAAACCATTTACCTTGGAGTCACACATGAACTGGATTATATCACTTGCTCCAGGAACTCCTACAGGAGCCTTCCTACTTACTTCAGCTTTCACTAGCAACTGAGCTACTTGCTAGCTCTTATGAAGAATCAGGTGATCTTCATGCTGTCACCTGATCCCTACCCTCACAGCACCAGCTGGGAGGCAGCTGATTAATCACAGGTAAGGGCTAAGCCCAACTCCCTTAAGGGACACTTTGCCCAATGACAGAGCTGCTTCTCTCAAGCCTCTAAACTGTCAAAGGGGTTACACAAGAAAAAGGGAACATGCAATGAAATTGAAAGCTAGTAAATTAAAAAAAAAGGAAATACTTTGTCATAAATTGTGTAATTAGACTGCGGAATTCATTTGTCACAGGAGGCTGGCAGGCTAACAATGTATCAATGTTGAAAGAAACTGGACATTTATATGATTAAGAACACTATTCAGAATTATAATAGGTAGTGCTAAAAAAAGTTTGTAAAGGATATAAAATTTCATGATTCAGTCTTAACGTCCATTTCTAAGTATCAGGGGTTAGGATTATCCAAGATCTTCCTAGTGCACTGTCTCCTATTCATAGACTCATAGAATATCAGGGTTGGAAGAGACCTCAGGAGGTCATCTAGTCCAACCCTCTGCTCAAAGCAGGACCAATCCCCAATTTTTGCCCCACATCCCTAAATGGCCCCCTCAAGGATTGAACTCAAAACACTGGGTTTAAGCAGGCCAATGCTCAAACCACTGAGCTATCCCTCCCCATATTCCTTCTCCTGAGGCGTCTGGTGCTGGCCACTGTCAGAGACAGGATTCTGGATTAAATGGGTCTGATTTAGCAGAGCAGTTCCTATCTTCCTAACATTACTTCAGCATGAAGTGTAAAAAATTTGGAAAATCCCAAAAGTTAAAGGTTTTTGAGTAAATGCTAACTTGACCATGCTACCTGATATTTCTTCTGAAATGTTCTCAAACTTAGCATTGCATTAATATTAAGGGATCTCCACCCCCATACAATGAGCCAAAAATTCTTCATGTAAATAATCCAATTAAAGGTGAGCAGAAGCCCATATTTTGTAAACTTTGTTAATTACTTTGGGATCCTTAAGATAAAAGACATAATTTGTATTACTATCACACTAGCTAACACTTGAAATGTACAGTTATTTAAACATATTTACTTTATTATAACCAACAAAATTGCATGAGCCTCACTACTTTGGAACAGCTTGCAATATTGCTGGTTGGATGTTTTGCCACATACACTCACAGGATGAACAAGCAAGAAATTAACTTAAATGCCCATGTTTAAGTTTCTACAAATTAATTACATGAGTTTCATACAAAGAAAAAAAAAGATAATTCAAAATATCTACAATCTGCCATCGATATATCATGTGAAATCCTGATCCCACTGAAGTCAGTGGAAGTTTTGCCATTGTCCTCAATGGCACCAAGATTTTACTGTTAGAGAACAATGATCATACACTATATCTTAATATGCAATGAAAGAAAATAAAAGAAGTTTGATTCAATCATGAAATTCAAGCTAGCCTGACAATATGTATAGAAAACTACCCTAAAGCAATATAATCCAAAATATTTTACATTTTCAATTTGCAACTAAAACTTCTAAGTAAAAATATACTAAATGACAGCATACAATCAATATGTTGCCTGTGATAGCGGTGGACTGGACTCAGGAACCCAAGACATCTCTTTCCATCTTATGTCCTATGCAGTTTCATGCATTTGTTTAATGTGAGAATTTTATAAAAGTTACGCTAGAGAGAGGAGAAATCTAATAAATTAACTTGAAAATGTTCTGCTGCTTCCAAAAGTAAAGTGTAAAATGTATAGAAATGTCACCTTCTATAACAGTTCTGGTTCATTATGGATTCAGAATCATAACTGCTTACTTTAGTGGAGGGGAAAAGATTTAACTGCTTTTTACCAGTGATGGAAGAGTAAACTGAGTTCTACTGCTTCTCAGGCTTTGTTAATAGAATTGTCCACTAAGTTCCAAATGGCCAACTTTTGCCTCAACTACATATGTTCAACCCCATAGAGACCAATTAGTTACACCTTTGTAACCCTATTAATAAGAATTATCAGGTGAACCTGAAGGTATAATTTCATACAATCTTTATTACTGGTGATCATGAAAGAGAAGGAAAGAACCGAGCTTGACTCTCAGATTGCAGGATGCATTTTCAGAGTTGCCAAAACCAAGTACATTTAGTCTGGAAACATTAACACAATAAATGAGAAATTTTACAATCTCTTGTGCTGGCAGAACCACAAATAACTCTGGATGTTTCCTTTACTGACTTCTTTCTTCTTCCTGTTAGAACTAGAAGCGATAGGGCTATAATGCTATGAGAAAAGTTGCCCTCAGAAAATCTGCATGACTACAGATGATCAGGTTGGGGAAAACACTTGAACCTTTCCTATCCAAACTGAACATCCCAAACATTTTAGTGAAGCATCACTAGATAATGATCAATACATTCCCCTATGTTTTCAGTGCTAAATTAAAATTGGGTTATGCTGTATAATAAATGTATGTTTATTAAGGATAGTTTGCCTTGAAAAGGGAAAGATGGAGGGCCCCCAGCAACTGAAACCAGGATTTTTGGATGGAAAATGGCATCTATTACCAAATTCAGATGCTATTACTACAGCTCATGTGCACACTAAATATGAATCATTCCTGAGCTGCCAGACATCACTTAGGGCATGAACAAAACTCTGCCATCCTTGTCTATCATGCTGGTTACTGGAATAGCTACCTTGTTGTGCTTCTATACATTAACATTGTTATGAAGATAGTTTTTTGGTCTATTGCGCAACACCCACTCTGGAGGGCCAGTGGACAGCTTATCATGAGGTTCCTACCTGGTTAAACCTCCTGCTGGCTTGGTTCTCAAGGTCATTGGAATGCATGCTTCACCATGTCAAGGTGCATTCCCCAGGGAATGCCGCTGCACATTGCTGTTCACTTATTTCAAAATCCTATGTAATGAAACTACACCCACATTACAAACTCCCTTAGACTTGATAAGACATGAAGGAGTCCTTTAAGCTGCTTTGTTATGGAATAATGTTTGGAGCAGTATTAGCTTCCACTTTCTGTTTTCACAATAAAGGACCTGAAGGGGGTCTTTTGTATATCTTGGATTTAAGTTTTTATGAACCCAGGTCAATGTTTGCATTTTTTTTTCCCAATCCTTCACTTGAGCCTGAGCCTGAAGTACCTTTCACAATTATGAACTAGTGCAAATATAATTCAAGTGTGGTGGAATTGCACCAGACAACATTCACCCTGTGTTCTTGAAAACTGAAAGAAAAGGAAAGGTAAGGAGGTCAACCCTGTGGCTCACTATGAGCCATCAACCTTAACTGAATGTGTCTGAAATGTAAGGGAGTTTGCTGGTTTTCAGTTTCTCATCTGTTCCTGGTCTCTTCCCACCTCTCCTCACACAACTTACTTGCACTGAATTATTCAAATAGAGTCAAGAAAAATGTCATGTGAAATTAGATATTGGAGCTAAGCAGATGTGATCACATCAGAAAAACAAATACGGATACTAATTTTAAAAACACTCAAAGACTTGTAATACAAGTAGTAGTACAAATATTTAGATAATCAAAACCACTTCTACTCATGGACACCAAACATGTAGTTTCTGGCAGGTTTCTGCTAATTATGTATAGGCATATCCAGTAGGTCAGACATTCCTAATACAGTTATTCAGCAGTGATACAACAGGGCTGACACAGGAAAACAAAGGGGTGGTGCATTGATCAAAAAAGAGACAGAACATTCTGCATTATTTTTGTGCTGCAATTATCCGGCTGTGTTTTCCATTGCTCTGGTTGTGCAATGAAATCTGTGCCATTGTAAATTATTTTGAAAGCATAATAGGTATTTTATTTAACCAGTTAGTTTGATTCTGTGATGCTGACTATGTGTGCTATAGACTGCATCTTTGTGAGACAAAGCAAAGAGCCCCAGACAGCCCTAAAAGTAACTTACCTTCATGAGAAAAAGACCCACCATGTTTAAAAAAAATATAAATTGCAGCCTTCAGCTATGTGTGTGTTATGGCTGCTGCCTGAAAAAGAGGCATTAACTGTGATGTCAAATATGCTCAGGGATATGCTTTATCGTGGAGTGACACATCTCTTTTCAAATGGGTGAGACTTCAAGGAAATGACAAAAAGATCTTCCTCATCCTGATGGGGCAGATGAGCATGTCCGGAGCACAGCTAAATACAGACGTGCCACAAAAATAACAATAAAAAATGTCATTTGCCCAAAGAGAAAGTAACTTATTCTTATAACAAATAAAGGGCCACATTCTGATCTCTGTTACCCTGGTGTGAATCCACAGAAACTGCAGCACAACAAATCTCAACACAGAGACAGAAACTAGCCCTGATTCTCTCCTTGGTTACTTTGGGGTAAATATGGAGTTAACTCATGCAGGTTTCTTCTTGAGCTACTGTATTAAAATCTCTGTGTAGTAAAATCCATGGATGAAACCCTGGCCCCACTGAAATTATTGGGAGTTTTGCAATTGGCTTCAGTGGAAACAGGATTTCACTCCATGTGTGTATAAGGATGTGCATGTGTTGGATTCACATGATTCATCATTACCCAAATTGTCTACTCCGTATTATGCAGGATGGGCTGTTTAATGTTTAAGGAGGGCAATGATATTTAGAAGCTCCAAATTCAGAGATATCTGAAACATAAATCTGGGCCTACTCTATGTTGTATTTTTATATACTTTCCATGTGCAATATTTTAAAATTTCATCCCTAATAGTCAACATTGTAGACTATAAGAGATAGTGTTTAGCTTGAGGCATAATGCTGGGGAAGAGTACAGCTGAATATAAATGCAATGTTTGAAATTAGAATAAGGGTGACTACTGAGATGGAATACAAAAATGGAGATTGCTCAAGGAACACTAAGAAGCAGGTAAAGGCATGCAGCAGTGATTCATAATAGTCCTAATTAAGCAGATGCTTAACTTGAAGTATGTGTTTAAGTCCATCCCGATTCAGCAAAACATTTAACTATGTGCTGAGAAACATACCATATTCCTTTGTATACCCTATTGGCCAGATCCTCATCTGGTGTAAATCAATGACACTCCAATAGCTACAGTATCGTAGACCAGCTAAGGATCTGAACCTATATTAGTTTAAAAATAAAAGAAAGCTGCTGTAATTATGTGATACCCAGCAGGAATCTTGGAATCTTGTACACATTTAAAAGAATAAAACACTTGAATAAAACAAAACAAAACAAAACGACAAAAACAAAACGAGTTTAATCCAGAAGACAGGAGATTGAAAAGAAGAGACTCTATTAGAATGAGAGCAAGACAGATAAGTTTGTTTCAAGGAGGATTTAGATATTTTGAAATGTGTTTATTATCTGATTTGGAACAACCCCCCAAATGTTGAAATTCACCAAAAGGGATATTGGATCCCAGGCTCTGAGGCACTCTGCCTGATGGTCTGTCCTGGAGCTGAAGACTTGGGAAGGTCTGAGGTCTGTAATGCTAAAGCCATGACTTTAAGTTGTCCAATGAAACAAAAGTCCAGCTTGGTCTTTTCCATAAAATTGTTTATAAATGTCAGCAAAAGTTGAAGACAAATAGACCATTACAAGAGAAGCATCTGAAAGAGAATAAGTGTTTAGAAATTTTCTTGCCCTTTTTATCATACTCAAAGGAGGAGGGCTGCCCAGCCACCAAGTCAGAGTCCCTAGCTAGGTTCTTTGAATATACACCTAATCCTGAATAAGTAAGAAGTAACATATGATGTAGTTTGTTCATGTTTTATTGTAATTTTGCCTTAATAAAATGTTTCACAAATAAATAAGCCAATTTCTACCAATATAGGTTAAAAGAACTGTCATAGGAGGTCCTAAAGACTGCTGGTAAATTCATGGATTGATATGACAAGGAGTTAAAAAACTCTAGAAATGGGGGGGAATTTTTTATAGTAGAAATCATTGAACTTTCTTTCAATTATCAATGGGAAGAGGCTGTCACCTCTTACTGGACATTGTTTATCTGGAGGCCACTCAAAGGGAGTGAAGGGGGAGAGGGGTGGACGGTATGGAGTGAGTTTCAGCACCATGACTGTCATTCCCTCCCTATCCTCAAACCCTGGGATCACCATGGCAACATTGGGGATTCATCTTCCTGATTCTAAAAGATATCCTGACCAGACAAGGCCAGAGAAAGGAAACCAACAACATCACCACCACAAGTGTTGGCTAAATTCTGAAAGCCACCTGGGATATGAGACTTTGGTACTTGTTGTCATCCACTTCTTCTTGTGACCTTTTCCTTTCTCATCTTATTTCTTCTTCTTTCTGTCTCCCTCTCTTTGCCTCTGTTTAATAAGACTTCACCTTTTGCAACACTGCTGTGAGACCATGACCAAGGAGACAGCTAAAAGTGATGCTTTAAACAGCCCAATGATGGTGGAAATTTGCTAGATGTTGAGTGGCTGTTAAGACCATGTGCTGTGCTTGCATTTTTTCCCAAAACTAAGCTTGCAAGTAAGAGTCAGGAACAGAGACAGAACTTGCATTTTAGAGACTAACAAATTTATTAGAGCATAAGCTTTCGTGAGCTACAGCTCACTTCATCGGATGCATTTGGTGGAAAAAGCAGAGGAGAGATTTATATACACACACACACACACAGAGAACATGAAACAATGGGTTTATCATACACACTGTAAGGAGAGTAATCACTTAAGATAAGCCATCACCAGCAGCAGGGGGGGGGAAAGGAGGAAAACCTTTCATGGTGACAAGCAAGGTAGGCTAATTCCAGCAGTTAACAAGAATATCAGAGGAACAGTGGGGGGTGGGGTGGGAGGGAGAAATACCATGGGGAAATAGTTTTACTTTGTGTAATGACTCATCCATTCCCAGTCTCTATTGAAGCCTAAGTTAATTGTATCCAGTTTGCAAATTAATTCCAATTCAGCAGTCTCTCGTTGGAGTCTGTTTTTGAAGCTTTTTTGTTGAAGTATAGCCACTCTTAGGTCTATGATCGAGTGACCAGAGAGATTGAAGTGTTCTCCAACTGGTTTTTGAATGTTATAATTCTTGACGTCTGATTTGTGTCCATTCATTCTTTTACGTAGAGACTGTCCAGTTTGGCCAATGTACATGGCAGAGGGGCATTGCTGGCACATGATGGCATATATCACATTGGTAGATGCGCAGGTGAACGAGCCTCTGATAGTGTGGCTGATGTGATTAGGCCCTATGATGGTATCCCCTGAATAGATATGTGGACAGAGTTGGCAACGGGCTTTGAGGAGAACACTTCGATCTCTCTGGTCACTCGATCACAGACCTAAGAGTGGCTATACTTCAACAAAAAAGCTTCAAAAACAGACTCCAACGAGAGACTGCTGAATTGGAATTAATTTGCAAACTGGATACAATTAACTTAGGCTTGAATAGAGACTGGGAATGGATGAGTCATTACACAAAGTAAAACTATTTCCCCATGGTATTTCTCCCTCCCACCCCACCCCCCACTGTTCCTCTGATATTCTTGTTAACTGCTGGAATTAGCCTACCTTGCTTGTCACCATGAAAGGTTTTCCTCCTTTCCCCCCCCTGCTGCTGGTCATGGCTTATCTTAAGTGATCACTCTCCTTACAGTGTGTATGATAAACCCATTGTTTCATGTTCTCTGTGTGTGTGTATATAAATCTCTCCTCTGCTTTTTCCACCAAATGCATCCGATGAAGTGAGCTGTAGCTCACGAAAGCTTATGCTCTAATAAATTTGTTAGTCTCTAAGGTGCCACGGGTACTCCTTTTCTTTTTGCGAATACAGACTAACACGGCTGCTACTCTGAAACCTGTCATTATGCAAGGCACTGAATTTAGCCGTATAGAGTGGAAATCTGTCAACTTCATGAAAAAACTCGCACAGATACAGACATCATCTTCCTCTCCAAATGCAAACAGATGGACATCATACCGAAAGGACTGAAGGTAAAAAATCCATTACAATCTACATACCACACAGACTATGCTGACAGCTTGTGCCACACACTCTCAAAGAAACTGCGGAACCACCTGATCAACAGCCTCTACAGCAAACAGGGAAAGATTAAGAATGAGCTCTCAGAACTGGATACTCTCATAAAGAACCAACCTTCCACACAAACTTCCTCGTGGCTGGACTTTACAAAAACTAGACAAGCCATTTACAAAACACACTTTGCTTCTCTACAAAAGAAAAAGGACACTAAGCTATCTAAACTACTATATGCCACAAGGGGACACAACAATGGTTCCCGTAACCCACCCAGCAATATTGTTAATCTATCCAACTATACTCTTAGCACAGCAGAAGAATCTGTCCTATCTCGGGGCCTCTCCTTTTGCCCTTCCACCCCCACGAACATGATACAGTTCTGTGGTGACCTAGAATCTTATTTTCGACGTCTCAGACTCAAGGAATATTTCCAACACACCTCTGACCAACATACTAACCCACAGAGACCTTCCTGCCAACACTACAAAAAGAAGGATTCTGGGTGGACTCCTCCTGAAGGTCGAAACAGCAACCTGGATTTCTACATAGACTGCTTCCACCGACGTGCACGAGCTGAAATTGTGGAAAAGCAGCATCGCTTACCCCATAACCTCAGCCATGCAGAACACAGTGCCATCCACAGCCTCAGAAACAACTCTGACATCATAATCAAAAAGGCTGACAAAGGAGGTGCTGTCGTCATTATGAATAGGTCGGAGTATGAACAAGAGGCTACTAGGCAGCTCTCCAACACCACTTTCTACAAGCCATTACCCTCTGATCCCACTGAGAGTTACCAAAAGAAACTACAGCATTTGCTCAAGAAACTCCCTGAAAAAGCACAAGAACAAATCCGCACAGACACACCCCTGGAGCCCCGACCTGGGGTATTCTATCTGCTACCCAAGATCCATAAACCTGGAAATCCTGGACGCCCCATCATCTCAGGCATTGGCACCCTGACAGCAGGATTGTCTGGCTATGTAGACTCTCTCCTCAGGCCCTTCGTTACCAGCACTCCCAGCTATCTTCGAGACACCACTGACTTCCTGAGGAAACTACAGTCCATTGGTGATCTTCCTAAAAACACCATCCTAGCCACTATGGATGTAGAAGCCCTCTACACCAACATTCCACACAAAGATGGCCTACAAGCCGTCAGGAACAGTATCCCCGATACTGTCACGGCTAACCTGGTGGCTGAACTTTGTGACTTTGTCCTGACCCATAACTATTTCACATTTGGTGACAATGTATACCTTCAAATCAGCGGCACTGCGATGGGTACCCGCATGGCCCCACAGTATGCCAACATTTTTATGGCTGACTTAGAACAACGCTTCCTCAGCTCTCGTCCCCTAATGCCCCTACTCTACTTGCGCTACACTGATGACATCTTCATCATCTGGACCCATGGAAAGGAAGCTCTTGAGGAATTCCACCATGATTTCAACAATTTCCATCCCACCATCAACCTCAGCCTGGACCAGTCCACACAAGAGATCCACTTCCTGGACACTACGGTGCTAATAAGCGATGGTCACATAAACACCACCCTATATCGGAAACCTACTGACCGCTATTCCTACCTACATGCCTCTAGCTTTCATCCAGATCATACCACTCGATCCATTGTCTACAGCCAAGCGCTACGATATAACCGCATTTGCTCCAACCCCTCAGACAGAGACAAACACCTACAAGATCTGTATCATGCATTCCTACAACTACAATCCCCACCTGCTGAAGTGAAGAAACAGATTGACAGAGCCAGAAGAGTACCCAGAAGTCACCTACTACAGGACAGGCCCAAGAAAGAAAACAACAGAACGCCACTAGCCATCACCTTCAGCCCCCAACTAAAACCTCTCCAACACATCATCAAGGATCTACAACCTATCCTGAAGGACGACCCATCACTCTCACAGATCTTGGGAGACAGACCAGTACTTGCTTACAGACAGCCCCCCAATCTGAAGCAAACACTCACCAGCAACCACACACCACACAACAGAACCACTAACCCAGGAACCTATCCTTGCAACAAAGCCCGTTGCCAACTCTGTCCACATATCTATTCAGGGGATACCATCATAGGGCCTAATCACATCAGCCACACTATCAGAGGCTCGTTCACCTGCGCATCTACCAATGTGATATATGCCATCATGTGCCAGCAATGCCCCTCTGCCATGTACATTGGCCAAACTGGACAGTCTCTACGTAAAAGAATGAATGGACACAAATCAGATGTCAAGAATTATAACATTCAAAAACCAGTTGGAGAACACTTCAATCTCTCTGGTCACTCGATCACAGACCTAAGAGTGGCTATACTTCAACAAAAAAGCTTCAAAAACAGACTCCAACGAGAGACTGCTGAATTGGAATTAATTTGCAAACTGGATACAATTAACTTAGGCTTGAATAGAGACTGGGAATGGATGAGTCATTACACAAAGTAAAACTATTTCCCCAAGGTATTTCTCCCTCCCACCCCACCCCCCACTGTTCCTCTGATATTCTTGTTAACTGCTGGAATTAGCCTACCTTGCTTGTCACCATGAAAGGTTTTCCTCCTTTCCCCCCCTGCTGCTGGTGATGGCTTATCTTAAGTGATTACTCTCCTTACAGTGTGTATGATAAACCCATTGTTTCATGTTCTCTGTGTGTGTGTGTGTGTATATAAATCTCTCCTCTGCTTTTTCCACCAAATGCATCCGATGAAGTGAGCTGTAGCTCACGAAAGCTTATGCTCTAATAAATTTGTTAGTCTCTAAGGTGCCACGGGTACTCCTTTTCTTTTTGCGAATACAGACTAACACGGCTGCTACTCTGAAACTTGCATTTTGTATCTTTGCTATTCTCTGGTCTGTCTTTTTGTGTTTGGTTGTCTTGTCTTCATGGAAACAGTATCAGACTTCAACAACAACAGCTCTATCTCAACAAACTTCTTTCCCCAGAAACAACAGTTAATACCATCTTTGATACAGGGCACCAGAACAGGGGGGGGCCACGGGGCCATCGCTTCCACTTTTTACCAGTAATAAAAGTGAGCAAAGGGAGGAGAAGGCAAAGAAGAGTGAGAGGCTGGCGAGGTCTTGGAGGAAGAGGTGGTGCGGGAGCGGGGCCTCAGAGGAAGAGGCGGTGCAGGGGTGGGGTTTCGGAAAAAGGGATGGTGTAGGGGCTCAGGGAGAAGGTTCTGTGTAGGCGTGGGGCCATGAGGACAATGGGAGTTGCAGGGGCAGAGCCTGGAGAGAATGGGCACTGCAGGAGTGGGGTCTTGGCGGGGGCAACACAGCATTGGAGGCGGGGCCACAGTTTGGGCCACTTTTAGGGTGCTTCTGCAGCTCCTACTCCGATATCATCTAAAGACTATCAAATAAGGATTCTTTTTCCATATATATACTCTCTACAACTAAAAGGAATAAGGGATATTGTTAAAATGAAACATTTCAACATTTAGTCAACATTTCACATTTCAAATGCTTTAACTGTTTTTCCTCTATTCTGTGTATTTAGTAAAAAGTTTAAAACACAGGATCCTACTTTCAGCTTTCCCCAGAGGTGCTCCACCTCTGATCTATCCGGAGGCCCTACTGCCACTCCACCCCTTCCCCAAGACCCCACCCTTGCCCCGCCTCTTCCTGACCCTGCCTCCACCCCCCCCGAGGCTCCGCCCTGCCTCTTCCTGCCCCCCAATCCTTCCCCTGCCCCCCATGCAGGTGGCTGGTGGGTGCTGAGCACCTACTATTTTTTTTCCATGAGTGCTCCAGCCCCGAAGCACCCATGGTGTCAGCAGCAATGGTTTAAAAGAATTTTAATAAAAGTTGTTACACTTAAGCCATTGATAACTTGCCATAAAACTCTGAACACATTTAACTGTTTAATATTTTAACTGGGAACAAAGTGTTTCATTAATATCTTCTCTCTTGTTGGCCCCAGGACTAGAGCCCTGTGCAGATGCATGATAGAGGTTTTAGTTGGGGGCTGAAGGTGACGGGTAGTTGTGTTCTGTTACTTTCTTTGTTGGGCCTGTCTTGTAGGTGACTTCTTGGTATCCTTCTGGCTCTGTCAATCTGTTTCTTCACGTCACCAGGTGGGTATTGCAGTTTTAATAACACTTGATAGAGATTCTGTAGTGAATTCTCCAGTGCATCATCAAGGATCTACAACCTATCCTGAAGGACAATCTCTCACTCACAGACCTTGGGAGACAGGCCAGTCCTCACTTACAGATAGCCCCCCACCCTGAAGCAAATACTCACCAGCAACTACACACCACGCAACAAAAACACCAACCCAGGAACCAAACCCTGCTACAAACCCTGGTGCTAACTCTGTCCACATATCTATTCAAGGGACACCATCATAGGACCTAACCACATCAGCCACACCATCAGGGGCTCGTTCACCTGCACATCTACCAGTGTGATATATGCCATCATGTGCCAGCAACGCCCCTCTGCCATGTACATTGGACAAACCGGACAGTCTCTACACAAAAGAATAAATGGACACAAATCTGACATTAGGAATCATAACATTCAAAAACCAGTAGGAGAACACTTCAGTCTCTCTGGTCACTCAATAACAGACCTAAAAGTGGCAATTCTTCAACAAAAAAAACTTCAAAAACAGACTCCAACATGAAGCTGCAGAACTGGAATTAATCTGCAAACTGGATACCATCAGATTAGGCCTGTATAGAGACTGGGATTGGTTGGGTCATTACAAAACCTAAACTTAATTTCTCCAATACTAATTTCTCCCTATTGTTACTCACACCTTCTTGTCAACTGTCTGTAATCAGCCACTCTCTTATCACTTCCAACATTATTTTTCCGCCCTTGGTATCCTGCTGTTAATTGATTTATCTTGTTAGACTGACCTCACACTTGGTAAAGCAACCCCCATCCTTTCATGTATTTATACCTGCTCCTGTATTTTCAAACCATGCATCTGATGAAGTGGGTCCTAACCCATGAAAGCTTATGCCCAATAAATATGTTAGTCTCTAAGGTGCCACAAGGAATCCTCACTATTTTTGCTGATACAGACTAACACGGCTACCACTCTGAAACCCATCTCTGAGAAACGTTTCAATTCTGATTAATTGGCAAATGAAAACATGTTTCATTGGAATTTTTCCAACCAGTGATAATCTGCAGTAAATCAAAGACTTTGGAAGAATACTGAGGACTAACCTAAACAAGTATGATAACTGCAGAAGGTAAAGTTACATTTTGCTCAAATCACTCACAGAGTACGTGAAAGGTAGCTGGAACTCCTCTCCACTGAACAACATGGCAACAGCCAACTGAAGCAGAAAACTTACAGACTCATAACTTGATCTCGTGGTTACATTAGTACAAAACTGGAACTTGATAGCATAGATAAATAGAGTAACATACACATTGTCATAGTTTGGAATTACCACAGAACATTCTTATTTGGCATTATTATAATTTAAAAGATATAATGCAAAGCTTAATGAAATTTACTCTGTAAGAGCATGCTAGCAAACAAACAGCACCTTAAATGTCCAGGAAGAAAAGAAAGTGAATAAATCAAAAGAAAAATATGAATAATCATAAAATGAACTGGCAAATTGTTATGGATGTACAAAGATTGTACAGTGCCTAGCACTGATCTCACTGGGGTCCCCTAAATGCTATGTAACATATCTGATAGGTTGCAGTATTGGTGAAATCAAGAAAAATACCATGGCTTAGCTGGATTTGTGAAAAGTGAGAGACTCCATGGGTTTGGTTCATCTGTGCATAGGTGCCGGGCTTGGTGCACAGACAAAGGGGGAACGACTGGTGCTTCCTTCTGACCTGGGGTTGCCAGGGGCTGCTGTGGCCTGGTTGCACTGGCCATCAGGGGCCATTTCAGGAGCAGGAGCTCACCAGACTGGACTGAAATTCCAGCCACATATGCATTCCTCAGGACACGTCCTGGTGGCAAAGGACCTAGTAAGCTGACCTTTGCTCATCGAAGAATCCACTTATGCCATTGTGACCCTCCAGTGGCTGGCTATCTTGGTTTTTGGGCTGTTTTGCACCAAGCAGACAATCTGACCCTAAAAATGCACTAACATTAAAGTCCTGGTATATAGCTGAATCAGCCTGAAGCCGCCACATTGGGAAAATATTTGCTATTTCCCCCAAGTCTTTCATCAGCTTTTCTATTTCAGTTAGTTTTTCTCTACTAGCCTCTTTGTAACTTTAATATGAGTACATTGCATAGTGTTCTCAATTCTGCAAAACTCATGCTATGCAACGTGTGATTCTTTACCCTTTGAGTGCACACATTATTTCTCCAACTCTTACCTGTTATGGGTTTCTTATTGGTTTCTATTTCTTTTAAATAGTGGAGTTACCAATTGTCTTCTGATTAAGAAGCATAACCCTAGTTCAGACCCACTTTATATCCAAGTTTTTATCACACTGCTTATTACCATAAGTATTGACACGAGGGGCCAAATTTAAAAAAGCAGCCTACAATTAACTGCAGATGCACTGTGTGGATTTTTAGAGTAAATTACAGTTATACACACAAGTCAAATCAACACCCAACAACATAATAAGCACGTATGTATCTGAGATTTTTTCCATAGAAAAAATAAATTGTAGTTTCAATTTTGGAAAATGATTTGCAGCCCTATTAAAAGGTAGTAATTGAATCATGAAACTTTGAATTTGATAACTTAACCCTATAAAAATTTTGCTCTCAAAAACCTCTAAACTTTCTCTTGTTGTTTTTTTAATTTATTTTGCTCCTTATTTTAGGTCTTGCATCAGACATTTGGTCCACAGTAAGTTGAAAAATGCTTAAAAAATAAAGGAACACAGGCTTGTTTTTAAAGTATAATGCAAACTTCAGTTATCAGAACTTCGTACAGTACCAGAAGAAGTGATGACTAAATTAATACAAACAACAATCTTCTCTGCAGAATCAGTGCTTTATTATTCTCCATTATGATTTCTTCTTCTTTGCTTCATATCTGGAATATTTGCATTACAATTGTTCCAAGTCTCTTTGGCTGTGGAACTCTGAACTGAATCCTGTTAGCTGAGTGATATCAATGGCAAACCTTTCAAGTTGAAAGTACTTTTTGTATTCAGACTAATGGTTCTGTAATGTGCCATGAGCAGGCAAGCAGAAAAGATGGATATGGAAATACTGTCTTTTGTTGTTTGTCACCATTTGGGAATGTCTAATAATCCATGTTTCAAAATATCAGCTGAAACAAGAGAGAGTCAGCAGACTGAATAGTTACTGCTCTGGGTATTATGAACATGTCTGGATGAAGATATGCATAGAAATGCTTTCTCCTGGTAGCGGGTTATTGAAATGCCACATGATGAAACAGGCAGCTAAGATAAACCTATTGCTGCATATAATAATGTTCCATCTGCCAACATTGACAGTCTTTGTTATCTGTGCCTTTTCCTTGCACAAGAGTTTTGCAACAATTTTGATAGCGTTATTATTATTCTACCCTAGATACATTTTTCATAAGCATTTATTAATAGCTGTATTTATAACAAGGAAGACATGAGCTTCACAGCCATTTTGCATATACTTTGTAGGTATATTTACATATGTGTAGTTTAATGAGTCAGCACACCATATTGCTTTTATAGAGATGAAAGACATGATTAGCATATATGCTGTTCCCCTCCCAGATGGTTGTCTTCCATCTAGCTAGCTAAGAGACCTTTTCATTTTTTAACATATTCATTACTAATTGAAGCATGTTAAATTGCTTCTTAAACAAAGATTGACCTCAGGAACAGGGAAAATCATAAACATACGATTAGATCCTGCTCTCCAAACTCACACAAGCAGTCTAATGGTTTTCCATAGATCTATTCACATGAATAAGCCAAGCAGAAATTGTCCCATACTGACATGCAGTTAGGCAGCATGCAGTCGGCAATTTAATTAATATACCTCTGAATGTTCATTTTCTTTATATGTGTATGCACTGTAACCAGTGTAAATATATCCTGCTGTCTTACTAATCACTGCACTGCTTAGAGTGACATAATTGTTTGGTTACAGGTTCAAGATACAGTAGGATTTTTGATGTTTTTCCTAATGTGAAGTTAGTGCTTTTCAGAGATTTTCTGTGAATACACTTGACAGTGAAGTTCTTTATTTATTTGCAGAAGAGGCAAAGCACAAGGAGCAGTAGTGCAGATTTTTCCATACTTGCCATCCAATGTCCCAATGCACTGAGCAAATCTCACTTCAAGTGTGTTAGCTACACCTTGTTTTTATGAATAGTGTACTAGCCAAACATGTTCATCTGTTTTACTTTTTGCCAACTGTTTCATATTGTGTAACCCATAGAAAAAGTCATTGGCTGTCAGGTCTTTTGTGCTTTGTCTTTTGGGCATGCAGTCAATTGCAAAGAAATATGTGTGTTTATAAAATTGATATTCAGAAAAAAATGATGTTTTAGTCTTTTCAGCAAACGATTAAAGAAAATGTGTACTTGTGTGAAATGTTCATGGGAGGTTAAAATATGTTCCTTAGAAGAAGCAATCAAGCTAGAGTTAAAATTATATTTCAATCTCTCAAAATGTTTTCTTATTGTAGATGCTGCCTGTACACGTCTTTGCAATGTGATAATTTTGTTCGCTCTGGACAGCGCCATGGAAAAGGATGAATTATATTCTCCAAAATCAGCTGGATAGATACCTGGTTTAGTGTAGCAGCCAACAGACTCTCTTTAGATAAGCATTTTGCCCCAGAAGGGTTTTCTGTCACTAAAGAGAGACAGAATAAAAATGAGGCTTTCTTGAAGATTTGAATAATAGTGTTTACCTGGTCTTGGAGAGAGTGGACACTTCAATTAAACATCTGAATGCAAGGGGACATTCTTTAATTTAATGGAAGCTGCCTATCACCAGCATAAATTAAATTTGCTCTTCTATTAAATGCAACCTTTAGGTTAATGTGATATTAAAGTTCCACAAAAAGAAAAGAAAAGTTTATTTTTGTTTTTAAATGCAGAAGTACAGTTAGATTCTACAAAAACATTGGCTTAGCCATGATGAACAACTGTACTGTGTCTTGACTCATCATGGCCTAAATTATGCCTTTTGGGCATAACCCTGCATTGGTGCTACAGTGTCCCAAGAAAGCACTAGAAACATTCTGCCTTACAGGCACAAAATGTCTCCCAGAGCTCTCCAGTGCATGGAAGGAGTGAAGAAATTGCTTAGCCCTTTAAGGAGCCCAAGCTATTCCCCAGGTCATCTCTTGTGGTTAGCATCCTGGTAGCAGCCCAGCACAGTGCAATTCTGACCAGCTCTTTTGGGAGGTCTTTACTTCCTCGCTCCTCATAAAGGCCAGATACACTCTAAGCCTGTGTTACATTTCTATATTAAGTTATAAACTACCCAGATCAGAAACTTGCTTAAATTTTCTACTTATAAAATGTCAGGTCCATGTCCTCTGCTATACCAATCATCCATATTTGATCATTCACATTAATGATGTGGGCAGCACAGCATGGGAAGGAGGTGATCAGCCTTCTGTGGAGAAAGAAGTGGTTCAGGACTATGTAGAAAAGCTGGATGAGCACAAATCCATGGGGCTGGATGCACTGCATCCGAGGGTGCTAAAAGAGTTGGCAGATGTGATTGCAGAGCCATTGGCCACTATCTTTGAAAACTCATGGCAATCGGGGGAGGTCCCAGATGACTAGAAAAAGGTTAATGTAGTGCCCATCTTTAAAAAAGGGAAGAAAGAGGATCTGGGGAACTACAGGGCAGTCAGCCTCACCTCACTCCCTGGAAAAATCATAGAGCAGGTCCTCAAGGAATCAATTCTGAAGCACTTAGAGGAGAGGAAAGTGATCAGGAACAGTCAGCATGGATTCACCAAGGGCAAGTCATGCCTGACTAATCTAATTGCCTTCTATGATGAAATAACTGTCTCTGTGGATGAGGGGAAATCAGTGGATGCATTATTCCTTGACTTTAGCAAAGCTTTTGATATGGTCTCCCACAGTATTCTTGCCAACAAGTTAAAGAAGTATGGGCTGGATGAATGGACTATACGATGGATAGAAAGCTCGCTAGATCATTGGGCTCAACGGGTAGTGATCAATGGCTCCACGTCTAGCTGGCAGCTGGTATCAAGCAGAGTGCCCGAAGGGTCTGTCCTGGAGCCGATTTTGTTCAATATCTTCATTAAACATCTGGAGGATGGCATGGACTGCACCCTCAGCAAGTTTGCAGATGACACTAAACTAGGAGGAGTGGTAGGTACGCTGGAGGGTAGGGATAGGATACAGAGGGACCTAGACAAATTAGAGGATTGGGCCAAAAGAAATCTGATGAGGTTCAACAAGGACAAGTGCAGAGTCCTGCACTTAGGATGGAAGAATCCCATGCACCGCTACAGACTAGGGACCAAATGGTTAGGCAGCAGTTCTGCAGAAAAGGACCTAGGGGTTACAATGTACGAGAAGCTGGATATGAGCAACAGTGCGCCCTTGTTTCCAAGAAGGCTAACAGCATTTTGGACTACATAAGTAGCAGAATTGCCAGCAGATCGAGGGATGTGATCATTCCCCTCTATTTGAGATTGGAAAAATGAACTAAAATGATTAGGGGACTGGATAACATGACTTATGAGGAGAGGGTGAGGGAACTGGGATTGTTTAGTCTGTGGAAGAGAAGAATGAGGGGGGATTTGATAGCTGCTTTCAACTATCCGAAAGGGGATTCCAAAGAGGATTGATCTAGACTGTTTTCAATGGTACCAGATGACAGAACAAGGAGTAAGTTGCAGTGGGGGAGGTTTAGGTTGGATCTTAGGAAAACTTTTTCACTAGGAGGGTGGTGAAGCACTGGAATGCATTACCTAGGGAGTTGGTGGAATTGCCTTCCTTTGTATTCACATTATATATACATTTACATCTTCAAGTATATCCTGTTGATCTGTAGGAGACAAATGCTAGAATAAGAGTTCCCCATTTGAATGATTATTGCCCACCCTAAAACAAAACATAAAAACTCCACCATCATCTCCTGGATACACATACCGTAGAATAGGTTTCCTATGAACATTACCCAACCATGTCAAATGATTTTGTTCAAACTTACAAAACAAAGTTCAGCTTCATGCAGAGCCCAAGCATGGAAAAATGTAAACCAAAATGGTGAATGTTTAGTGAATATATGAGTGTTTAAACAATTCTGTGAGTGAAAAATGGGAATATATATTGCTTTTCAACCTTAATTATAGACAATTCTATGATTCACCATCAGAGGTTTATTCTACAAAGAATTGTATTTGTGGTAGTTATATATTCTCTGGTGTAGCATGGACACATGCAAAAGGAGCCATCTATGACAACAGCAAAGTTTCTGCTTTCTGGTCTGTCCATATCTCCCTCTTGCCCCCACCACCTTCCTGTGGTTCAGTGTCAGTGCAGGGGCTGGGCTATGTTCCCAGCCAAAGCTGTGGCTCCTGCCAGAGGAACATCCATGCTGGATAGATTTCAAACTATTTTATTAATTTTCTTATATTTTTGGCTGGCAGAATGTGGTCTGGAGTCCCCTACAACAAGCTGGGAAGGAGAAGTGGCTTGAGAGAAGCAGAGTGTTAAGGGGGCTTGTCCTGGTGGAGCTTGCCACAAGCTGGGGGAAAAATGTGGAAATGTGTGGGTAAGGAGGAGAGGGAACTCTGGTCAGCCCTGGTAGAAGCATTCCTGCTGCTGTCATGGGGTTTCTTTGATGGTAACAGTAAGAGCTGTTACCACAGAAATACTGTGATGACAGTTACAATCACCACTGAATGCTTGAAAACAGTTTGTATACTAACAGCTGTGGAGTTCCCTAATCTTATTGTTGGTAGACCACAGAAGCAGTAACAGCTGTTGTTTTCAAATTGTACTAATAGGTTCCAACTCATTTTTTCACTGCAGAAAATGCTGCAAAAACTTCAAGATATGATATCTGAAGAATTCAGAAATCATAAAAAGTGATTCACTAATGGACATATGGTTATCATAATCTTTAGTGCACAAATATTAGCTCAGATACAAATCCACATAGTATATCTTGTGGCTATATTCCCCACCTATATATCTCTAATTGACTATATGGGTCTGATTTATCACTGCCTTGCAGCTTGGGTAATCAATTCAGCCTGTGTAAAGGAAGTACAAAGAGTGTGTAAATGCTTCCATTCTCATGTGATAGAATTGTATATGACTGCATAAGATGCAAGGCAGTGGAGAATCATGCTCTGTGCGCTTCCCAGTGTTGTAATGTACTAGCTCTGTTTGTGTGTGAGTCATTATCCCTGTAGTGACTGACCAACAGAGACACTTGGGTGTCTATTATTACTACCAGCAGCTTTTATATGCATGTTGGTGTAATGTTTGGCTAACAAATGACATACTATATTACCAACTAGGTTGATGATATTCCTTATGTCAAGAGCTCGAGACCTGTGATTTTGGACTGAAGAGCTAGATTTTTTTCTTAGGTCTTCAGAGGAGTATATCATTTATCTACCTAGTATGTTTATTTTCAACACAGGGATTAATTACAGACAAGTGCCTGACTGCTGGATTTGAACTCCTGTGAACCTTTGATACTCTGGATGAGCATTGTTGAACTGAGATGGGATATGTAATATACTTCCTTTTTTTCAAGAAGAGACAGGACATATTACTACAACTGGCTAAGTGAGCTCTCCTTTAGCTCAAGTGCTAGTGGTGTTTGCTTTTGCCACTGAAGGACCAAGGTTCCACTCCGGGATCCCATGCATGTGGGCATATGATTATTCTAGTAATTTCATGATGACCGCAGCACAGATGACTTCTGGGGCTGAAGTGTCTATTCTGTATGCTAAGAGGACTTGCCATAGGCAGAATATTTCTCTCTGGGACAAATAGCTGCTCCCTCTGGCTGGGGCTCTGTGGGGTTGTGGGTGGGATAAGAAAGGAGGGGGCTGGCAAATCTCCATGTCAGCATCTCCTCCAGACCCACCAGATTGCTATCTGGAGGTTCATTAGGGAGTTAAAACAGGCAGGTCCCTTTGGCACCTACTCCTGATCAGCTACAGCCAGTTGTCTATTCCCTCAGCATGGGTCCCACAAGAGCTATGCTGCCAGAAGAAAGGGACCAGGAACAACACAAAAACTCAGAGGAAAGCCACCCATGCAGTTGGAAGGAGAGGGAGGTAACTCTTCCTTGTGAATCCATTCCTCCTCCAAACTCTGGGGGCTTCCTAACCCTTTCCTTGGAGGGAATGATTTCTAGATAATTCTACCTGGTAACCTTGTAGAGTTTTCTTGGCTCTTTGCCCCACTCCTGCAGGCTTCTCTGTAGGAAGGCGTGATCTGGCCCATCATGTTAAATCTGAGTGTGTGCCTCACATTTTTAATCCTATGTAAGAATTATTCTCTAGAATACTCAGCTGTGTAAGATAAAACAAATACTGCCCTAAAGGTTGTTCTGTCACTGAGCCTCATTTTGCCCACAATTAGAATTGCTAAAAGAAAAGATCACTTATTTCTCTGAGAAGAAAAACCTGAATTATCAACTTCATGTTTTATACCTTTATTTTCTTCTTCCATACAGCTGAGAATGTTTAGCATATGAAGCCCCAAATGTTTATTTATTATTATTTTGTTGTTGTTGAGCATCACAGTTGTGCATGGCACTTTACTGACAAATAAAAGACCTCATCCAAGTAGTTTGCAATCTGTGGTCCAGATAATGCATAAGCAGACACAGAGGATCCACTTACATGAAGCTCATTGCCTGATCATAGCAAAGGAATTGATGACATCAGAAAATGGAACTTTGGGAGGAGATGAGGTGCTCAGACAGATGAGTGTGGTATAAGAACCTATATAGAACAGAACATAATTTCTTTACACCAAAAGCTATCAGCTACAGCCAGGAACCTGGAACAACACAAAAACTCTATCTCTCTATTATAATGTATACACTGTGTCGTTCCCTTTCTAAAAGCAAATATTATTTCTTAGGTTTAGGTTTTTACTTTTTTGCAAGTTTCCCATATATGTCTGAGGGCAGAATTTGAGCACTAAAAATAAGTGTGCATTCTGGGAAAGTTATATTCCGATGTAATTACCTCATGTCCAAAAGTCAGTGGTGAAAGTAGATAAAAGGGAGCTGCTGTCTAAAATGAGTATTTTATCCAGCCTCTTTTAATTTTTTTTTGACATCTTGGAAAAATTGTCTACATAATTTAAAGCAACTACCAGATAGCTTCCCATTACACAATCAGCACTTACACAGCTCATATCCATGGGTCTCTGCCATTGGCAATATAACAGGGGTAATATTTTCACATAGATGAACTGTCCTTGAACAATGTACAGTGTTAGACATGAATTAGGATGTCTCTACATTAGGAATGCAGGGCCTTTCCTTTCAACATTTGTCTTCAGAAGATATACTTCTTATAGATACTGCAAAGAAAAACCTATAGTCCATTAAAGTTGGATTTCCTCTATTTTCAGAGTATGTTATTTTATTCCACACTCATGTCTATTTTGTTTTTCCCCCTGTACTAAAATTGCTTATTACTGCTGTTCCTTAGTAATAATTTTGGTTCATGGTGTTTGAGATGGATCATAATTATTTTGGCACGTGAAGATCAGTTACGTGAACTCTTTGTTGTACTGGTATAGAAGTAGCAATAGACCTGTGCATAAACCTCCATACAAAGCAGGAACCAACAACACCTTTCCACATACACAAAAAAATAGCTAACTATGGGAAAATGCAAGAAAGCACTGGTGTAATATATTTTCATCAGTCCAGGGCTCTCTGGTAGGCTTGGTCTTATACCAAAGTCCTCCTGACTGGCTCTTCAACCTGTTTATCTGCTGCCCGTCAGACAAGAATGATAGGGCTTATAGAAGCATTCCTGTAACTTTATTAATGCCCAGTCTCTATTAGCTTTTAAACTGCACCACACTCTGACATCCCTACTTTTGAAAGTGTGTTTTCTAGGATCAAGATGAGTCTGTGCTAGGTCTGACCCTCTCCACTGTGACTCAGTCACCCTTTAATGTTCAGGTCAATTTGCTAAATTGCATAGCATGACAGATCACAAGAGAATTCAAAGTGAAATTTCCAGATAGGGGAGGCTCTGCTGTGTTCTTCAATCAATACCTCGGTAAAGGTGTGGGCAGAGAGTTCAGGGCTATTCAGAGGATGGAAGTGGCTGCAGTGGAGAAGACTAAAGCCAGAGTGAAGTGTCTCCAACCAAACTGATCCAGACCTTACATAATCTTTTATGACAGGTTTCAGAGTAGCAGCCGTATTAGTCTGTATTCGCAAAAAGAAAAGGAGTACTTGTGGCACCTTAGAGACTAACAAATTTATTTGAGCATAAGCTTTTGTGATGCAACCGATGAAGTGAGCTGTAGCTCACGAAAGCTTATGCTCAAATAAATTTGTTAGTCTCTAAGGTGCCACAAGTACTCATAATCTTTTATAACTCACTTTTATTTCATCTAAATTCATTTGCCCATCTGTAATAATTATATGTTATGATACGTATTGGTATTTCCTTGAACAGTGTTCTTCATACTATTGTATGTGTTTTTACAATATGTTGTGGCTGTAGAGGTGAAGAATGGTTACAAATAAAACCAATGAGTTACCTTTTCATTCACCAGCTCTTATAAGAACTATTCGATCCAATAACACTTTCCTAGAGTGGCAAGCTATAAAAGTGTTAGCAAAGTGTAAGAACAAGACCATCTGACCAGCATGGTGCTTCACAGTGACACTGGTTTAATCCCATGTGTTTACTTGTCATTATTGTCCAGCCCTGATCTAGTAGCAGGATGCTGCTACATAGTGTAATTTTCTTCTCTTCCCTTCCCCCCACCCTCCAATAATAGCTCAGGTCTTGTGTAACATATTATGCTATGAAATAGTCATAATTTGGGGCTTCTCTCCACATTACACTTGTATATTCCAGTTACTTATATCAATAGGTAATTTTCAAAGTTTTTATGAAAAGTAACTTAGGGCAGGCATTATGAAGTAAAGCAGTATTTGTTAAAAACTAAAGAGGCTTCTGAATTTCTTTGGTTGTAATCTTAAATAATCCATGTGCATAGCTAATACATTGGTGACTGGTACAAGGACAGAGATTGACCTGCAACATACACTCACCAGTAGGTTACCTATAGTTTTGTTAAAAGAATTTACAAGGGAAGTTTTATCCAAGTGAAGCCTTGAAAATAATGTTTTATAGGGACTAATTTCAAAACTGTTCTTGGTAGAACTTTGTTCCTTATGATGGTGTTTGTAATTCTAATAAATACCCTCATTATTGTTCTATTTGATTTAACAATTCTGAGCCATATACAGAGTATTAATGCAAACAACTAAATAGGAAAAATCTTGAGATCTCAAACAGAGTCTGGAGCTTATGTTTATCAAAATAGTTGAACAAACTCACAATTTGCCCAAGAAGGTTAGTCGATTCTTAAGTGTGCATCTTCAATTCTTTACCTAGAAATCTCATCCATATTCTATTCACTAAGAAAATAGTATCAGATATGAGTTTGGACTCAGCTGGAGTCATTGTCCAGCATTCAATAGATGTAATCTAGGTGATGCTGAAATTGATTCTTAATTAGTCCCACTCCATCATCTTTTGTAGAACCATTATTTGTGTCCTTTCCAGCCTATTTATTCATTCTGTCACATGATGTAGTGTTAGAACAGTTATAAAGGACTGGGGCATCAACTGTAGCTGGTTTGTCAGATGTATGCCAAATGAAAAGCTGCCTTCAGATGATTGCTTCAGGTAGATGACAGCTGAGCTTCAATAGGCTAAAAGGTCTATTCTCCTAGAACTAAAAATATTGTACAGTAACTATGCTATACATGGGGTTAATTATATCAAAAAATCATATACGATTTCAAAAGCTGCTCTTTGAAGTTAACTATGGCATAAAGGCTGTTCTAACTTATTTTTATCAACTGCATGAAATGTACTGGCCTACATTCCCTGCAAAATTTCATATATACAAACACACTTTTATGTCCACTAGTATAATTTTAAAATAACATGCACATTTTTTTCAGATTTTGCAAATTACAGATGGTTAATGCCAAGTCAAAAAGATCTGAAAATCAGGTGTATTGTGCAAATGTTGATACAATAGAGAATAAACTTCATACAGATAAGATACTACAATACTTATCCACCCCATCACAGACAACACTGCACACACCATTTTTACATGTTTATTACCTGCACCGATTTGTTCATAAACCCTGATGCTAATTTTAAGTGAGCTGAGCCACTTTTTGAGATAACGCTTGCGAATATTTTGAGGTAATAATAATAGGTTGTTTGAGATAGCTGGGGACTGGACTTGATGACCAGGAGATTCCTGTCAGTCCTAAATCCCTAATATCTTGCTCTTCTAGCATTTTTCAACAGTAAATCTCAAAGCACTTTACAAGGAGGTACAGCAAGACTTTCCCCACCATTTCCTCTCCTTCCTACACAATATGCTGGCACTATTTAGAAAATCACAATGCTACTTACTTACACTAATTACTCTTATCTATTTGGATTTATACAAATGCAAATAAAAGGGTGCTTATCTCTATGTTCTATGTACCCTTAACACCATTAATCACATATAATAACTCAAAATAACTAAAATGCAATGGTACAATTTAAGATAACCCACCACTGGGAAGCGGGGCAATTTAAAAGCTCATCTCACCCTCAGACTCATTTTAAAAACAAATTACTCAGTCAGTGCAAAATAACCACTACTTCGAGTCTTCCCCTTTGCACAAATATTTTTGTGGGGTTCTGGATGGTTCAGATAAATTTTCCCCCCTCTTCTGCATACTTGGGGTGCTGTCTGTTAGCTGCTTTGCCAGGCCCTGCTACTGTTACCACTAAACTTCTTTTTGACTTTCCTCATTAGTCACAGCATACCTAGCTCTCAGATCTAATAGAGCATGTTTATATTTTTTTTATTTTTTTTATTTGGATAAAATTTTTCACGGAGAATTTCAATCTATTTGCATCAGTTTTACTATCTAATGTGTTCTGAGGCTCCCAGAAATACTATGCATTCTCCAGTGAGGCCAAAAAGTAATGTCAAGGTACATGCTACCTGATTTAAAGGAAAAAAACAGGTCACTGCAAAATGTCTCCTGGCCACTGCTACCTGACCAGATGTCAATATTTGCATCTGCCTAAATTATCCCTTTGAAGTCTGCTCTTATTGCCAGTGGAAGGGAGAGGGACAAACAGTCACCACAGGAAATTCCTAGTTATGAACAAAGGTAGGGAGCTTAGGCCCCTTTCAGCAAATGCACATAAAGACTTGTTGACTAGGGATGTGCTTAAACACGTTTAAGTTAAGCACATGCATAGATATTTTCATAGTCTTATTTACAGGGCCTGGAGAGGTCTCAGAAGGTTCTGAAAAATCAGATAAATGTCTCAATTTTGGATGTTTATCTAAAACATATCTACAGACTTTTAGGTGCTCCTGTCTCTAAAAAAGTATTTTATCTCTAGTCATTTTGTCCACAGTCAGAATTCAGACCTGCAGTTGTTAGGTTGCCAGTTCAGTGTCAAACATTTGCTGTGATGAATTTTTTGAGGTGCAAAAATGGGAAAGGCAGCATTTTCATATTGGAAACTGAAAAGAATTACATCCACAGTTTCTTTGCCAAAATAAAGCTAGCTAAGCTATATGTTTGGTTCCATATTAACTTCTTGTACCCTAAAAGAGTTCACCCAAGAATAGTTTAAGGTGCACATATAAGGAATCCTACTTGAAGGAGGTTAAATGTATCCATCTAAAATTCACCTACAGTTTGCAAACTTCAGCTAAGATTACCTTCATCTCATCTGACATCTTGCCTTTTGTCTGCAAGAATTCCCTGAATCCATTTCTAATAGCATTTCCTATGTTGAACTGCTCTTAATCAAAGCAGATCCAACCTCCTATTCAGTCAATAGCAGCCTTTCAATTGACATAACAGGGAGTTGGATCAGCCTCCCCACACTACCCAGACAGTATGGCTTTACTTCTTATATTTCATTCCATGCCCTTCAGCATGTGGCAGAAAAACCAAACCATTGTCAATAGCAGAATATTTCAAAGTTTTCAATATTAATTTATATTTCACTCCCTCCCCAACTAAAAAAAAGTTTGTACTCTTTCTTCCTATCATTTGGAAATTGGAGAATAATTAAAATTTTCAATTTTGAAATTAATTTGCTTCAGCTGTGCTTGCAACCGTTTTGTGTTTTCTTTCAGCAAATATTCAAGTGATTAAGTTTTACTGGCAGATGCAAATGTCTATGCCAGAAGAGATTGCATATCCTGCCATCTAGAGAACACAATCAAACTATGGTCCTTATATCACACTGAGCAGATCTCTGCACAGAGATCAGTATAGGAGCGGGACCCAGGTGACTTATCTGACCAGACATAACAAAGCAGAGCTTGAATTTCAAATATTTGCTATCAGTCCCTAGGGTAAACAGTGCAAAGACATACTTGAATAAAATCACAATAACGAATCCATAGAGGAAATCACAAGGTCTTCTCAGATATTCCATAAGCAAAAAAAAAAAAAGGCTTACTTCATCAAATTAACAATTTGTTGTTTGCCATTCGCTTAGCTATACTTAATAGCTAGCTTGTTGAGATTCCCTCTCAAAGTGCTTATCTGATTTTTAGTTTTAAAAAATAATATAATCAGTTGAGTGTTTAGCTCTTGGAGTTCTTTGTTCAGCAAGGAGTGCTTTATTCTTGGTGTTATTTTAGTTGAGTGATGTGGCATTTAATTGACTGCTAGATAAGTTCTCTTTTGCAAATGGGACTTGAACATTTTCCAAGAACTTTAGTTTATTATTTGTTCCCAGGAAAAAACTGGCATGAATTAAAGAGGTATTGAGCTAATTACATTTCATTTTCCTTTTATCCCATTTAATATAATAATTAATAAACAATTACCTCTAAACAACAGTACACTCTAGTATAAACTATGATCCAGGTGAATAAGTAATATGGCCCTTACAGGACTTTCAGATAGGCTAAAATGAATGTCTGTGTGGTCCATACTGAAGACCAGTGAAATATAAGAAGCATTTCAGAACTTTTTACATGGCTCCATATTAATAATATAAGGCAGAATTTATGTTATAATATCCCATATTGTATAGAGTTGGCTAACTATCCATTGCGAATAGTATCCATTAGAAATTTAGCTCCCTTTTTGGTTACCAAGTCAGCCACACAATAATCCTTATCTATTAACGTGGGGTAGTATTTTCAAAGACATAAAGGACTTTGGAAGTTAATAGGTGCCTAGCTCCCACTTGTGCCTTTGAAAATGTCTCCCAACAATAAGACAATAAAGAATAGGAAATAATGAATATGTGCAGAGGGTAAAATACCTGATATGGAAAAATGCTAAGATTTGTGAAACTTTTGGAATTCACAACATTTTCTGAAATATACAATGGCTATTGAAATACTCTCAAATAATGAATCTTGTCCCCAATCTAACGGCCCCAATTTGCTGCATCAGAGGATGGAGGAGAAAAAAAAACACAGATAAGTTACAAACCCTAAAATACATCTTGATTTAATAAAGCTGTCTGCACTTGTTGCATAGTGTATTCCCATTGGTATATGGTAAGTGCTCTTTTCTAAAAGTAGCTGTAAATGCTCTAATGCAAGAGTTGTAGAAATAAATCATTGCTTTGCTTATATTAGTAGACAAATTATGTCTGTAAGATCATTTATTTTCTGTCAGTCTATAGTTCTTACCCTTTCTCCAGCCTACTGTACCTTTTTAATAAAATTTCTTTCTTCCGTAAAAATGATGGAAATCAGAGAGTTCAAAGTCTGAAACGTTTAAGGGTTCCTACTTTACTTTACAAAAAAGAAAAGGAGTACTTGTGGCACCTTAGAGACTAACAAATTTATTTGAGCATAAGCTTTCATGAGCTACAGCTCACTTCATCGGCTCATGAAAGCTTATTCTCAAATAAATTTGTTAGTCTCTAAGGTGCCACAAGTACTCCTTTTCTTTTTTGCGAATACAGAATAACATGGCTGCTACTCTGAAACCTACTTTACTTTATAAACTTCAGTTATGATGAACTGCAGGCTCACTGGTCAACCTAAAAAAGAAATAAAGTATCCTTAAAATTGCACATAGCATGCGTATAGTGAATTTGAGGTGGAAATAAATAGTTCCCAAAATTTAGTCTATGAAAAATCAGTCTTTAATACAAGTATAATCTCATAAGAATATATCAAAAACTTCTTAAGCATCAATGTGACTCAGAGAGATTGATGTAAAGGGTGAAGAAGAAAGAATCTAGTCCTCAGTCTTTCCTACTTGATGAAAAATATATCAACACACATGCACACTCCCCACAGAAACTACAGCTGGCAATAATACGAAGTTGTCATAAATATAAAGGGAAGGGTAAACACCTTTAAAATCCCTCCTGGCCAGAGGAAAAACCCTTTCACGTGTAAAGGATTAAGAAGCTAGGATAACCTCGCTGGCACCTGACCAAAATGACCAATGAGGAGACAAGATACTTTCAAAGCTGGAGGGGGGAAGAAACAAAGGGTCTGGATCTGTCTGTGTGATGCTTTTGCTGGGGACAGAACAGGAATGGAGTCTTAGATCTTAATAAGTAATCTAGCTAGATATGCATTAGATTATGATTTCTTTAAACAGCTGAGAAAATAAGCTGTGCTGAATGGAATGGCTATTCCTGTCTTTGTGTCTTTTTGTAACTTAAGGTTTTGCCTAGAGGGATTCTCTGTGTTTTTAATCTAATTACCCTGTAAAGTATTTATCAGGAGCAAGTGTTAAATCTCCAGCAGATTTGCCCTTCCTAATGTAAATGGAACAGTTCTTAGAGGGTGTTCCTGAGGAAATAGAAAGATACATCCTAGATGGGAAGCCCAAAACTGTAATTGAAGCGGGGGAGATTGGAGCCAAATGGGGGGAGATGGCAGAGAAGAAAAAAATTGGTCGCAGTTGGAGCAGATACCAGAAGGGACAACTTCAGACCACACTCTACTACCGGGGCAGCCCAAGGCCCCACCTACCCCCCAAGGAACCCTCCGGACACCTTATCGTCCCGCCACACTGTTCTCTAGCAACCCACCTCGCTGCAGTTACCCATTAGCTGGACAACGTTTTAAATGTAACGAGCCGGAGCATGTAAAGGCCAACTGGCCCAAGAACCCCAACAGATTACAGTTCATTGCACCGGAATCACACCAGAGGTCCTCAGGCCCAGATACCTCCCAGATACCCTCGGAGCGGAGGGAAACTGTGAATGTGGGCGGGAAGAAGGTCACCGCGTGGAGGGATACTGGAGCACAAATGTCGGCTATCCATGCTTCTTTAGTGGACCTCAATTTAATCAACCCAGAGATCCAAGTGATGATTCAACCCTTCAAGTCACACTCTTTCAATTTGCCTACATCCAAGTTGCCTGTCCAGTACAAGGGCTGGTCAGGATTGTGGACTTTTGCAGTATATGATGATTATCCCATCCCCATGCTGTTGGGGGAAGACTTGGCCAATCATGTGAAGCGAGCCAAGAGGGTGGAAATGGTCTCCCACAGCCAGGCTAAGCCAGCCGTCACGCCTAGCTCTGTTCCAGAAACTTCTACCCGGATCCAGTCAGAGGTGATGGACCCGGACCCCAGGCCAATGTCTGCAACAGCAGTAGTGGATCCAGTCCCAGAGACCCAGACAGAGCCAGTCCCAGAACTGTAACTGGCGGAACAACCAACACCAGACCCATTGCCCGCACTGAGTCCAG
Source organism: Dermochelys coriacea (assembly GCF_009764565.3). Classification (NCBI taxonomy): domain Eukaryota; kingdom Metazoa; phylum Chordata; order Testudines; family Dermochelyidae; genus Dermochelys; species Dermochelys coriacea. The sequence goes on from NC_050069.1 coordinate 51,913,918, forward strand.
TACTTGCAACCCCAACACCAGAGGGCCCCACCGAACCTGAACCGGCAGCAGCCGATAACCGATGGCCGGAGCCTGAACCCCAACATAGTGCACCAGCGCATAGTGCACAGTCAATGGAAACAGCCCCATCCCCTACATCACTTCCAGAGGGACCAAGCATAGGTCCACAATCCAATGAGGAACTGATGTCTCCAGCATCAAGGGAAGAGTTCCAGACTGAACAGGAAGCAGATGAAGCTCCAGAGAGCTTGGACGGTGGCACAGAGCAACCCACCGCCTCTCAGCTCTTCTAATCGATCCAGGTTTGTTGTAGAAAGAGGACTCTTATACAAGGAAACTCTTTCTGGTGGACACCAGGAAGACTGGCATCCTCAGAGACAGTTGGTAGTTCCAACTAAGTACCAGGTCAAGCTCTTGAGCTTAGCCCATGATCATCCTAGTGGCCATGCTGGGGTGAACAGGATCAAAGACCGGTTGGGGAGGTCATTCCACTGGGAGGGAATGGGCAAGGATGTTTCTACCTATGTCCATCTTGTGAGGTATGCCAAAAAGTGGGAAAACCCCAAAACCAGGTCAAAGCCCCTCTCCAGCCACTCCCCAGCATTGAAGTTCCATTTCAGCAAGTAGCTGTGGATATTCTGGGTCCTTTTCTGAAAAAGACACCAGAGGAAAGCAGTACATACTGACTTTCATGGATTTTGCCACCCGATGGCTGGAAGCAGTAGCTCTAAGCAACACCAGGGCTAAAAGTGTGTGCCAGGCACTTGCAGACATTTTTGCCAGGGTAGGTTGGCCCTCCGACATCCTCACAGATGCAGGAAATAATTTCCTGGCAGGAACTATGAAAAGCCTTTGGGAAGCTCATGGGGTAAATCACTTGGTTGCTACTCCTTACCACCATCAAACAAATGGCATGATGGAGAAGTTTAATGGAACTTTGGGGGCCATGATATGTAAATTTGTAAATGAGCACTCCAATGATTGGGACCTAGTATTGCAGCAGTTACTCTTTGCCTACAGAACTGTACCACATCCCAGTTTAGGGTTTTCAACATTTGAACTTGTATATGGCCAAGAGGTTAAGTGCCATTACAGTTGGTGAAGCAGCAATGGGAGGGATTTACACCTTCTCCAGGAAGTAACATTCTGGACTTTGTAACCAACCTACAAAACACCCTCCGAACCTCTCTAGCCCTTGCTAAAGAAAACCTACAGGATGCTCAAAAAGAGCAAAAAGCCTGTTATGATAAACATGCCAGAGAGCATTCCTTCAAAGTAGGGGACCAGGTCATGGTCTTAAAGGCGCTCCAGGCCCATAAAATGGAAGCATCGTGGGAAGGGCCTTTCACGGTCCAAGAGCGCCTAGGAGCTGTTAATTATCTCATAGCATTCCCCACTCCAACCGAAAGCCTAAGGTATACCATAGTAATTCTCTAAAGCCCTTTTATTCCAGAGAATTAAAGGTTTGTCAGTTTACAGCCCAGGGAGGAGATGACGCTGAGTGTCCTGAAGGTGTCTACTACGAAGGGAAAAGTGCTGGTGGCGTGGAAGAGGTGAACCTTTCCATGACCCTTGGGCGTATGCAGTGACAGCAGATCAAGAAGCTGTGCACTAGCTACGTGCCAACGTTCTCAGTCACTCCAGGACTGACTGAACGGGCATACCACTCCATTGACACAGGTAATGCTCACCTAATTAAAGTGCAGTCTTACCGGGTGTCTCCTCAAGCTAAAACTGCTGTAGAATGGGAGATTCAGGATATGTTACAGATGGGTGTAATCTGCCCTTCTGGAAGTGCATGGGCATCTCCAGTGGTTCTAGTTCCCAAACCAGATGGGGAGATATGTTTTTGCGTTGACTACCGTAAGTTAAATGCTGTAACTCACCCAGACAACTATCCAATGCCATGCACAGATGAACTATTAGAGAAACTGGGACGGGCCCAGTTCACCTCTACCTTGGACTTAACCAAGGGGTACTGGCAGGTACCGCTAGATGAATCCGCCAAGGAAAGGTCAGCCTTCACCACACATGTTGGGCTGTATGAATTTAATGTACTCCCTTTCGGGCTGCAAGCTGATACACATTCATCAAACACAGCTACGGAATGAGGTGAGAATACATGAGACAGATGTGTTGAAAAAATCCTAGAGTTAATAGTAGACTGCAAATTGGACATGAGTTTGTAATGTGATATGGCTACACAGAAATCCATGCAGTATGGGAGCTTGCATCCATACATAAAGGCCTCAGCACAGACCAGGAAGATGGTAGTCCTTCTCTAAAAGCCATTGATGAGAACTGTATTTTGACAAGTGCACACTGATCAGAGTCCCTCCATACTAGAAATATATTGTTAAACTGATAGTGTAGTTTCACTAACTGGTTAGTCTTTCATTCATATGAACATGAACATGCTGTTTTAACCTTTCAGAGCGGTAATCGTATTAGTCTATATCAGCCAAAACAATGAGGAGTCCTTATGACACCTTAGAGACAAACAAATTTATTTGGGCATAAGCTTTCATGGGCTATAACTCACTTCATCAGACATATGGAATGAAAAATACAGTAGGCAGATATAAATATACAGCACATGAAAAAATGGGAGTTGCCTTACCGAGTGGGGGGTCAGTGCTAATGAGGCCAATTCAATCATGGTGGATGTGGCCCATTCTCAACAGTTGACAAGAAGGTGTGAGTATCAACAGAGGGAAAATTACTTATTTTAGAGACCCAGTCACTCCCAGTCTTCATTAAGGCCTAATGTGATGGTGTCAGTTTCCAAATTAATTCCAGTTCTGCAGTTTCTCTTTGAAGTCTCTTTTTGAAGTTTTTTTTTTTGAAGTGCTCTCCTACTGGTTTTTGAATGTTACAATTCTTGATGTCTGATTTGTGTGCATTTATTCTTTTGCATCGTGACTGTACAGTTTGGCCAATGTACATGGCAGAAGGCCGTTGCTGGCACTTCAATGTCCAGTAGGTGAGCACTTCAATCTCCCTGAACTCTCAATAACAGACTTAAAAGTGGCCATTCTTCAACAGCTGTCTCTGGGGTATTGAATTAATGATTCTGCTATTGGGGAGATCTAGAAACCATTAGTGCAATGAGCTGTCTTCCTACTGGAGATTTTATGTGTCATTTCTTCTCATATGTCACTTGCTTGGGATGCCAGAGTCCTGAAGTGACTCCCAAACCTAGATCCTGTCACTTGACTGTGCAATCAAGTACCACTGCACCGCCAACTCAGCCCAATAGATTTTATTGTAATAGCAGAAGACATCACTACATAAATTCTCAGAATTTATTGATGTGAGTTTATTTGTATAAGAATTTCAAGCTGCAATGATTTATAGAGTGTTCAGAAGTCAGGCATTTGGCTCTTTTTTTTTTAATTTGATTTCCAACAGTTTAATAACATGGGCCCATGTTTCTTTCAAATGGACCTGTCTAATTTTGGAAGCCCAACTTGAGACATCCAAAATAAAATATGCTAGGCTGAATTTTCTGATCTGCCACAGTGACTTTGCACTATGCAGCACACAGGTGTCAGAGATTTGCACTGAAGAATTTCCCCTGCAAAGGGTGAATATTTGACAGCCTCCCATTTTCTCTCTGCCCAAGCACTGAGCTCTGAGCAGAGGCTGGGTGCAGTGCCTAATCAAACTAATGAACTTTAGGTGGCATAATTAGGACGTATTCTCTTTTAATGTTCTTCATCCCTTTCTGGGATTGTGCTTCCCTAAGGTCACAGACAAGGATGAAAAAGCCATTCTATATAAATATAGGGGAAATGTGGTTGAATGCTTCACACACAAGTTGATCTGTCACTGGAGAAGAGAAAGACATCCCATCGGCCGCTGGTATAGAACTGCAGAGTTAGATACCTGGGTTGTATGCAATGTGTAGTGGTTAACACCTTCCTTTATCACTCAGCCCTGCCCACTTTGTCAGAAGCAGCATATCAGTCAATTGTAGATGGACCAATGGGCGGTTCTGATATGGCAAATTCCAATTCCCCATTGTTTGCAAATGATTCATAGGGAAAAGCTTACCTAACCCTAAAAACACAACAACAGAATCCAGCTGTGCTTTTGTAAGATAAGATTTCAACATATGAAGGTATGTACATTTCTGTAACCATATCTCAGATCACCCTTTATACTCTTAAATACTTTAGGCCATATTCTATTCCTAGTTACACTCGTGTAATTCTGCAGGAACTCCATTAAGAGCAGAATTTGGCTCTATATTCATAAATCCTGAACCATAACATCTGTAGAAATGCATATTTTAATTACACTTTAGCTATGACAGATATACAGATAAGACGACAGTACTAACATTGATGAACGTTTTAGTCTTTTCTTTCCTTTGCCTTCAGGAATGTCTGAGGCACACTGAGAATAGTAAAAATGGTGTAGATTAGTCTTGAGTGTTTACCTAAATGTACAATCAATTATATATATACTATATATATATATACATACAGAGAGAGAGAGAGAGAGAAAGAGAGATCTAACACATCTTATCTTTTGCAAAGGCATCTCATAACTGGACTGAGGCAGGGAAAATGATCCCTGATTAATGGATAGAGAATATCATGCAATATACCTTTCCTTGGGGTATATTGGTGATAAAGGTGATGGTAAAGTTTGGAAACAATTCCTGCTAAGAGATATTCAAACTTATGTTAGATAAAGTTCTGGAAAAAGTAAAACGCAGTGTCTCTGGAATTTCAAAGGTACAGAAGCAACTGAAATAGAACAAGAATTCTGAAGCCCAGCTGAACTGTGCAGTTTCTTCACAGTCTGATAGGATATACTAATTCACCAAGAGCTAAATCCTGTACTAGGCACTGCTGGTATATAGAAGGCGAAGAGGTCAAAAGGAGCTTTTCACCACACCTTCTGACAATTCATTTACTATTTATACAGCAGTAGATCCCAAACTATGATACATGGAACATTCACTGGTGGTCTGCAGAGAGCTGCTAAGTCACATGATGCTGGCTCATCCCCTTGATTCCATTTCTTTCTACAGTCACCCAGGCACTTCTTTGCAAAAGAAAAGCATGTATGTAGAAGTAGCTGGAAACAAGAGGCAGAGCCAGTTTAGCTGCACATAAACAACTGCTGTAGATGCCAGAGAGATGTTTGCAACTTTGTGAATGTTGTTATAATTAGAGCTGGGTGAAATTTTTTTAGCAAACAGTAAATTCCCTGAAAAATATTTTTTTCTACGCATCAAACTATTTGAGAATTCAGGTTGAATTTGCCAAATAGTTTTGGTTGAAAAACATTTTTAGAAGTGTCAAAACATTTAACTATTTTGTTTCTTTTCAAAAATGTTGATTTGAATCAACATTTCACTTTAAAATATGATTTAGAAACAATGTTTGAAATGTTTCATCCAAGTAATTTTTCCTCAATTTTCATTTTGTTAAGAAAAAAACAAAACAAAAATCATTTTATGTTCAAAATGAACAACAAAATAGGCAGTTTGGCTACTGAATGGAAAAATCAGTTATTCATTCAGCTCTAGTTGTGATGAGATGGATAGGTAGTCCTTGCATTTCCATCCCTAGTATACATAGATACATACATACATACGGGGGGGATGGATAGCTCAGTGGTTTGAGCATTGACCTGCTAAACCCAGCATTGTGAGTTCAACCCTTGAGGGGGCCATTTAGGGATCTGGGCCAAAAATTGGGGATTGGTCCTGCTTTGAGCAGGTAGGTGGACTAGATGACCTCCTGAGGTCCTTTCCAACCCTGATGATATGTACCAGCAGAGGCCACTCAGGATGGGAGTTCCTCCAGATTCAGGTTTTTAGTCCTCTTCTTTTCTTCTGTACTCCTCTGGAGTGTTAGGCAACTTGAAATCATCTGCATGCCCATATGCAGATGATATTGCATTTTGTATCACATGTAGTAAAACTGATGTATTGATGAATTATATTCATAAGGACATAGACATTGTAAATAGATGGGCAAAAAGGAGCATACATTCCAGGTGAATTCAGGAACAAAGTTTATCTACTTTATCACAAACTGTAAGAGGTTCAGCTACAATCTGAAACTGACACTGGATGGAGAAGGTATTACTGTTGAGAATAACCCAGATACCCTGGCTTGGACACAGAATTAAGGTATGGACCACAAGCCGAAAGTTGGAAGCCAAAGCAAAGAAGACACTGAAACCTCTATGATGTATCCCAGCACCAATTGGGGTTCATGTATGAGGACCCTGAAAACAACATACTGCTTAATGGTTCGCCCAGTACTTGAATATGCCTCACTTCTCTGGTCACGTGCTTCTCCCAGGAACCTTGCCAAGACTGATGTGCAGATGCCTGCAGTTCACATGATAATTGGTGCTGTAAGATCCACTCCAACAGCAATTTGTCAACAAGAATCTGATGTTCAACCTCTTGAGAAGTGTAGAAAAGAACAGTTAATTCAGTATGGAAATAGTCTTCTTTACCTACCTGAACGCTATCACTCTTCAGGCCTGTTCAAAAACTGGAAAACCAAATCATAGCTCAAATAATCATCTTGTTTTGAAAGGTGTATAAAGGTTACTGAAGAAAACCAAAGCATTTGTTGAGGTTAGAAGGGGAGAGTGTGTGAAGAAGGTTGTATGCCCAATACTTCCTCCACATGAAACTGTTTACTTTAATAAATGTCTTGCTTTTGGAACCTTGCTTGAAGGAACATATGGACTACGCTACACTAAAGAAATTGCAGAGAAGACTATCCAATAGTATTAGTCACAAGGCAAACAGATTTATATGTCTCTGATAGTTCATCAGTTATATCTTTCAAGAATGGTAGTTTAGTGACTTCATTCAGTGACATAATGGAAAGTGTACAAGAAAAAGCATTAGTTTGAGATATATCAGTTTGAATTATATGGCTGACATGAAAGCTATTCTCACTATACTGCCAGAAATAAACAAAGAAGAAATAAAGGTGGACATTGTGACTTGCAGAAGGCAATCCTCAGTTCCTTTAGAAGAAACCAGAATGCTCAACAATGTAATTCATAAGGAGGTTTGGAGTATCAGAGAATGAGGCAATAAATTGTTTTTTCAATAGATTCCATCACATGTTGGTATATCCAGGAATGCTTTGGTTTTCTTCAGTAACCTTTACACACCTTTCAAAACAAGATGATTGTTTGAGCCATGATTTGGTTTTCCAGTTTTTGAACAGGCCTGAAGAGTGATAGCGTTCAGGTAGGTAAAGAAGACTATTTCCATACTGAATTAGCTGTTCTTTTCTACACTTCTCAAGAGGTTGAACATCAGATTCTTGTTGACAAACTGCTGTTGGAGTGGATCTTACAGCACCAATTATCATGTGAACTGCAGGCATCTGCACATCAGTCTTGGCAAGGTTCCTGGGAGAAGCACGTGACCAGAGAAGTGATCTGGCCAAAGTTAGATCGGAAAAATCAGGCTAGCATGATAAAGGTTAGGTTATTGATACTTTATCAAGGCAAACAATAAAAGATTGGCAAGATAAAGATCCTCAGATTGATATCAAAGCATCTTGGAAAATAATATTCACTATCATGAGCAAGTGGACAGGGCACACTACAGGAATGAAAATCAACTGAGTTGGGACTGAGATACAGCCACTCTGCAAGATGTGTCAGTGTCACAACCAGGACATGATTAGTTATATCTAGTGGTCAGAGCAGGGGTTGGGTCCCAGATTATAGACAACAATTGAATAGCAAAGTCAAGGGCAAAGGGTTGCAAGCCAGAGTATAGGGTTTCTTGCAAGAAGGATTTGGAGCAGAGACAAGCAAGCAGTCTTTGTTATTGCTCAGATAGCTCCCCTTCATGGTTTCCTGGTTTAAGGGCTTGCCTACATTGACAACTACCTATGCCGATGGGAGAGCTTCTCCCATCAACATAGGTACTTCACCTCCCTGAGGGGCAGGAGCTGTGTTGACAGGAGAAGACCACCTGTTGACATAGCGCTGCCTACATCAGGGGTTAGGTTTGATTTTCCACATCTCTGAACAACATAGTTACACGGACATAACTTGATAGTGTAGACCAAGCATTAGTACTGGTACTGACCAAAAAGTGGGCTGTGAGATGCTGTCACTCAGGTCCTATTGGGTGATTTTCCCTCCTAAAGCCAGCCTCAGAGGGTCCTCCCATAGGAGTTTAGCCTAAGCCTCCTATGGCAATACAGAGGCATCAGATGTCCAGGGTCCCATCCCTATAGGTGCTTACATTGAGGAGCAGGTTTTTAACACCTCCTTGTGTTTTTAATGCAATATTGTAAGAAAAGTGATGTTCTTCAGATTTGACAACTTGGGTATGATGACAAGACAAAAAAAAACAATCACCCGCAGCGCTGCCTCCTGAAATTTGATATGAATTGTAACGTAACTGCTAGCAGACACAAAATAAAAACCTTACTGTCAAGAACCAGAGAGCAAAATACTCAAACTGAAAGTTGTTTTGAGCCTATATGCTGTTTCATATTTCATTTTTACTCTTACAGGATTTATTAAACTTCCCTATGTCTGTATGCAAATATAATATTCACATCCATTCCCCTGAAGAGTAACTATACTCTGCCCATCAAATTTTTGCAACAGATCAGTGACTAAATATTTAAACCAAAGCATTACAGAATGTACGGTAGGATTATCCTTACAGACAGTAAATCCAAAACTGGAGGTCTTGATAAAAGAACTGAAGTTTGTTTCCATGAATAGTTCCCATCAAATGTCAAAAGGAACAGTGGATAAAAAGTGTTTTTATTTTGGATTAAATGTATCACTGTGTGATGCTAGTCTGTGTATGTTTGTTTTCTTATTGTATATGTTCATCAAAGAGTATGTCTACATCAGCAACTGTACACACGTCCAAGCATGTGGTTGTGCCATAATCTCCTGTTGTCCACATCTAAATCCCAGAAGCACATGTCTAAAGGTGAATGGTGAGCGAGTACCTAGCATGCCTGAGAGGTCTGATACGTACATGCCTCAGACTGTGGTATGGCCCTGTACCCACACCAGTTTTGCAGACTGTACAAGCCATGGCAGGAACAAAAAACCCAGGCTGGTAAGTTACATTGGACCTCCATCTTCTCCACCAATATCCCTTCTTACCTGGGTGCTACATCCAGATTTTAAGCCCAGCCCCTGCTTCTCTCCACCCAAATGGTCCCTGAGCAAGACACAGGTATAAATCAATTATTTTACTGATTTACCATGAACCAGTATTGTGCATTTGACAGAAGGAATGGCTTAAAAACTGATTATTAATGAAAAATCATTGTACCCCTGTGTCTGTGCCTTTCTCTGCCAGCATGCAGGCAGCAATGGTCTCGGGGCTATGCAGATCAGGGAGGAAAGGAAGGGTGGGTTAGAAAGGTCCTGGCTGGGGATAGGAAAGATGCAGAAAATGTCTATTTATCGTCTAAATTTAGTAAGAGCTCTCTTTGGTCCCTTGGAAGATTACAGAGTTTCATTTCTTCCATCTATACTCCCTCTAATCTTACCATCCTCCTTATAAATGGGAGTTCCCCAGTAAGGAGGTGTGTGCATAGGGATAACATGAAGGGGATGTTGGGTCCAACAAAGAGAAGGAAAAGTTAGTCACAGCAGTCTTTTCTCCCTTGGAAGATTACAACATTCTTACCATCCATGGTCTTGCCTCTCCCCACACTCAGCCATGCTATATAAACCAGGGAAAATGGGGGAGAAGGATCTAGTCTGGTGGCATGATGTACCTTTGTTGTGGAGAGGTAGGGGCTTGTGGTGCTGATCTGAAACTTCAGAGAACAAAATAAAGTTGTGGTGTGCCTCTTTCTTTTCCTGCCCATTTTACCATTAGGTAGGCACCGGGGTCAGATTTTCTGGCAATCTTGAGGACAGGGATGGGCAATTTTCATGGTTTGCATCTCCCTTTGCTTGGGAACTCCGTATGCTAGCTGAGAATATAGTCAATTTCCAGTTGAATTACCTCCCAATCCTATAAGCATATTTCAGATATAGCAGAAACTCCAGCTGGATCTTGAGGTTCAACAGCAATGCAAATCTGTTTGGTCCACCTTCATAGCTGACCAAACCCTTCCATTCAGCAATATGTAGATGGATGACCAATCTCTGACATAGATTGCCAGATCTCATCCACAGGACTGAAAAGTCACCTCTCTTTTCTGTTTGGGGACCTTAAAAACTGCTATGTTCTCCAAATGTTGGCCAGCCTTTAAAGATGAAATTGCAAACTGGTAACATAGTCCCTGGAATGAACTGCCAGCAACCCCCTTGAGATACTATGATAATTTTAAATTTTGAAAACCATTAGTACATGTATCTTACCATCCGTAGCCTCTGCTCCTTCCTATTGGACTCCAAAAGTGGTCTGAGAATCAAAGATGATCTAATAGTCACATTCCTGGAATAATGAAAAGTATCAATTGTGACCCTCTACAATAATCATATGTTATGCGGGGGGATTTTTCTCAGCTTCTTTCAGAGGAAAAAAACATGATATGCTTGTCTTTGAATTGGCTGCACTTTTGGGTCCTGAGTGGGAAACCATTCTGCCAGGAGCAGTTTGGGTTCCTCATAGCACAGGAGGACCTGGCTCTTCATCAACTGATGAATGAGGTCATGAAGCACGAGGCACACCATAGGGAATGTGAGCATTCCCTGATGGATAGGCTGATAAAACTGGTGGCCAAATGAGTTTGTGGTCCACCTTCTGCTATGGCCACTGCACCTGTCCATGAGCCACCACCTTTTTGGCATCCTCTGGCTGCTACCCAGGGTGCTGTTGAGCCAGAGGACCCAATCTCCTAAGTGACCAGGAGGAGCCTGCAGGATTCCCAGGACCACACTCTCCACTGGCATCGAGAACCTCTCACAGAAGTATTGAGGAGTGTCCGTCTCTCAAGCCCAGTGAAGGAGATGTCCCCAAAAATAATTTTCTCCTGAAAGATGTGTGTGGACCCTTCTTTCTAAGTATGTTGAACATAAGATGTTTTCAGGTTTGGGATTGGGATCCACAATTCACAGCACAGGAAATGGAATGGGGTAACCATTGGGACAGGGTTGGGCCAGATGGCGACAGGAGAGTAATAGAAGGCAGATATATTAGCCCCAGGTTAAGTTCAGAGCAATCAGGAACCATCTGGAGACAATTAAGACAAACAGGCTGATTAGAACACCTGCAGCCAATCAAGAAGCTGCTAGAATCAATTAAGGCAGGCTAATCAGGGCACCTGGGTTTAAAAAGGAGCTCACTTCAGTTTGTGGTGCGCGTCTAAGGAGCTGAGAGCAAGAGGCGCTAGGAGCTGAGAGTGAGAACGCATACTGTTGGAGGACTGAGGAGTACAAGCATTATCAGACACCAGGAGGAAGGTCCTATGGTGAGGATAAAGAAGGTGTTGGGAGGAGGCACTCTAAACAGCTGCATTCCACGGGACCCTGTGCTGGAACCCGGAGTAGAGGGCGGACCCGGGTTCCCCCCAAACCTCCCAACTCCTGGTCAGACACAGGAGGAGTTGACCTGGTCTGTGGGTTCATGAAAACAACCAAACTGAGGGCTACTGTGAAGCTCCAAGGTGAGCAAATCTGCCAATAAGCGCAAGATCCACCAAGGTAGAGAAGGAACTTTGTCACACCGTCTAGTGCCATCATACTGCAAATACTTTTTGGTCTGTCCCATATCCACCCATCCATCAGGTTCAGAATTATAAAATATCCGAAGCATACACAGACGGGATGGGAAATTGCTGTTAGTGTTATGTGCACTGCAAGTTTTCAATGCTGCAAAAGTCTAGAATACAAAAAAGGGATAGAACTAGATAAACATCTTTAAGGCCTAGTGCACATGCAGAAACACAATTCCAGTGCCAATATAGGCAATGACCACATCTCCCACTTGTATATGAACAACCCCTCCTTTCTCCCCCCACCACCCTGAAACCTTAAAAATTTAAGCTCTAGAAGGCTCTATACCAGACACTAAATGCAATTAACGCCACTGACAATGAACAGTTTTAAAAAAGAATGGCTACTTATAATGACCTCAAAAGCAAATATTGATAAGGTCATTAAGAGAGATTGAGTGCCCCTGATGACAGAGGTTTGTAAGTAAGTGTGAACAGTGAAGACAATAGCATTGCACAATGACCCCATTATAATTCCTTTCCCACATCACAAACCCAACCCAAAGGCATTAATCCTGTTATAATTGTTTTTAATGTGCAAATTGTCACAGGAACAAACAGCTTTGTCTACAGGGAAACAAACCCTCACAAAGCTTTGTAGCCCCACACTTGTGAGACAGTGTTTCAACATGTGCTTTTCTAGCAGCTGCATAGCATGTGAAGGTGTTCCTGGGCACAGGCAGATGTCACTGCCTGCCCTTCCCCACCTCTGCTGTGCCAAGATATATGTACATATGGCATCCCTGATTTCCCTTGCCCACTGAGAACCAGGACCAGTCTGCAGGTGGGTGGGATCCAGATGCCTGTACAGAGTTTGTAAACCATATTTGTCCTCAGCCCACTCAGGAAAGAGGCACTCCACACAAGTTATGGAGTTCATGGCAAGAGACAATTATGGGAAAGGTGTTTACGACACTGGCATCCAGACAAATGCGTACAAAGTGCCAACAAAATGTTAGCCTTACTCCACAACTATTCTTGTAACTGAATTCCCTTTTTCCAGGGTGATACATAGATTCCAGGGCCAGAAGGGACCATTGTGATCACTTACTCTGACCTCCTGTATAATACAAGCCTTAGAACTTCCCCAAAATTATTCCTTGAGCAGATCTTTTAGAAGAACTTCCAATCTTGATTGAAAAATTGTCAGTGATGGAGAATCCACCATGGCACTTGGTAAATTACCCCAAATGGTTAATTAATCACCCCTACAGTTAAAAATGTACACCTTATTTCGACTCTGAGTTTGTCTAGCTTCAACTTCCAGCCACTGGATCATATTATACCTTCCTCTTCTAGACGGTTATTCAATACACTAGACTGTTATTCAATAATGTAGATACTTATAGAATGCAATCAAGTCAGCCCTTAGCTTTCTGTTTGTTAAGCTAAATAGATTGAACTCCTTAAACCTATCACCATAAGGCATGCTTTCTAATCATTTAATCATTCTTGTGGCTCTTCTCTGAACCCCCTCCAGTTTATAAACATCCTTTTTAACTGTGGAAAACAGACCTGGACACAGTACTCCAACAACAGTTGCTCCAATATCAAATATAGAGGTAAAATAATCTCTCTATTGAGAGATATCCCTATTTATACATCCAATGATTGCATTAGCTCTTTTGGTCACAGTGTCACATTACGAGTTTACGCTCAGCTGGTTATCCACCACAACTCTCAAGTCTTTTTCAGAGCCACTGCTTCCCAGGGTAGAGTTCCCCATCCTGTAAGTATGTCCTATGTTCTTAGATATATATTTTTACATTTAGTGGTATTGAAATGCATATTATTTGCTTGTACCCTGTTTACTAAACAATCCAGTTTGTTCTGAATCAGTGATCTGTCTTTTTCTTTATTTATAGTTCTCCCACAATTTTTGTATCATCTCCAAACTTTATCAGTGATGATTTTATGTTTTGTTCCAGGTCATTGATAAAAATGTTAAATAGCATAGGACAAAGAATTGGACCCCTGCTGAACCCCATTGGTGAGAATTCCCTGTTTACAATTACATTTGAAATCTATCAGTTAGCCAGTTTTTAATCCATTTAATGTGTGCCATATTAATTTTATATTGCTCTAGTTTTTTTTAATTAAAAAAACTTGGTCCTATGGCACCAAGTCTAATTCCTAATGGAAATCTAAGTATACTACATCAACACACTTAACTTTATCAGCCAAATTTGTAATCTCACCAAAAAAAGATATCAAGTTAGTTTGAAAGCTCTGTTTTCCATAAACCCATGTTGTTTTTCATTAATTACATTACCTCATTTAATTCTTTATTAACTGATTCCCATATCAGCTGCTTCATTTTAGCCTATAATTACCTGGGCCATTCCTTTTACTTTTTTAAAAAAAATTGGCACGACCTTAGCTTTCTTCCAGTCTTCTGTAACTATTCAGTGATCCAAGACTTATTGAAAATTAACATTAACAGTCTAGCAAGCTCTTCAGCCAGCTCTTTTAAAAACCTTTTGGATGCAAGTTATCCCGACCTGCTGATTTAACATTGATATTAGGGTATGGTTTTATGAACCAAGTTAGGTGTATGTGGGGTCCCCCAAAATAACACTCAACACAGACACACTGTATAGAACAATATAATTTTGCATTGTTCAAAACAATATTATTTCCAGGGGGAAAAGTCCCGTTCTTCTCCCTTCTAGTACAATCCTGATCTCCTTAGTAGCTTGGTGTTATGATCCTTTCCAGTGTTTCCCACCTTGGTATTCATGAATCTGCCTTTGTTGTCCACTAAGCCTTGCAGAACAAGTGAATAGCAACATTTTGGTTCACATCCTCACTTGCACTTCTTGGCAGGCAAAGAATTGAGTGTAATCAATGGCCTCTGAACAGTTTGGAAACTCCATCCTCTGAAATCCAGCTTTTATTTCTAGAACTTTTCATATGGCAACCATCCATGGGTAGATCAGAGTTTTAACTGCCTTGCGAACCTTCACAAGCACAACTCTGACAGTGGACTTTCCAACCAAAAAGTGGTTTGCAACAGATCTATAGCTGTCTTGTGTTGTCAGCTTTCATAGGGAAATATCCAGTTGCTTCAGCAGTAGTATGGCTTCCCTGACTCCAGTGTTCTGGTGCAAGCACCTCACACAGCTCCAGAGAGTTCTATTTCCTCATTCAGAATTTCTGAAGCTGTTGTTGGTCATCCCATGTTTCCAAAATGATGTGATTCCACCACACCATGCTGCTTCTCTTGTACCAGAAGTGACGGTCCACCCAAGGTACACTATGCCAATATCAGCGTTCTCCATATCTGTACCACGTGAGTTGAATGAATTATCATTGGCCAGCAAGGTCAGCCATCTTCAGCATGTCAGAAAGTTCTGCCCAAACTCTATCCAGTATCTCTCCAATTGCCTATTCTACTTTATAACTGTGCCTTTGCTCCATGTCTTCCACCCAGATTGGCAAGGAATAATAAAGAAGGGCAGCATGATTAAGAAGTGCCATCAGTAAATGTGTGAATGCGGGAGACAGCACTACCAATACACAGCAAAGCGGTTCCTAGAGTGTCTCTCTATGACACCACCCCTGAAATAGTAGTGTTAACCTCTTGTAACAACAGAGGCTATGTGGATGTGGTTATACATGTGTACAAAGTGTTATATCCATGCCCAGCACAGCATAATGTGGACAGCTTGGGTATGGGGAGCATGCATGAGTATATACCTGGTCCAGTAATCAACTATGCATACCATTGTAGACATAGCCAAATTTAGATTCCATTAACTGGTGTCAGCCAAGCTGAAACGGCAGAACTTGAAACTAAAACTGGTTCTGACAGAAATGTACAAAGGAACTACAGTTTTTGAATTCTCAATTTTAAAGGAACAAAGTCTACTTTCAATTAAACTGGTTAGGCTACAATATATCCACTGACTTCCATAGAGTTACTCTAGATTTATAGATTTCATAGTGGTAGCCATGTTAGTCTGTATCAGCAAAAGAAAAACCGAGGAGTACTTGTGCACCTTAGAGACTAACAGATTTATTTGGGCAAAAGCTTTCGTGGGCTAAAACTCCATCCGATTAAGTGGGTTTTAGCCCATGAAAACTTTATTTTGGCATAAGTTTTCATGGGCTAAAACCCACTTAATCGGATGGAGTTTTAGCCCACGAAAGCTTTTGCCCAAATAAATCTGTTAGTCTCTAAGGTGCCACAAGTACTCATTTTTTTCTAGATGTATAGTGCTTTAAATTAGTATAGGGTTTGAAATATTTTCATGTTTTTGAATATAATGTATTCTCTTCTTCGGAGTTAATATCTCACTAACTACATACATTTTTTCCTATATCTGAGAAATATTTGGGATTAAATTCCTGTCTATGGGAAAGCTTAAAATGATGTCCTCTACTAGTTACTGCCTTTATTTTCAAATTGGATTCACATTTGATATTGCAGGGAGTGAGTATACCTGGTGTGAAGCATTACCTGAGAGAGATAACTTCTGATTTCCTAAGTGACCATCCAAAAGAGATATAGAAGAAGGACTGACAATAATGGATAGCACATTTCAGTAAATGAAGATCTGTTTAACATCTTCTTTGTCTTTTGATATTTGCTCTTATCTTATGTTGGCAAAAGAAGCTTAATCCATTGAAGTTAACAAGAAAGGTTAAGGGGTGACTTGATCACAGTGTGTAAGTAGCTACAGGGGAACAAAAATTTGATCATGGGCTCTTCAATCTAGCAGACAAAGGCACAACAAGATCCAATGGCCAGAAGTTGAAGCTAGACAAATCAAGCTAGAGGAAATGAGGCATAAATGTTTAACAGCTAGCATAATTAACCACTGGAACAACTGACCAAGGGTTGTGGTGGATTTCCCATCACAGGCAATTTTTCAATCAAAATTTGACATTTTTCTAAAAGATATTCTCTAGTTCAAACAAGAGTTAATTCAGGGAAGTTCTATGGCCTATACAGGAGATCACACAATATCACAATTTTCAGAAAAATTGACAATGGTCCTTTCTGGCCTTATAATCTATGAATAGACAGCAAGAACTACACCGAGGATCAAATTCTGCCTCACACAATGCTGAATAGTTGTTAAGCCTCTATTTTGACTCAAAGGAGCTCACTCTCTAGTAGACCTGATTCAATGGGCCTGATGTTTAGGTTGTGCAAAACATCCTTTGCCCCTAAATTAATATCTGAGAATTAAGGGGGAAGAAAAGAGAGAGGAAGAAGATATGGCAAGTGAAGCATCTGAATTTGTTAAAGGTTTGGATCTTAAATATAGATTTCTTAAGAATTAATACAATAAAATTAATAATAAATCTAGCTCTAAATAAGTCAATGCACTATGGAAGCATTTGAAGGCCAAGGTCATATGAACTAACACAATGATTAATTGTAGTGAAGTACAGGGTTTCTCATAGGGAAAGCAGAGAAATGTGAATCAAATGGAACTGCTATGTGATAGACACAAAAGTAGCTAAATTGAGAACAAAGAATAATTATGAATGGCTAAGTGTCATGCTCGGAAGAGATGTTATGTTAAGTCCTGCAGGCATCTGTTCTCACTTTGAAAGTATTCAGTATACATATCTGAGCGGTTGGGAGGGAGGAGTGGAGAATCTACTAATTAAATCTGGGGAGATATGTAGCTGAGATGAGGAAAGGACACTTTGGAGAAGATTAAACTGCTGTGTGCTATGCTTTTGATAAATTAGAGCAGTGTTGGAAATTAGCAAATTGTGATTCAATAAAAAACAACATACAGTGATTCTGGAATAATTAAATACATATATATGGAATGAGCAATAGGCAAATTACAACAGAGAGGTGATAGCATATGATAATCTGAATAGGAGATTGCAATGTGATCCTCTCTTATTTAAAGAGAGAGAGAGAGTGCACACAAATGCTTTACTGAGTGGTTAAAAGCAGATTCATATGAAAAACAGAGAATGGGCCTGATCACACATTCCCACAGAAAAGCTGTAGGAAGGATCCCGGAGGAGGAAATTTCATAAGGTTTTCCTTCCAAAGTTTCTTCCGTATTTTTCCATCAAAGGAAAATGGTTTGAAGAATCAAGGATCCAGCACCCAAACTTCAAAGATACTTCAAGATCCATATAGATCTGAGGACAACCCCTGAAGTTAGCTGCATGGTGGTTCTGTACCTTCATACTGCCCCCTTGATGCAGCAAACATTAATTGGGGCACCCCTCATCCATCCTTACAGAATTTTTTCCCCTGTCAGCATGGGAAGATATCTATTGGCATGACTTTTCCTGCAAGAAGCCACTCCTCCTCTCTCCATTGGGCCCTTTCAAACCTTGCACCTTTGAGAGGACAATTTCTTCTACTGTAAGCATCTAGCTTGGGGTTGCAAGTTGACCTTTACTTGTCATTTTTTAAATTGTCTGTAGACAATCAAACTTTCTTTCAGATCTTCAAGGGCTTTTATGCAACTATTTTCCAAAATGTTTTAATTTACATTTTTGTAACCCGGTTTATCTATCTAACCTAGCTATGCAATTTTCACGTTATTTCCTTTTCTATATTTTGCAGATTCCCATGTCTTGGAAAGACAACAGAATTTGCAGATTTGCTTTAAGTAACCACTGATATAGATTAACAAGTTGTTTCCAACAGTAGCATAACAATTTCCTTGTGAAATATAGAAACAAGGTTGAAATTAGAAATCAAGGTAGGAATTATATAATTAAAATGTCAGTAATGATTTATTTTCTGGAAAAAAATGTAAATCTTTGTCTTTACAAACATATCATTAAATTTTACTGGTAGCTACTTTCTCACAAGTAACTGGATAATTAGAAAAATTTGCTGCATACATAGAAAAATAACTTTTGTATGTAAATTCCCTCAACAGGATTTATTTTAATAAAAGAATCAGACCGAAAATAAACACCTTCATTTTATAGCACAATTACTGCCACTGATGTATTACTGCAGTGAACTGTTTAATTTCTTTTTAGTGTAACATCGTATTTCATTGCATATTCTTTCTGTTTAATATGCATAGTGCCAAAGTGCTGTTCAGTGCAGGAAAAATTGTTCATTGTTTGTTACTAATCATTAGTTTGGACTTTTTAATTACACAGTTTAGATGTGCTTAAGTTATGAAAATTATTAACTTTGAAGCTTAGCGAATGATGGCTCATGAGGAGGAGTCACAGGTTGTCTTGTGTTTAACACTGTGATGACACCCAGCTCCGTGG
Source organism: Dermochelys coriacea (assembly GCF_009764565.3). Classification (NCBI taxonomy): domain Eukaryota; kingdom Metazoa; phylum Chordata; order Testudines; family Dermochelyidae; genus Dermochelys; species Dermochelys coriacea. Next base: position 51,932,856 of record NC_050069.1, read on the forward strand.
CTCCATCTCATCTGACCTGGCTGATGGGATGGAATAGTCATCTGCATAACATCAAGATTTGATGGAGCTACAGTGTGTGCACTTTAAAAATTAATTCAGGTTGTAGAGATATTACTAGTTCTAGCAGCATCCCCCATTTTAAGTATAGGGAATATCTCTGAAACCTCTGCTATCACTGAAACCATAATGAGCTTCTTAAATACTCCTCTAGTAGCTGGCTGAGGATCAGTTCTTACAGGGTTGAGGTTGATAATTTAACAGAAGCAAAGTTGTTAAAGACAATGGGCCAGATTCTGTGCTTTGTCTCTAAGAGGTGGAGCATAGAACTCAGCCCCTGCTCCCCTTAGGCTCCAAGGTGGCTTAAACCACCTTTGCACCATCCCAATCCTGGGCTGCTCCATGGCCCCTGGAATAAGTTAGACAGATCCAGGTGCCTGTCTAAAAGATATGTTGACATATTCCTTTTGGCAGTATATAGAGTGGATACACTACATGCCTCTTTAGAACTGGTAAAATAGCAGTGTGGACTCTGAGGCACTGCTTAGGCAGGTAGAGTAATGATACGTCTGAACCCTTTGGATATGTACCCAGATATGTTCCACACATATCTTTCTATCTACCAAAGCAGTGTCCCCCTCATCTATGCTACTACTTTTAGCAGCGTAGTCTCCCATTGTCTCCCTGCTCCTGGAATCTGACATGGGGAAAAAATAAAGATAAAAAGCCATTGGTGGGTTCCCTTAATAAAATACTTGGGAACCACTAGGCTACACCACTGCCTAAAACCTCTGCAGTGCTGCACAGTGCAACCCGCTCCCAACATACCCCTCCCACCTTTAGCCCTGCCCTGGCCTACCCCCTATGCTAAGGCTTGTGAGAGCATCCTTGAAGGACAGACATACTGTTGTCTTCCACAGTATCCATTCTGGAGGAATACTGCCCTAGCCAGACTTGGAGATTTGGACCCCTTTACACCACTTTGGCCCTTTTTACCTGGAATAACGATAAAGAAGCCGGAACTCTGGGGAGTTCATTCTATATCTGCATCTCTGATTGAGGAGGTGCTTCTGACATTTATTACACATGTTTGAAATTTCAAGGACTTCTTAGATCCTAGCCTTCTCCTGGACACTGGGGTCACAGACATATCAGGCACACTTTTTCTCATTGACAGCTTTGTTCAGATGCTTTCCTTGCCACAGTTATCCATCCATCTATCTTAGCATTTTCAACAATAGCATTCATCCCCATAGTATCTAAGCATTATCCATACCTTGACTAGATTACGCCAATGAGCTCTAGAGTTAACTACACCATGAGATCATCTGGAAGCTGATACTAGTAAAGAATGAGTATGGTCATGTTGTAAGCAGTACATAACACAGAGAGCACACTACATATATTTTGTGTCATCTGCACTGGCGGCTTATTAGTTTCTAAGTATTCAGCAGAGATGAAGCATGAAAAATGCCAGCCTTTTTTAGAAAGTTATGAATGAGTGAAGGTTTTGGATACTATATTGGAAATACTTCCAATTAGTGGCATTGCCAGTGACTACTACATAATTATAGCACCATAATTTACAAATTCGAAATTATGTCGTATGCAAGACTTTTAAGAGTTTATTCTGTCAATCAATTTGACATGGCTGATTTACACATCATTGTTCAAAGACCTGAGATTTACGATAATTTTTATTTTTCATCTTTTAATACCCACATTAAAAACAACCGCATTGGAGAAAACACTTAAAAATGTTAGTCATTATTTACATTCTTGCATGGATGCTGAAACAAAAGTACTGGCATATAGCGTTAAAATTCTTCTTCTCCACCCGATTCATTATAAGGAGTAAGATAAGTAGTTTATTGTAAGGATTTCATCAGAAAAGCCAGCCCATTAAAAACATATATTTTTACGTGAGTTCATGCCTGTTCGAAATGCAGGGTCAATTTGCACATGCTGTTTTTCTAGAATCTCTGAAAAAATTTATACTATATTTTCTGTAGGTCAAATCCTGCCCCTAGCAGCCATTCTGTGTAATCAGGTTGTGCATTCAGGAGATCTATGATGGTGGGAAGCTGGAGCTGAGATAGGTGCTGTATAAGCAACTCAGGCCAGATTTTTTAAAGGTGTTTGGCACCTAAAGATGCAGAGAATCACCTAATGGGATTTTCAAAAGCTGTTAAGTGTCTAAACTGGCCTGCTCGTACAAAGGTTCTTCAAAGCCAAATACAAAATGTCTAATCTCCACTGAATTTCAGTCTGCAATATGCAGGAAGTTGGCCAGTTTGTAAGGCTTCCCAGATCCTGCACTACCCTGCAGTGCAGAAACATACTGGCTCCAATGGGGACAGGGCCCTCTCTTCAATGGTGAACAGACTATGAAGTGTTACACAAACCTTTGGTTCTGTATTCTAGGGTTGGTAACAGTCATTTAGAATCAACTCTAATGCTGGAAATGAATTAAACTGAGTGAACCAATTTTTAAAGCACATTGTCTGCTTCAAAACTGACTTTTTGTAAAGGATATTGGAGTTGAAAGCTTTCATTGAGTTAATATCAGTTTCAATCTTTTACAGGAGACAAAAATTTAGACGTTATTCCAGAGAGCGATCACACCCTCATTGTGCCAGATTCTGTTCACAGATATAACCAATAAAATAATCCCTGCTTTAAATAATTTACAATCTAAGGCCCCCAAAACTTACTATGTGCTTAATTTTGTGCACTGTGAGTAGTCAATGGGACTACTCAGTGAATAAAGTTAAGCATGCATGTAAGTCTCTACAGAATCTAAGTGTATAACAAAAAAACAACAACAGGCAGTTGCAACAAACAGATGAAGGAAGTACAAGGTAACAGTAAGACAAGTAATTGCAGTGTAATAATCAGCAGTAACAGCACACTAGTAGTCTAGACTTATGAAGAATTGTGTAGCTATTATATCATGATTTTAAGGAAGCATTTTAAGGAAGATGATGTAGTAGATTAACAGATTTTTATTCGGAGCTCTTCCCAGGCAAAGGGAGCTGCATGCAAGGAAGCACAGCCATGCTTTTTGGAAAAAATTGACAAATGGTCAGTTAAGACCAGTATAACTGCTGATCAGGCTCAAGAATAATTTTCAGAGGAGACAGCTGGTTAGCAAGTAGCCGGGTTTCTAACCTATTTCAGGATATGGCCCAGGATTTGGGTGTAATATATTTAAGTACTGTCTCTTTCAAATTACTCACCAAAGATCCTCCCATTGTGAGGGATGTCTCACATGAGGCCAACACACTTAGGGTCTGCATGCTCAGAGTCTGTAAGAGCCTTCTTGTTATGTACTTTGCCTACTGCTGTTAAAGAAATGTTAATTGCAGACATGTTATCAAGAGCTGCAGTGGAGCATACTACAGAATCAGATGATGAAATCACTGATGAGGCCACTTCTATACTCAGCACTTATTTGTTAAATGAACTGAAGGAGGACACACAGAAATATCCGGTAATGCAAGGTTTACATTATATTATATGTGAGGGTTTGCCATGCAGAAGAACACACGTGTATTTCAGACGGCAACCATACTGACCAATGAAAGACACTACTCCATTACAACAAGGTTTGTTAGTGGTTGGTGACAAGATAATTATTCCCAACAGTACAAGGCAGGAAATGATTAATGATCGGGGGAGGTCCCGGACGATTGGAAAAAGGTTAATGTAGTGCCCATCTTTAAAAAAGGGAAGAAGGAGGATCCTGGGAACTACAGGGCAGTCAGCCTCACTTCAGTCCCTGGAAAAATCATGGAGCAGGTCCTCAAGGAATCAATTCTGAAGCACTTAGAGGAGAGGAAAGTGATCAGGAACAGTCAGCATGGATTCACCAAGGGAAAGTCATGCCTGACTAATCTAATTGCCTTCTATGATGAGATAAGTGGCTCTGTGGATGAGGGGAAAGCAGTGGACGTGTTGTTCCTTGACTTTAGCAAAGCTTTTGACACGGTCTCCCACAGTATTCCTGCCAGTAAGTTAAAGAAGTATGGGCTGGATGAATGGACGATAAGGTGGCTAGATTGTTGGGCTCAACGGGTAGTGTTCAATGGCTCCATGTCTAGTTGGCAGCCAGTATTAAGTGGAGTGCCCCAAGGGTCGGTCCTCGGACCGATTTTGTTCAATATCTTCATTAATGATCTGGAGGATGGTGTGGATTGCACCCTCAGCAAGTTTGCAGATGACACTAAACTGGGAGGAGAGGTAAATATGCTGGAGGTTAGGGATAGGATACAGAGGGACCTAGACAAATTAGAGGATTCGGCCAAAAGAAATCTGATGAGGTTCAACAAGGACACGTGCAGAGTCCTGCACTTAGGACGGAAGAATCCCATGCATCGCTACAGACTAGGGACCGAATGGCTAGGCAGAAGTTCTGCAGAAAAGGACCTAGGGGTTATAGTGGACGAGAAGCTGGATTTGAGTCAATAGTGTGCCGTTGTTGCCAAGAAGACCAATGGCATTTTGGGATGTATAAGTAGGTGCATTGCCATCAGATCGAGAGACGTGATCGTTCCCCTCTACTCGACATTGGTGAGGCCTCATCTGGAGTACTGTGTCCAGTTTTGGGCCACACACTACAAGAAGGATGTGGAAAAATTGGAAAACGTCCAGCGGAGGGCAACAAAAATGATTAGGGGACTGGAACACATGACTTATGAGGAGAGGCTGAAGTAACTGGGATTGTTTAGTCTGCGGAAGAGAAGAATGAGGGGGGATTTGATAGCAGCTTTCAACTACCTGAAAGGGAGTTCCAAAGAGGATGGATTCAGACTGTTCTCAGTGGTAGCAGATGACAGAACAAGGAGTAATGGTCTCAAGTTGCAGTGCAGGAGGTTTAGGTTGGATATTAGGAAAAACTTTTTCACTAGGAGCAGGGTGAAACACTGGAATGTGTTACCTAGGGAGGTGGTGTAATCTTCTTCCTTTGAAGTTTTTAAGGTCAGGCTTGACAAAGCCCTGGCTGGGATGATTTAGTTATTGATTCATCCTGTTTTGAGCAGGGGGTTGGACTAGATGACCTCCTGAGGTCCCTTCCAACCCTAATATTCTATGATTCATATCTTCTCCTGCTGGATTACTTTTCCAAATTTTCAGAAGTTCTGGATCTACCAGCCAAGTCAGAGCATTCTGTTATTGCTAACCTGAGAGCTGTATTTGCATCCCTAGAGAGTTAGTGAATGACCATGTTCCATTTGCAAGCAGAAGAATGTGTAACTGAGAGATCTTGGGGAATGCAACTCACTCACTCCAGTCCTGGATTCACACAATCTAATGGAATAGCTGAGAGAACCATTCAGATAATAGAATCAATGTTTCACAAAATGGCTGAACCAGAAAGAGATCCCTACGTAGCTCTTTTGGAGGTGGGAAATGGCTGCACCATTGACAGGAATGGAATACTGTCCTGCACAGTTGCTGATGGGGAGGATGTTGAGAACAACTCTTCTATCCTTACATGAACTCCTACAACCCAAAATACCTCAGAGGGTTCACACCAGGTTAAACCAGCTACAGGAAAAACAGAAGAAATACTATGACTGGTCAACTAAGCCACTTTCTGTTTTCCATCATCAAGATACTGTTTGCAACACAAAGCTGACAACCACCAAGGAGAGGTAGCCACAGGTTAAAAGCATTGCCATATTGCATTAAGACGTGTAGGCAAAAGGTACATACTTAATAGAAGAGCTCTATCTAGACCTAAGAGCTCTCCATACACTGCCAATAATAGATACAACAGAGACCTAAATCAGAAAGATCACAGGAGCAGCAAGAAGTATCTGTACCAGAAAACAAGCAATCACAGTCGACTCAGGTTACATCAGAACACAGGTTGCATTAGAACCATCAGAAAGTGAATTCACAGAAAGTGGATATCAGGTGTGTGTACCAGCATGATGCCAAGACTTGTACAACAATTTTATGCAGGGACTACACACAAAAACAGATTGAAGCAATGATAATGCTTGAGGTTCAACAGGTTAAGTGTTAACAACCTCCAACCTGTGCCGATGAAGCTTAAACAGGAAATAGTCAGCAGTGCTGTAACAGTCTTGTCATACCTCAGGCCTGGTGTCAAGGGCATTATTTGTTTGAGAAGATAAGTTATTTTAAAAATTAAGAAAGGGAGATGTAGCATATTATGGTACTATTTCTTTATATTAGTCATGTGTAATCACCAGAGGGCCTCTTAGCATGAGAGGTTTACATGCTCAGAGTTTGTAGGAGCCATCTAACCATTGTCTAATAAAGACAATGCTGTTTTAAACTTATATCCCTGGCCTCATTCTGGTATCTGAAGTCAGAGGCTGCAGCATACATGAGGAAGCCATTCTCGGCTGCCTGACCATGATATAAAGCATGACATTTAGTTCTTTCACTGATTCATAGATCCTCAGGCCAGAAAGGACCACTGTAACTAGCTAGTCTGACCTCCTGTATATCACGTCATATGACTTCCCTGAATTAATTTCTGTTTGAACGAGAGTATATTTTTTAGAAAATCATCTAATCTTGATTTTAAAATGGCCACTGGGAATCTACCACAATCCTTGGTAAATTGTACCAGTAGTTAATTACTCTCACTGCTAATATGTGAAGCTGTGATTCTCCTTCTAGAAGAGAAAATAAAGGTGGAAGCTTACCTACACCAGGCTGAGGCAAGAAGTCTGGATAAATGTGACCAACTGGATTGTGGAGGGAGAGCAGATAACTCATTTGAGGTTGACACAAGTGAAGAGAGAACATGCCTGGGAACCCAAACCTGTCAATGAGCCGTAGCTAGCTTGAAACTACTCCAGTTATTCAAAACAAGGACTGATAAACAGAAACGCTTTATTTTTTTTCTAATTATTGTCTTTTCCTCACACCTTAGTTTAGTGTATATAGTTTGATGCAACATGGACATTTTTAACAATGAAATTGAAATACTGGTAATATTACTGAAAAGTGCTTTGGAAAAAGGAGGCTCGTAGGAATAGTGTAACTTTCAGATTTGGAGGGCCTGATAATATTCAAGAGTGGTCACTAGCACCACTGAGACATGAGAAAGTTTGGACAGGAGCAGTTGTAAGACCATCAGCCATCTTCCCCAAACACAAAGGTGAAATGGATTTTCATGGCCTGTGTGTGAGGAAGAGTGCTAGTGTCCAGGGAATCATGGTATGCCAGGATAGGAGTAATGGGGTCTTTGAAATACAGAAGGATAAACACAAATACTCAAGACTCTCTTGAGTCAAGATCCAATATTTATAATTAAAATTCTGAAATTTTCAGTACCTTTAAAGAGGCTGGAATGTGGACCATATAAAAATATATTATTCAGGCTGTACATTGCTGGTAAAAAAATTAAAAATACAGGCTCATGCAGGCTGTTAGTTTCAAGCATTACTAAAAATGCATAGTTGTAATTAGGCTGGTTTGTTCTGTTCTTCCCAGGCTGTGTCACTACTGTCTGCCTGGATTTATACTGAATTAGGCTTTTTTCCAGTTTCAGCTGATCTCAGTTATGTATCTGTTCTCTCTAGTTCAAATAATAATTACAAGGAAAAGCTGTACCTTCATTGTATAAGTTGAGATGTATAAGTCTCTGTAAAGCATATGATATTGCCCCAATCCATTTTAAAACCACTACATTTCTGAGGCTAAAATTGAAAGAAGCAAAGTAACATCCAGACAAAATATTATTTATTATCCTCAAATATAGCATGTGCTCTTGGAGCAAAGGCTTGGATTGCTCCTTTTTTTAAAATGGATCAGTTTGACCAGCCTATTCTTACTGTGCTTGTAAGGTAAAGTATTGTCTCAATTCATGTATTCAGTTTGGAGTTTTATTCAATATGCCTAATAAACACTGAGCATAGAACTCTGAAAAACTCAATGGATTTGGTTTTTTGGGAATTCATGGAAACCATTTTTCTAGTTTTACTTTATATGAGTTCACTCTCACACAGGCACACCCTCCACCCCTGCCCTTGAGTCTTGGTTTGCATTTTGCCTTCAAATGAAACAGTTTTAAAGTGAAAGTTATTTGTAACTAGCCTTTTTTTAAAATTTCCAGTTAAATCATGCAAAGCCTAAACATTTTGTATGATTTATGACAAAAATGATAAACTCAACCAGGTTTGCTTGATTCATAACCAATATCACTTCAGCCAAAGCTTCTCTAAAGGTTTATGGACCTCAGCGAATTTGGCCCAAATCCTAGGATTATAAGAAATGCTTTGCACAACTTTTGTTAAGAGTTATATTATTTGACTGGGATTTCCAAAAGCATTCAGCATTAGTCTAACTCTGTTCCCAGCTATGACAGAAAAGTCTATGGTAAAACTCACATTAACTTCATTGGGACAGTTGTTAAGTCAATACTGGCCACTTTTGAAAATCCCCTTTTATGTTTAACCAGAGATTGGGTGTGATTCCCCAGTGCTTTGCTCCATCTGTAGTCATTTACTCCTGTGCAAAGTGGGTGTAAATAAAACAGCTATAGAATGTACCAACCAATCAGGTGTTACGTCTTTTAGCCATTTTTTAACATTTCATATGTGTCTTTTTGCTATTCACATTCTTATAAACTCTCAAGTCTCCCTGTTGCTGCTTTTCTGATTTCAGCTCTTGCATTTGTTTAAAAATGAAAGTTGCAAAACTGAAGTGTATTTTTAACTGAGAGTTTGTTTTAATTCAGGGACAGTTTTTAAGTCCACACAGTTGCTTAGTGTTTCAGCTCAAACATTTAATCTTTCTTAAAGGTGCAGTAGCACAAGAGTACAATTTGATATATGGAAACTGCAAAAAGCTTTCTTTAGAAGAACCATTATGTCTTACTGGGCAGTCAAAAGAAAAGCCTCAAACAAATTCCTGACTTTAATATAGAATTGCCATGCTGAAAGGAAGAATTCTCTGGTGCACATGCTAGAGTAGAAAGCTGTTCAATCCACATATAATCAGAGACTTATTGAACTCATTTTTGTTCTTGTTTTTCTGACAAGGAAAGGATTTCTGAAAAGGGGTAAAAGGTTCAGATAATGCTGGGCACAATGTTTTGGGAACCTAGTTCAGGACCCTTAGGTAATTCCAGCAGCTAAATCCAGCTGGCAGAAAAGACCTTTTGGTAGTAGTCAGATTAGCTGGATTGTCTCACTGCATTCATTGAAAACAGCACTGACTGAGAGACATTGGACTCCCAATTAACTTTCCAGATTTAAGGCCAGAACTATAGAAAGTAAACCTTGACCAGAGAATCAGTAAGCTATTAAGAACCTAAGAAGCTGAGGGACTTCTCAGAGTTTGGAGAAAGAAATTTTCATTATCACAAGGAGTGACATGACACTGCTAACCATTCCTACCACATTTCTCTCTCTTCTCTCAAGGGAGCCATACTTTAAAAATGACGAGAGGAGAAAACAAAATTGGACTTTGTTTCAATTGGTGGCTATCAAACTTGACTAATTTCAAGTCAAAATATGAATGTTAAGCTTAAATCGTCTTAAGTCTTACCTTCCTGTCTTGTTCAGGGCTGATACCCCAGGACTATGATTCTACTAATCCAGTTCAGAGCTATTCTGGACTCTTCTGCAGCTTTCTTAAATGTTGTGTCCCAGTATGTGCTGTACACCTCTGACAAGCAAAGGTCAGACTGGAACAAAAAGGTAGAGATTCTTTATCGTAGTTCGACATGCCATTCCAGTGTAGCTTCATATTTCTAGTAAAATGAGCATTAGCGCAGTAGTTAACAAAACAGACTTTTACATTGTCATCATAAGGCTTCATATTTAACACCCAAGTGTGATTAATGGGAGCCATTTCACACCTTTCTTATGAATACCCTTTTAATCTGTCTGATTTTACACAGAATCAGTCAGCACTGTATTAATTCACTTTTGGAAGGTTGGTGTGAACCTTCAAAGGCTAGACACGTCTATGAAATCTAAAACTGTGTGGAAACAGCTGTGTCTCCCAGAGAAGCTCTGGAAAAAGGTATCAGCCACTCTTGGCTCAATCTAAGTCCTTCTGAAGGAAAAACCAGGAAGTGCACAATGTGGAATGAGAAAATTGCAGATGCCATGCCCAATTTTCTTTCAGTGAGTCTTTATTTGGGGGATAAAAGGATGAAAACGTTAACCATAACTGGATTTGAGAAGATGTGAACTCCCAAGGCCAAATTCTATTCTGTTACATTGATATAAATCTGGAGTAATAGCACTGACTTGATGAGTGCAAATAATTACAGATAACTCATAGGCAGAAATAGAGGCTATATTTGTCAGATAAAATATTCCAGTTTTTTGGCTAAACTATAGAACTGAGATCTGAGTCACTATGATTTTATAAGAAACTTCATTTAATTTTGACATTCTTGGGAATACATTTGTGAAATACAATTGAAGAAAGTCAATTGACATGTACAGTCTGTGGAGGACTTACACACTAGATCCTATTACTAATATAATATAGATTCCTTTGTGTTTGGTTTCTTGTTTCATGAATTATTATATAAGAGACAGAACTCAGACTTTGACTCATAAAAATGCAGTGCCAACGAGATTCTGATGGCTACACAGTGTGTCCATTGAAATATTACTGAAAATCATCAGTTTTTCCTGTTACATTGTAAAGTTCTCCAAACAATAATAGGTATAAGAGTTCTTACTCTGAGTATTGACTATGTATATTTTATGTATATTTTATATTTTTAAAATTTGCTTTGATAATAAAATCATTAGTTTGTCCTTCCTAAAATCTGATAATTTAAAAACATATTTCCTATCAAGAATAAGGCATTCACAACAGAACCTAATCCTTAGTGGTTCTGGTTTTCTAAATCAAGCTAGGGTTAACAATGTATTATATTTCCTGATACAGGGCAAAACTGGTGTGACTATAATGGGACTGTAGTAATGTAACTAAGAGAAGAATTTGATCTCATGTTTTTAAAGAAAAAATATTTTCATTAGCAAGCTTAAATAAAACTATAAAACTTTATCTGCATTCCATACCAGAGAATATCTAGGACATACCACTTCTGAAGTCTTAGCAAAAGGGAAAACATGCTAAGTTGGAACCATACATTTTATTGTGTATTGAATTAATTTTCTCTGATAGAAAATCTACAACCAGAGTGGATACTTCCTCAGTAGAATTTTCAATTCCATCTCTTGTCCAAGAAATTAATTTGCTAAAAATTCTATAGTAAGATCTCTGAGTAGATGGTTTAATACACTTTGACAGCAATTCAATAGCTGTATCTGAAAGGCCTGTGGTTTGAAATTATTTCCTAGTATGTGACAAGAGATTAATTTAGAAATCATTTGGTGGACAAAACTCAGTCCTACTTCAAGAGGTAAATCATCTCTCATACTGTACTTTCTCTACAGTTGTGGGTAGTAGATCATAATTTGAATCAATGTCAGAAACGAAGGCCAGGATAGTCATGGCAATATTGCTAACGTACTCTGGTGGTTTTCATTATTTTGGCAGGTTTCAGAGTAGCAGCCGTGTTTGTATCCACAAAAAGAAAAGGAGTACGTGTGGCACCTTAGAGACTAACAAATTTATTTGAGCATAAGCTTTTGTGAGCTACAGCTCACTTCATCGGATGCAAGCAGTGGAAAATACAGTAGGGGATTTTATATACACAGAGAATGTGAAACAATGGGTGTTACCATACACACTGTAACGAGAGCGATCAGGTAAGGTGAGCTATTACCAGCAGCAGAGAAAAAAAACCTGTTGTAGTGATAATCAAGGTGGGCCATTTCCAGCAGTTGACAAGAATGTCTGAGGAACAATGGGGGGCGGGGAATAAACATGGGGAAATAGTTTCACTTTGTGTAATGACACATCCACTCCCAGTCTTTATTCAACCCTAATTTAATGGTGTCCAGTTTACAAATTAATTCCAATTCAGCAGTCTCCCGTTGGAGTTTGTTTTTGAAGTTTTTTTGTTGAAGAATAACCACTCTTAGGTCTGTAATTGAGTGACCAGAGAGACTTAAGTGTTCTCCGACTGGTTTTTGAATGCTATAATTTTTGACATCTGATTTGTGACCATTCATTATTTTACGTAGAGACTTTCTGTTTGGCCAATGTACATGGCAGAGGGGCATTGCTGGCACATGATGGCATATATCACATTGGTAGATGTGCAGGTGAATGAGCCTCTGATAGGGCCTAATCACATCAGTGACACTATCATGGTGTTCCCTGAATAGATATGTGGACACAGTTGGCAACGAGCTTTGTTGCAAGGATGGATCATGTGGTGTGGTCTGGATGAAAGCTGGAGGCATGTAGGTAAGTATAGCGGTCAGTAGGCTTCCGGTATAGGGTGATGTTTATGTGACCATCGCTTATTAGCACTGAAGTGTCCAGGAAGTGGATCTCTTATGTGGATTGGTCCAGGTTGAGGTTGATGGTGGAATGGAAATTGTTGAAATCATGGTGAATTCTGATTCTTGTGGTCATCTGCAAATATGGAAGGCAGCATTTGATGTAGATCCTCCTACTCACATAGTTGAATTGGTTTATAGCAATCAGCACTAAGTACTCTCAGCTGATAATGCAGCAAGTGGGCTGAGCTGAGATGAAAAATTATAGTTATTTTTAGGGCTAGATCCTCAGTTGGTGTACCTTGGCACAGCAAAGAGGTTACATGACTTGCATGGTGTGCTGTAGAATGTCTGTGGCAGAGGTCTGTGGTTTGGAGTAAGGAGACCACATTCTATTTCCAGTTCTACCAGTGACTCATTGTCCAGTCCTAGACAAGTGACTTAATCTCTCTTTAGCTTAGTTTTCCTATGTGTAAAATGGGGATAATAATTTTACCCAGCTTTGTGAAGCTCTTTGAAATAGATCTACAGATGAAAAGTTCTATATATGTGCAAAAATCATTAGACCTCAATTTTCAAATATGTGACCATCAGCCTGAGTTGGATGGTATATTACTCCATACTCTGTTGAGGATATGCATAGTAGAAGGAAACTAAGTCACGTGGGCTGGAGAAGGATCTTCTACAGTAAAACAAAGAAAGAGAGGCTTCAGGGATGATACTACTTTGCTTATTCAAGTAAAATTTCTTACTCAAATCTTCTCTAATCGAGTAATTAGGAAAATTAATCCAAATTAACTAAAATGTGAATTTAAAGTGCATTAATTAAATCAAGTAAAACTCATGTGACCACTCTTATTCAGAATTGAAGTGGTCTTAATTTGATATAGTTTTATTCACTTACAAAATGAATTAAGGATTTAAATGCGGAAAGGGGAGTTAAATTTAGTATCACTGATCCATTTTAAAAGTTAATTCAAATTAACTTTCCTGAATGTCTCTGTGTTGTAAAACATTTTCAAACTACATTCAAATTATTAATAGATATATTTGGCCAAATTATTTATTGGATTTCCCAAATTCAGCTTGTGACTTCCATGAAATGAGACAGGAACTCTCTGAAGCTGAGGGTCTGAGAGTTTATCACAGTTCTTATAGGATAATCTAATAAGAAGGATATAAGGAGCACATTAACCCATCACAAAATGCTAGTGCTGATCTCAGATGTTACCACAATGGTCTCTATCTATTGTCAGCTATCTCTCGATACAAGGATGATATCTGCAAGGGGGAAAAAGGTCATTGATGAGACTTAAGATGGTTGAGGAGCCAATCTGTGCTCTACAGGTTTTTCCACATATATGATTGCTTAGAGACAGAACAACTGCTGGCCGGGATGCTGTACACTTTCCTTCCTTTATCATTTATCAACCTCTTGAGCAAGGCAATTCTCTCTAAAAACAAGCTGAGGCTTGATGTATGATGCAATGCCATTGCATTCTACTGCCAGTCTTCTCTTCTCAATTCATGGGGTCAGTGCCTCCCTTCTTAAGTTATACTTTCAGTGTGTCCTTGTAGTGTTTCCTCTGTCCTCCTCAAGTCCTCTTACCATGACTAAGTTGAGAAAATCAGATTTCTTTCAACAAAGACATGACAAAGCAACTGTCCAAAGGATGTGCTGGCAGAATGGATCCAATGTTCGATCTCCACATCAAGATTGGCTGTCAGAGAGGTGGCTATCAAGGTAAGAGAAATGCTCAACATTTTCCAGGAGCTCACTACCAAAGATAATTTGTGGGAGAAGAAAGGCAGTGCTGGGGCTGGCTGGTGGAGCACCTTAGTCTTCCCAATATTGAGGAAAAGTTCCAGGCTATCATAGGCGCCTGAGAAAAGATCTAGGGTGGAAGATCTGAAGTCTCAGTTGCCACCATCATGTCCATTCCTCAGAATCCAGTCACGTCTTGCTGATGCCTCATCTTATGAGGAAGTTTGGCATGCCATCACTCAGACTAGAAACAACAAGTTGCTATGCCCAGATGTATCCCCATTTGGAAGTTTTCAAAGCTGGTGGAATAGCACTCCTGCAAAAACTTCATCAAGCTTGTTAGAATTTTGGTTAATGAGGAAATTCCACCCAACTTAAAGAATGCTAATATTGTGACCATTTTTAAGAAAGGGGGTAAGTCAATGTGCAGGAATTACTGAGGCATTGCCCTCCTTTCCATTGCTGGGAAGAGCCTTGATCACGTCCTTTTGAACTGTCTTCTTCCTTTTGTCGTAGACATCCTTCTGGAATCCCAGTGTGGTTTCAGACTATTTTGGGGCACCACCAACATGATTTTTGTTGCACCACAGATCCAAGAGAAGTGTAGAGAAAAACACCAGCCATTGCTTATGGCATTTATTGACCAAACTAGGGCCTTTGATTCCATCAATCAGCGAAGTGTTATGGAAGATGAAATCTAGGTTCAGTTGTCCATTGAAGTTCATTTGCATTCTCAGGCTACTTGATGACCACCACTGCCTTCTGTAATGGGGAGAAGATGATCCCGTTCACCATCTGTACAGGTGTTAATCAGTATTGCCCCTACCCTTTTTTCTATCTAGCTTTCCGTGATCTGGATTCTTATTCATGACCGTCTTTCTTCTAGAATTTGGATTGAGTATTGCATGGATGGTCAGCTCTTCAGCCTGTGGCATCTTCATACTAAAACTAAAATCACCAGATTATTACTGACCTTCAGTATACTGACGACTGTGCTATCCTCACACACACCGAGGTTGACTTGCAAACTGCAATGGTCTACCATGGGTAAAAAGGTGGAATCATCTGAGTCTCGCAGAATGACTAAAAAGACAAAACTCAATGAACCTCTCATACTGACATCATTATTTGAGACACCTTGAAAAAGAATAACACTTGACCCATGAATAGAAAAGGAATATACTGGTACAAAATATATAGCCATTCAGTCTTTTTCTAAATTTGTAGAAATTCTACTTCTAACTAGACTCGTACAATTTTACAGGCAATGAACAAATTAACAGGCAACTGTTCTTATTTTGGCATTTAGAAATAAATACTCACTGAAACAGACCACATTTTCAAAGATTTGAATTCAAAGCTTTGAAGAAACATTATAATTTCACACATATTCCCTCCCCAAGGATATAAACTGGTGCAGAGAACAGTATAGATTACTAAGGTCTTTAAAGTTTTCCAGGCTATATCAATAGTTATACTGGTATAACCCTGGGCGAACACCCTTCTTCTGGTGGAAGAGTAGCTTTTTTAGTATAACTTAAATCCATTCTCAAGTGATATATGCTAAACAAAAAATGCCTTTTTTATACCAGAATAAAAAAGTCCACACAGGGGGATTATGCTGGTGGAACTATATTGGTTTAAAGTCACATGTAGGTCATGACAAAAAAAAATTCCCACATAGGCAAGGCATAGGAGAATTCTACAACAAAAGGACTCCATTTCACTCTAGTGAGCTAAACCCCACCTCAATCACTAGGAACAGGATTCACTTCAGTCTTCCTGGACACCCAATAAGAGGCTGCTAGGCAGCTCTCCAACATGACTTTCTACAAGCCATTACCCTCTGATCTTACTGAGGGTTACCAAAAGAAACTACACCATCTGCTTAAGAAACTCCCTGAAAAAGCACAAGAACAAATCTGCATAGACAAACCTCTGGAACCCCAAGCAGGGGTATTCTATCTGCTACACAAGATCCATAAACCTGGAAATCCTGGATGCCCCATCATCTCAGGCATTGGCACCCTGACAGCAGGATTGTCTGGCTATGTAGACTCTCTCCTCAGGCCCTACACTCCCAGCACTCCCAGCTATCTTCGAGACAGCACTGACTTCCTGAGGAAACTACAATCCATCGGTGATCTTCCTGAAAACACCATCCTAGCCACTATGGATGTAGAAGATCTCTACACCAACATTCCACACAAAGATGGACTACAAGCCGTCAGGAACAGTATCCCCGATAATGTAACGGCAAACCTGGTGGCTGAACTTTGTGACTATGTCCTCACCCATAACTATTTCACATTTGGGGACAATGTATACCTTCAAATCAGCGGCACTGCGATGGGTACCCAGATAGCCCCACAATATGCAAACATTTTTATGGCTGACTTAGAACAACGCTTCCTCAGCTCTCGTCCCCTAATGCCCCTACTCTACTTGCACTACACTGATGACATCTTCATCATCTGGACCCATGGAAAAGAAGCCCTTGAGGAATTCTACCATGATTTCAATAATTTCCATCCCACCATCAACCTCACCCTGGATCAGTCCACACAAGAGGTCCACTTCCTGGACACTAATGGTCATATAAACACCACCCTATACCGGAAACCTGCTGACCACTATACCTACCTACATGCCTCCAGCTACTATCCAGACCACACAACACTATCCATTGTCTACAGCCAAGCTCTATGATACAACCGCATTTGCTCCAACCCCTCAGACAGAGACAAACACCTACAAGATCTCTATCAAGCATTCTTACAACTACAATACCCACCTGCTGAAGTGAAGAAACAGATTGACAGAGCGAAAAGAGTACCCAGAAGTTACCTACTACAGGAAAGGCCCAACAAAGAAAATAACAGAACCCCACTAGCCATCACCTTCAGCCCCCAACTAAAACCTCTCCAACGCATCATCAAGGATCTACAACCTATCGTGAAGGACGACCCATCACTCTCACAAATCTTGGGAGACAGGCCAGTCCTTGCTTACAGACAGCCCCCCAATCTGAAGCAAATACTCACCAGCAACCACACACCACACAACAGAACCACTAACCCAGGAACCTATCCTTGCAACAAAGTCCGTTGCCAACTCTGTCCACATATCTATTCAGAGGACACTATCATAGGGCCTAATCACATCAGTCACACTATCAGAGGCTTGTTCACCTGCACATCTACCAATATGATATATGCCATCATGTGCCAGCAATGCCCCTCTGCCATGTACATTGGTCAAACTGGACAGTCTCTACATAAAAGAATAAATGGACACAAATCAGAGGTCAAGAATTATAACATTCAAAAAACAGACGGAGAACACTTCAAGCTCTTTGGTCACTCAATTACAGACCTAAAAGTGGCAATTCTTCAACAAAAAAACTTCAGAAACAGACTCCAGCGAGAGACTGCTAAATTGGAATTAATTTGCAAACTGGATACAATTAACTTAGGCTTGAATAAAGACTGGGAGTGGATGGGTCATTACACAAAGTAAAACTATTTCCTCATGTTTATTCCCCTCTCCCCCTGTTCCTCAAACATTCTTGTCAACTGCTGGAAATGGCCCACCTCGATTATCACTACAAAAGGTTTTTTTTTCTTTCCTGCTGGTAATAGCTCATCTTACCTGATCACTCTCGTTACAGTGTGTATGGTAACACAGTTTCATGTTCCCTGTGTATATAAACTCCCAACTGTATTTTCCACTGAATGCATCCGATGAAGTGAACTGTAGCTCACGAATGCTTATGCTCAAATAAATTTGTTAGTCTCTAAGGTGCCACAATTCCTCCTTTTTTTAGACTTAGAAGTGACAATTCTTCAACAAAAATCTTCAAAAACAGACTCCAATGAGAAACTGCAGAACTGGAATTAATTTGGAAACTGGACACCATCAAATTAGGCCTGAATAAAGACTGGGAGTGGATGGGTCACTACAAAAAGTGATTTTCCCTCTGCTGATACTCACACCTTCTTGTCAACTGTTGGAAATGGCCGACGTCCATCTTGATTGCATTGGCATGTGTCAAGGTTCCTTCCCCACTTGGAACTGTAGGATACAGATGTGGCAACCTGCATGAAAACCCCCCTAAGCTTATTTTTACCAGCTTAGGTTAAAACTTCCCCAAGGTACAAACTATTTTACCTTTTGTCCCTGGACCTTATTGTGCCACCACCAAGCATCTAACAAATATAACAGGGACAGAGCCCACTTGGAAACATCTTTCCCCTCAAAATCCCCCCCAAGCCCTACACCCCCTTTCTTGGGGAAGGCTTGATAAAAATCCTCACCAATTTGCATAGGTGAACACAGACACAAACCCTTGGATCTTAGGAACAAGGAAAAAGTAATCAGGTTCTTAAAAGAAGAATTTTAATTAAAGAAAAAGTAAAAGAATCACCTCTGTAAAATCAGGATGGTAAATACCTTCCAGGGTAATCAGATTCAAAACATAGAGAATCCCTCTAGGCAAAACCTTAAGTTACAAAAAGACACAAAAACAGGAATATACATTCCATTCAGCAAAACTTATTTTCTCAGCCATTTAAACAAAACAGAATCTAACTAGATTGCTTATTAACCCTTTACAGGAGTTCTGACCTGCATTCCTGTTGTGGTCCCAGCAAAAACAACACACAGACAGAGAGAACCCTTTGTTTCCCCTCCCCCCCCAACTTTGAAAGTATCTTGTCTCCTCATTGGTCATTTTGGTCAGGTGCCAGTGAGGCTGTCTTAGCTTCTTAACCCTTTACAGGTGAAAGGGTTTTTCCTCTTGCCAGGAGGGATTTAAAGGAGTTTACCCTTCCCTTTATATTTATGACAGCCTCGTTAGCACTACAAAAGTAATTTTCCCTCTCTTGATATTCACCCCTTCTTGTCAACTGTTGAGAATAGGCCACTTCCACCTTAACTGAATTGGTCTCGTTAGCAGTGACCCCCCACTTGGTAAGACAACTCCCATCTTTTCATCTACTCTCTCTATATACTGCTTACTGTATTTTTCACTCCATGCACCTGATTAAGTGGGTTTTAGCTCATGAAAGCTTATGCCCAAATAAATTTGTTAGTCTTTAAGGTGCCACAAGGACTCCAAGTTGTTTATTTTTCAATCACTAGAGTAAGCCCAACTTAGTGGTTTATGGATCAAGAGATCAGAAAAAGTGTTCTCAGAATGGCTGGCCCCAGTAAATTAAGTAGGCCCACTGCCCTTGTGCCAGAACAGGTTCTCCCATTTGGCCAGTGAAGAGGGTGGAGCAGAACCTGAGGGCTATAAAGGAAAAGGGAGAGACCTAATGAGGAGTTCCAGTAAGTCAGAGCAAAGTGCTTCAACCAGGAAAGGCAGCTGATTGCTGCCTGAGTCCAAGAGACTGGAGACAGAAGAGCAGCAAGAGGGGTTTTCTGGCTGGCATCCACAAATGAGAGAGTTAAGGCTGAAGGTGGTGGCAGAAGCAGAGAGAGTTGCCTGCAGGTCCTGAGCTGGAGCCAAGGGCCAGAGAGGGCTGAAGGCAGGGGAGCAGCAGAGGAGCTTACCTGCTGACATCTCCAGAGTCAGAAAACTGGACCCAGAGGAACCGTGAGGGCCAGAGGATTTAGGGATGCTCCCCTGCCAATAATGCTCCCAGCAGAGAGGGACAGCATGACTGCAGTCCAGTTTGGAGGGCTGGCTAGGTGTGGTCAAAATTATAGGTGTGTGGTATGTGGAGCATTGAGGGATAAGATGTCTTGAGTTTCAATGACTGCTGCACTCGGGTAAGAAATGGACAACATGTCTTGGACTCTTGTTATGGACTATTTGGATGATGTTGTTGTAGTAAGAAGAGGGCCTGAAACATAAGGCCTTGTTTCAGAGGCCTGATATAAGGCCTAAGACCTGGGCTAAAGTAATGGTCAAAACTTGCTACCATAAAGCAAAGTTAAGTTGTGAGCAAGTTGTACCCTGCTCACAGAATTTGGCAAGCACAGAGGTGCTGGGTACAAACCACTTATGCAAGCACATTCCAGAAGGCCAGAACACTTAGATATCAGCACATTCTCCAAAGATAAAAGCAACTCACAGACCCATCCTAAAGATAATGTCAGGATGACAACATGATGGATAGAGATGTTTTGCTCAAACCAACATGTACAAGGCAATGGGTGGCACCCTGATACATCAGGGGCAATACATAACTTGTTTATATTGGTATATAAAGATGTATCTCAGAGGGAATGTCTTTGGCCAGCCTAGGGGCAGTGCCACTGACTGAGCTGCATCCATTGTCACGGGCATACATGAATTAGTGGTCCAGCAGCGTCTGCGGTATACTATTACCATGCTTCATTGACAATAAACCAGTGGGTGCCTCCGTACCTTAATGGATTTTGTGGTCATTGGGCTGTTCACTTTAGGTCAACTGTCTGCGCAGAGCTGGGACAGCACACAGGGACAACACACACACATAGCCGAACATTTAACCACAGTTGTTGTAATAAATGAGCCCAAGGAAGGCTAGTATTGAGGCAAAGATGCCCAAAGTGAAGTTACTGAGTAACCTAAGAGGAGAAACTGAGTCAGACACGCCTGTCACGCCTGTCTGCTGCAGGAAGGAGCTCCAGTGGAGCGGCCCTGTTTCAGACAGATACCACCTTTAATCTTCCCTTTTCTCTGTTTTTTCTCTTTCCTGGCTCTGGGAGTATTCGTGTTGCAGTTCACTAATGTTCATTTCTACTTGGTCACTTTCTCTCCTTTTAAACATCAAAAGGAGAAATAATTCTGATTTAGTCTAACCCTAAGTCATAATGTTATGGAAGTCAGAGAGAAGGAAAACCCTGTCCATCTTCCTCACAATATGGGGCTGTTCCTTTATAGAGTGCACTGTAGAATTTTGTATTTTTTAAGTGAGGAGATTTACACTTTTCTTGGTACACCACCACCTATAACAATCCATCTACATTATCAGGAAACTTCTTTCTTTCACTAATCAGCCTAAATTTTTCTCTTCTTAATATCATCCCATTGCATCTCACAATGCCTACACTTCCCATAAACAACAATTGCCCTCTCGTTCTGTTTCCTTAATATTCTTATTCTTCAAACACATGTAGGCCAATTGTCACAGTTCAGAGTAACTGCACCGGTATTCCCTGTGTGCGCTATCAAGAGCATCCACTCTAGGCTTCCGACTCCTAGATATTGTGCAGAAACCCACGTTTCTCTCCTTCCTGATCATGTTTTCTCTAGGCTGCACAATTTCCTGACTACACTGTGATATCCCTACTAAGCTAGATGGCCTAAAAGGCCACCCTCTGCGCTTTACTTTATCTCCAGGGGTTATACCCCCAGTTACAAGTCTGTACATATTTCTTTATAAGCAAACACACTTTTTCTTGAGGGGAAAGCATGACAGAGGAAACATATTAAAACAATATGCATGAGAACAATCTTACCTGGAGGTCAACCCAACTCCAATTTCTGGCTTGGATAGGTGTCAACTGGGTTATCCCTGTGGTTATAAGTTCATAACTGTCTCAGATTCAGAACCAGAACAACCATGAATAGTTCAGTATTTCCTTTATACAGTTTAGGCCTTTGATCTTGGCCTTATGTAACAGGTGATCTGCAGAAAATGGCCCACTCTCAGAGCATAAAAAGCCTGGGTTTTTGCACAACCAGAGTAGGGGAATTTGCATTCACCTCCCCCTAGATATCCCCCAGGAAAACCACTTACCACTGTTTTGTTCCCAAAGTTTATTCTTGTCTGGCATGTTATTTGGTATAGTCCCTTGAACCCTTACTGATGAGGTTACATACAATCCCAGATCACAATAGTACCTAAACCATTCATTTAATACAATCCCAAAGATAAATAAACTTTAATTCAATAAGGTTTCTCAAAGATATGGTCAGAAATTGTGACAGCTGTCACACTGAAATCACTGGTTTCTCCCCTCCCCTTTCTCCTCCACTTTTCAGGGCTATATACACATCTAATTTTTATAATCTTTCCTCCTAGCTGCATGTTAATGAATTAGGAGGCGAAAGGGTAGCTATTTTTTGTCTGCTACCACCCATCTGCTTTCTAAGACATACACTGGGCCCCCTAAAGGATCTGTCCCTCACAGGGGAGTATTAAGAGATGGAATGCTGGGACTGTAATAGGGTTAGTAAATTCATTATGTTTGAATTGGCTTGGTTATACCTTGAAGCTCCTTGTAGTGCTGTGTAATTGACATCCTATGATTTTAATTATTTTAAGTTTATTAGCTTGCATGGAAACATAACTGAAGAATTCCAGCTGATTAATTGGAATTGTATAGAAGTATATACCTAGGGCAACTTTGAAGGAGAAATATCTTTTTATCTAAAAGTGGACTGATGCTGTTTTAAAGTGTTCTGTGGTTTTTGTGGTAGATTTACATGACATGGAAGGGTTTTATGAAGAGCAATAGTCTTACACCTCTTTGTCTTCAGCCTTTTCTCTTGTTCCTTAAACTTAAAATGTTTGCTATTTGGGTCCCTTGAATGAGATCCCCTATTAGCTTGTGTAATGCCTTGTTCCTTTCTTAATAACACTGTATTGTTGTAACTGGAAACCCAGCAATGCTGGAGGTTTGTGTGGTGCTGGAGTTTTTCAAGTGAAGAGCAGGCTGCTTGAGTTGTGATAATAAGAGCATTGCACCTGCATGAGGATTTGTGCATCTGAAATTATTCTCAGTAAAGTTTGGTAAAGAGAAATGTTTTTCCCCTTTTCATCCCTCCTGGCCCGAGGCAGAATTTTGCTCTTAGTGTCATTGTGGGAAACTGCTGTAGAAGTAATTTTTTGAAATAAAAAAGGATTTCCCTGAGAAATCTGGGCTGAAGAAAGCTTCTCAGTCAATTCTTGAAAGAAGGGGGACACAGGAGCTAAAGGGAGAGCAGGAGGAAGATAATGAGGAAAAGATATTTCACGTAGCTTTGACTTATTTTGTTCCCTTTTAGGCCACATCTGTAAATCAAGCATATTTCACAAAAGTGTAGCTGCTGAGTTTTGTGCAGCTTGGTGACATTTCACAAAGGAAACAAGTCACTGATTTCCCTCACAGTGTTCTCTCTAGCAATGTGGAAAGTCATAGGGAAGCAGGACCTTCCTTGTACCCCTCAGAAGTTGGAGACATGGCTTGTTTAATGAACCAGGAGAGTATGAAAGGGGGTTGGCTACGATGGGGTGGGAGAGGGCTCTTGACATAGTTGGGGCTTTGGAATAAGCAGGGAATCTTTGAGGTGGTATGGGAAAGAGTTGCCCCATTGTTCCTGTTCCCTGTTAACTCCCCCATTCACTCACCCATGTTCTATCTTTGCTTCAGTCCCTATCCCCAATTGTCATTTCAGTTTCTTGCCCAGTCCTGGACCAGACATCATCCCCTCCATTAGTCCGGTCCTATCCCTCTTTTCCCACCAGCCCATCCCCCAACTGTTCCTGTCCATCATTTTCTACTCCTAGTAGCTCCTACTCTCCCTTTAGATCCCATGTCCCCCTTTCTTCAGTTTAGCACCTCAGTTCCCCTGCTTGTGGGGCAGAGATACTGCTCATGCCACTTCCTTCCTTCTCTACTGCTCCATGAGGGCTGAGAGAACAGTCAGACAGAGAGGCAGAGAGGCAGCCTGGTTCAGCAAGCATCACAGTAGTCTCTGACAGTCAGGAGGATCAATTGCACCTCAAAATGCAGGTAACTGAATGGGTGACACTGCAACTGTGATGGGGAAGGAGGCATGAGGGTCACACAAACTGACTGGCCTTTGGCAGGTCTGCAAACTTTGTGAACAAAGAGGGGAGCACATCCCCTAGCCATTCTGTAGGAAGAGGTTGCAGTCAATGTGGTGAATGCAGAGAAACTGGTACTGAGTAAACCACCTTGCTAAACTGCAAGACTCTAGGTAGTGCATTGATCTGGTGCTTTGTCTTCAAAGTACATGCTTACAATAAACAATGGCTCACTGAGTGAGATGCAGAAACAGGATGGCAAAGAGTCTGCAATAAAGTGAAAAATGGTAGATAGCAGCATGACTGTGCTAAGTCACATGCATGATACATTCTCTAAATGCTGAAAAAATGTAGATGATACTTTAAGCTGGACTCTAACCATTCAAAATCTATCCTTTCCCCAGGTAAGTATGGGTTGTGAGGGGGTAGAGAATAACTCTAGGAAATTAAGGCCCCAGTACTGCAACTGGCAAAAGAAATGAATGGGACTTGGTGACACTGTACATCTTACCATTAATAAAAGCATCCATAGTCATGAGAGGACCTGTACAACATCCTACCACTCTGATGCAAGAAATCTATTATAATTAATAGGATGTTTCAGAGTGCTATCGTTCAGTAGATCAGCTGACACTGTTATTCACTGATATTACCTGGAAAAATCATAGTTAATGATCCTTATATAGGCAAACAAGGAAACAATTTCCTTGAGGCTACTCTACATTTATCAGCAAATGGTGACAGTCACAACTACTGGTAGAAAGAGGATACTGATGCTACTTCTGAAGATTCACCATCAGCACAGTAAGTCAAGGTGGTTGTTCAGAGCCAAGGCTTCCCAGCTGGGATGGATTCTTCAATATGAAAATCAGCCATACTCGTTAAAAGATTTGAATTACTACCATAGGGTATATTGCAAGAAGGCTCAGATAAATTTCTGTGAGAGATAATGCATGATATGGTACCAGCAATAGACCTTTTAGGGTTTGTTGGATACAGTCTCATTGCAGCATTACAAATCTGTGAGAATTTTTAGATTATTTTTCCAGTCCTTAGTATGGTTATTACAGTCTGTTCATTTTTTAAAAAAATGGATTGATGAGGTCTAGAACTGCTTGTAAATAATCATGTTTTAAATATTTGGATATTTAAAGTCACTGTAGACCTTACTTTTAATTCTTGGATTACTTTTTCCTTTGATAGGTAATAGCACAACACTGGCCCTACAATCCTTTAGGAAACTTCAGGGATTTAACTATGAATTGTATAGCTAAAACATTAAACAAGTGCAATATGTTCCCTATTTGCAGCACTGCAACTATCACTGGAAAATTTCTTTCCCTCTATTTTATTTCCTGACAGATCCAAATGCTGCAATAGTGGAGAGGAGGTAATGGGGCATAGCCCAAGTCTGGGATGAAAAGTAACAAATCAGAAGTGAATATTGCTTGAAGACAGCTTCCGTTGTGTTCATTTTTCTTGGATGTGTGAGGAAAGCTGACAGGCGGAATTGCTTGCCTCACAGATCACTGAGTGAACCTTGATGAGATGGACATGTGAAAGAGCACACACAAAATAAACTTTAATGATCAGCTTGCCACATTTTATTTGAACTAACATGGAAGGTACACAGTAGCTGCAGGGCAGATAAATAAGATTTCAGATGGCATTCATCATTTAAACAACTATTAAAGGATGACTAGATGACTTAGGACAGTAGTAATAACATACATAGCTATTCAACTCCAGGTTACAAGTCTGAGTCAGACCTTGTAGATAATGATTGAAACTTGTTAGACAGACAGCTTATTTGGTGGCCTTGTGAAATTATCTCTGTCAGTCCAACTCCTAGTGAAAAGGTGTCAAAAGTCCCACAACCAGCAATATTAGCAAGCACTCTTATGTAGCTTTGACACCCTTGCCAAGGGGTGAGTGAAGAGAGAAAGCAAACAACCTTCTCGCTCTGTCAGGTGATCCTCTCAGAACAGAAGTGTGTGTGTGTGTGTGTGTGTGTGTGTGTGTGTGTGTGTGTGTGTGTGCGCGTGTGTGTGTGTGTCTGTGTGCGTGCCTGTATCGGAAGCCTGTATCCCAAGAAAGGGGAAAAAATTCATAGGAAGGAGTTGTAGACCAAGCTGGATGAGCAAGCATCTTAGAGAGGTGATTAAGAAGAAGCAGAAAGCATACAGGGAGTGGAAGATGGGAGGGATCAGCAAGGAAAGCTACCTAATTGAGGTCAGAACATGTAGGGATAAAGTGAGACAGGCTAAAAGTCGAGTAGAGTTGGACCTTGCAAAGGGAATTAAAACCAATAGTAAAAGGTTCTATAGCCATATAAATAAGAAGAAAACTAAGAAAGAAGAAGTGGGGCCGCTAAACACTGAGGATGGAGTGGAGGTTAAAGATAATCTAGGCATGGCCCAATATCTAAACAAATACTTTGCCTCAGCCTTTAATAAGGCTAAAGAGGATCTTAGGGATAATGGTAGCATGACAAATGGGAATGAGGATATGGAGGTAGATATTACCATATCTGAGGTAGAAGCAAAACTGAAACAGCTTAATGGGACTAAATCGGGGGGCCCAGATAATCTTCATCCAAGAATATTAAAGGAATTGGCACCTGAAATTGCAAGCCCATTAGCAAGAATTTTTAATGAATCTGTAAACTCAGGAGGAGTACCGAATGATTGGAGAATTGCTAATATAGTTCCTATTTTTAAGAAAGGAGGAAAAAAAAGTGATCCGGGTAACTACAGGCCAGTTAGTTTGATATCTGTAGTATGCAAGGTCCTGGAAAAAATTTTGAAGGAGAAATTAGTTAAGGACATTGAAGTCAATGGTAAATGGGACAAAATACAACATGGTTTTACGAAAGGTAGATCGTGCCAAACCAACCTAATCTCCTTTTTTGAAAAAGTAACAGATTTTTTAGATAAAGGAAATGCAGTGGATCTAATTTACCTAGATTTCAGTAAGGCATTTGATACCGTGCCACATGGGGAATTATTAGTTAAATTGGAGAAGATGGGGATCAATATGAACATCAAAAGGTGGATAAGGAATTGGTTAAAGGGGAGACTGCAACGGGTCCTACTGAAAGGCGAACTGTCAGGTTGGAGGGAGGTTACCAGTGGAGTTCCTCAGGGATCGGTTTTGGGACCAATCTTATTTAATCTTTTTATTACTGACCTTGGCACAAAAAGTAGGAGTGTGCTAATAAAGTCTGCAGATGATACAAAGCTGAGAGGTATTGCCAATTCGGAGAAGGATCGGGATATTATACAGGAGGATCTGGATGACCTTGTAAACTGGAGTAATAGTAATAGGATGAAATTTAATAGTGAGAAGTGCAAGGTTATGCATTTAGGAATTAATAACAAGAATTTTAGTTATAAGTTGGGGACGCATCAATTAGAAGTAACGGAAGAGGAGAAGGACCTTGGAGTATTGGTTGATCATAGGATGACTATGAGCTGCCAATGTGATATGGCTGTGAAAAAAGCTAATGCGGTTTTGGGATGCATCAGGAGAGGCATTTCCAGTAGGGATAAGGAGGTTTTAGTACCATTATACAAGGCACTGGTGAGACCTCACCTAGAATACTGTGTGCAGTTCTGGTCTCCCATGTTTAAAAAGGATGAATTCAAATTGGAGCAGGTACAGAGAAGGGCTACTAGGATGATCCGAGGAATGGAAAACTTGTCTTATGAAAGGAGACTTAAGGAGCTTGGCTTGTTTAGCCTAACTAAAAGAAGGTTGAGGGGAGATATGATTGCTCTCTATAAATATATCAGAGGGATAAATACAGGAGAGGGAGAGGAATTATTTCAGCTCAGCACCAATGTGGACACAAGAACAAATGGGTATAAACTGGCCACCAGGAAGTTTAGACTTGAAATCAGACAAAGGTTTCTAACCATCAGAGGAGTGAAGTTTTGGAATAGCCTTCCAAGGGAAGCAGTGGGGGCAAAAGATCTATCTGGTTTTAAGATTCTACTCGATAAGTTTATGGAGGAGATGGTATGATGGGATAATGGGATTTTGGTAAGTAATTGATCATTAAATATTCAGGGTAAATAGGCCAAATCCCCTGAGATGGGATATTAGATGGATGGGATCTGAGTTACCCAGGAAAGAATTTTCTGTAGTATGTGGCTGGTGAATCTTGCCCATATGCTCAGGGTTTAGCTGATCGCCATATTTGGGGTCGGGAAGGAATTTTCCTCCAGGGCAGATTGGAGAGGCCCTGGAGGTTTTTCGCCTTCCTCTGTAGCATGGGGCCTGGTTGACTTGAGGGAGGCTTCTCTGCTCCTTGAAGTCTTTAAACCATGATTTAAGGACTTCAATAGCTCAGACATGGGTGAGGTTTTTCATAGGAGTGGGTGGGTGAGATTCTGTGGCCTGCACTGTGCAGGAGGTTGGACTAGATCAGAATGGTCCCTTCTGACCTTAGTATCTATGAATCTATGTGTTGAGATGGTCTAGGAAACTAAGAGAGAAGAGAAGATAGCTTTTCAGAGAACAATCTTCTGCTATACTTGTAATGTAAAAGAATGATGTGGAATGGGAGGGGGACTATATGGGGGGGACTATATGTGGGGGGGACTATATGAAAACTTCAGACATGATAGTAGCAAGCTGTACCCTTTTAACTTACAAGGCAAAATCTGATTGTACTGGTCTTTGTATTCGTAAGCCTCTGATTTCAGAATTACTGAGTAGCTCAAATATCACCTGTAAAAAAGATGGAACGAGCTTCATGATGCACTTAAGTGGCTGTTTAGAGCCTGGGCTAGTATAAATCACTGTGTAGCTCCTTTCAAATGAGTGATATCAATTTACACTCACTGAGGTTCTGACCCAATTTATTTATAGAAAATGAGGGAGTCACAACAGTTAAGGGTAGTTATAGACAGTGATCTGAAAATATAAGGCCACAGTCCTGCAAAACTTATTAACATGCTTATCTTTAAGCACCTGAAGTCAAAGAGACTGCTCAAGCACTAAAGTTAAGCATGTTTAAGTGTTTTCAAGATTAAAGCCTAAATTTAGCAACCAGCCAACTACTTTAATTTAAAAAAAATTGAACAAAATAAATATAAATGAAGTCAAAGAATTTCAAGATTAGGAGCCTTAAATTAAGTAGCTATGTGCATATGTAGGCATTTGAACACATAATCTGGTTTTAAAAAGTGCTGAACACCCAGCAGCAGCAATTGAGATCGTGGGAAATATTATTCATATAAGTAGTGCCATGTGTATAAGAGGCTGTAGGATTTCCCCTTTTATTTGTGCTTGGACAACTCATGAACAATTCTTTAAAATTTCAAAATGTGTCATGGCCATAGTTCAGAAGAAATAAAGTAAAGTAATGATCTAGTACAGCGGTTCTCAAACTTCATTGCACTACAACCTCATTCTGACAAGAAAAATTACTACACAACCCCATTGCCCTGTGTTACTCTGAATAGTTAGTATTTTAAGTTAAGATATGCATTACAAGGCCATATCTACAAAATCTACCATATCCACTGCCTCCCATGAAGCTCTGGGTTGGGATTTCAGCCCCGCGTCCCCTTGTCTCCCAAGCTGTGGGCTAGGATTTCAGCCCCACTGCCAAACCCAGATCTCCAGGCTGAGACTTTCTGCCTGAGTGACCCCATCAAAATGAGAACCGCTGATCTAATACTTATTCTCTGCTAAAATGCAGGGGTGCTGGAACAATTTGTATAGTGGGGGTTCTGAGAGCCATTGAACCAAACTGTAAATCCTGTACATGATGGAAACCACTTCAAGCCTGGGAGTGCGGCCACACACCCAGCACCTCTAGCTCCAGCACCTATGTTACAATATATCATTAAGCTATAACTATACGTTGCTCTCTTTTAGTTCACTATATAGGTATTCACACTGCTTTTGAATGCAAAGGTTTCTGGACCAGTTTTTGTTAAAATTGATTCCTCACAAACATGGAATTTTTTTTTAGGTTAACTCAGTTGCTTGTCTTCCGGTATTCTGCACCATTAACAACAGGGTTTGTATACCTTTTATGAATCCTTGCCAAAGATGACTTTTGCATTAGATGTTCTTATTTTCTAATGTTCCTCTTACATATTGAACTTGAATAGGCAGTAAGCTGAACAATTAATGAAAGTTGCTGCTACTGCTCGACAAGGACAGTGAGAAGGGGGTACCGCAATAAGGTGGGGAGGGAAAAAAACTGGCTTATTTGAGATAGGGATGTTATGCTGGAAATGGACGCTGTAATCTTGCAGACAAAGACATAACAAGATCTAATGGCTGAAAGCTGCCATCAGACTGAAAATATGGTGCTCATTTTTAATAGTGTGGGCACCAATCATTGTAACAACTTACCTAAAGATGTGATAAGAAAAGGAGTACATGTGGCAACTTAGAGACTAACAAATTTCTTTGAGCTTAAGCTTTCGTGAGCTACAGCTCACTTCATCAGATGCATTTGGTGGAAAATACAGAGGGGAGATTTATATACACATACAGAGAACATGAAACAATGGGTTTTATCATACACACTGAAAGGAGAGTGATCACTTAAGATGAGCCATCACCAGCAGCAGGGAGGGGAAAAGGAGGAAAACCTTTCATGGTGACAAGCAAGATAGGCTATTTCCAGCAGTTAACAAGAACATCTGAGGAACAGTGGGAGGTGGGGTGGGGGGGGGAGAAATAACATGGAGAAATAGTTTTACTTTGTGTAATGACTCATCCATTCCCAGTCTCTATTCAAGCCTAAATTAATTGTATCCAGTTTGCAAATTAATTCCAATTCAGCAGTCTCTCGTTGAAGTCTGTTTTTGAAGTTTTTTTGTTAAAGGATAGCCACTCTCAGGTCTGTAATCGAATGACCGGAGAGATTGAAGTGTTCTCCAATTGGTTTTTGAATGTTATAATTCTTGATGTCTGATTTGTGTCCATTCATTCTTTTATGTAGAGACTGTCCAGTTTGACCAATGTACATGGCAGAGGGGCATTGCTGGCACATGATGGCATATATCACATTGGTAGATGTGCAGGTGAACGAGCCTCTGATAGTGTGGCTGATGTGATTAGGCCCTATGATGGTATCCCCTGAATAGATATGTGGACAGAGTTGGCAACGGGCTTTGTTGCAAGGATAGGTTCCTGGGTTAGTGGTTCTGTTGTGTGGTGTGTGGTTGCTAGTGAGTATTTGCTTCAGATTGGGGGGCTGTCTGTAAGCAAGGACTGGCCTGTCTCCCAAGATCTGTGAGAGTGATGGGTCGTCCTTCAGGATAGGTTGTAGATCCTTGATGATGCATTGGAGAGGTTTTAGTTGGGGCTGAAGGTGATGGCTAGTGGGGTTCTGTTATTTTCTTTGTTGGGCCTGTCCTGTAGTAGGTGACTTCAGGGTACTCTTCTGGCTCTGTCAATCTGTTTCTTCACTTCAGCAGGTGGGGATTGTAGTTGTAGGAATGCATGATAGAGATCTTGTAGGTGTTTGTCTCTGTCTGAGGGGTTGGAGCAAATGCGGTTCTATCGTAGAGCTTGGCTGTAGACAATGGATCATGTGGTATGACCTGGATGAAAGCTAGAGGCATGTAGGAGGTCAGACTAGATGATCATAATGGTCCCTTCTGACTTTAAAGTCTATGACTCTATTATGTTATGTTAATAGCAGTCAGTAGGTTTCCGATATAGGGTGGTGTTTATGTGACCATCGCTTATTAGCACCGTAGTGTCCAGGAAGTGGATCTCTTGTGTGGACTGGTCCAGGCTGAGATTGATGGTGGGATGGAAATTGTTGAAATCATGGTGGAATTCCTCAAGGGCTTCTTTTCCATGGGTTCAGATGATGATGTCATCAATGTAGCACAAGTAGAGTAGGGGCATTAGGGGACGAGAACTGAGGAAGCACTGTTCTAAGTCAACCATAAAAATGTTGGCATACTGTGGGGCCATGCGGGTACGCATCGCAGTGCCGCTGAATTGAAGGTATACATTGTCCCCAGATGTGAAATAGTTATGGGTGAGGACAAAGTCACAAAGTTCAGCCACCAGGTTAGCCGTGACATTATCGGGGAGACTGTTTGGGACGGCTTGTAGTCCATCTTTGTGTGGAATGTTGGTGTAGAGGGCTTCTACATCCATAGTGGCTAGGATGGTGTTTTTAGAAAGATCACCAATGGATTGTAGTTTCCTCAGGAAGTCAGTGGTGTCTCGAAGATAGCTGGGAGTGCTGGTAATGTGGGGCCTGAGGAGGGAGTCTACATAGCCAGACAATCCTGTTGTCAGGGTGCCAATGCCTGAGATGATGGGGCGTCCAGGATTTCCAGGTTTATGGATCTTGGGTAGCAGAATACCCCAGATCGGGGTTCTAGGGGTATGTCTGTGCAGATTTGTTCTTGTGCTTATTCAGGGAGTTTCTTGAGCAAATGAGGTAGTTTCTTTTGGTAACTCTCAGTGGGATCAGAGGGTAATGGCTTGTAGAAAGTGGTGTTGGAGAGCTGCCTAGTAGCCTCTTGTTCATATTCCAACCTATTCATGATGACGACAGCACCTCCTTTGTCAGCCTTTTTTATTATGATGTCAGAGTTGTTTCTGAGGCTGTGGATGGCATTGTGTTCTGCATGGCTGAGGTTATGGGGCAAGCAATGCTGCTTTTCCACAATTTCAGCTCGTGCACGTCAGCGGAAGCACTCTATGTAGAAGTCCAGGCTGCTGTTTCGACCTTCAGGAGGAGTCCACCCAGAATCCTTCTTTTTGTAGTGTTGGTAGGAAGGTCTCTGTGGGTTAATATGTTGGTCAGAGGTGTGTTGGAAATATTCCTTGAGTCGGAGACATCAAAAATAGAATTCTAGGTCACCACAGAACTGTATCATGTTCATGGGGGTGGAGGGGCAAAAGGAGAGGCCCCGAGATAGGACAGATTCTCTGCTGGGCTAAGAGTATAGTTGGATAGATTAACAATATTGCTGGGTGGGTTACGGGAACCTCTGTTGTGGCCCCTTGTGGCATGTAGTAGTTTAGATAGTTTAGTGTCCTTTTTCTTTTGTAGAGAAGCAAAGTGTGTGTTGTAAATGGCATTTACATAAATGGCATAAAATAGCATTTACAACATACACTTTGCTTCTCTACAAAAGAAAAAGGACACTAAGCTATCTAAACTACTACATGCCACAAGGGGCCACAACAGTGGTTCCCGTAACCCACCCAGCAATATTGTAAATCTATCCAACTATACTCTTAGCCCAGCAGAAGAATCTGTCCTATCTCGGGGCCTCTCCTTTTGCCCCTCCACCCCCAAGAACATGAAACACTACTGTGGTGACCTAGAATCCTATTTTCGATGTCTCCAACTCAAGGAATATTTCCAACACACCTCTGACCAACATATTAACCCACAGAGACCTTCCTAACAACACTACAAAAAGAAGGATTCTGGGTGGACAGCAACCACACACCACACAACAGAACCACTAACCCAGGAACCTATCCTTGCAATAAAGCCCGTTGCCAACTCTGTCCACATATCTATTCAGGGGACACCATCATAGGGCCTAATCACATCAGCCACACTATCAGAGGCTTGTTCACCTGCACATCTACCAATGTGATATATGCCATCATGTGCCAGCAATGCCCCTCTGCCATGTACATTGGTCAAACTGGACAGTCTCTACATAAAACAATAAATGGACACAAATCAGATATCAAGAATTATAACATTCAAAAACCAGTTGGAGAACACTTCAATCTCTCTGGTCACTCGATTACAGACCTGAGGGTGGCTATCCTTCAACAAAAAAGCTTCAAAACCAGACTCCAACGAGAGACTGCTGAATTGGAATTAATTTGCAAACTGGATACAATTAACTTAGGCTTGAATAGAGACTGGGAATGGATGAGTCATTACACAAAGTAAACTATTTTCCCATGTTATTTCTCCCCCCACTGTTCCTCAGGTATTCTTGTTAAATGCTGGAAATGGCCCACCTTGCTTGTCACCATGAAAGGTTTTCCTCCTTCCCCCCCTCCTGCTGGTGATGGCTCATCTTAAGTGATCACTCTCCTTACAGTGTGTATGATAAACCCATTGTTTCATGTTCTCTGTGTGTGCACATCAATCTCCCCTCTATTTTCAACCAAATGCATCCGATGAAGTGAGCTGTAGCTCACAAAAGCTTATGCTCTAATAAATTTGTTAGTCTCTAGGGTGCCACAAGTACTCCTTTTCTTTGTTCCTGGGTTAGTGGTTCTGTTGTATGGTGTATGGTTGCTGGTGAGTATTTGCTTCAGGTTGGGGGGCTGTCTGTAAGCAAGGACTGGCCTGTCTCCCAAGTTCTGTGAGAGTGATGGGTCGTCCTTCAGGATAGGTTGTAGATCCTTGATGATGCGTTGGAGAGGTTTCAGTTGGGGGCTGAAGGTGATGGCTAGTGGCATTCTGTTATTTTCTTTGTTGGGCCTGTCCTGTAGTAGGTGACTTCTGGGTACTCTTCTGGCTCTGTCAATCTGTTTCTTCACTTCAGCAGGTGGGGATTGTAGTTATAGGAATGCATGATAGAGATCTTGTAGGTGTTTGTCTCTGTCTGAGGGGTTGGAGCAAATGCAATTATATCGTAGAGCTTGGCTGTAGACAATGGATCGTATGGTATGATCTGGATGAAAGCTAGAGGCATGTAGGTAGGAATAGTGGTAATATAGGTTACCACCCTATATCGGAAACCTACTGAACCTACCGCTATTCCTACCTACATGTTACACACCTCTGTCAAGGAGAAAACAGACCCTTAGAATATGATTTAGCTTTGGTTGCTGGTCTAGAAAAGGAGCAAGGTGGCACCCTGCACAGAACTCTCAAAATGAGAGGTTAATTTTGGATTCATATGACTTAAGTGACACTGATAGTGTATGTTGCAGACCAGCTCGTGACTGTAACAGCAACGCTGATTTCCAGGAATAGAGTCCAAGCTCCTGTTGCCTAGTACAAACTGACTTGCTATCTTTTGACTTTCACCTTTTGATTTCTTAACTTTTGTCCTCATTATAAAACTGAGTATGAAAATAATGTTTGTACATGTAAAAGATGTTGTATTTCCTATTCCTCTCTGAAGCTAGCAAGTTAACGGTATCAAATGCTTCAAAAGACATACTTATTTAATACCAACCATTTATCTCAGAAATATCTGCAATGCTACTGTTCATATCAACCATAGCTAATTCCATTTTATACGCAGGCCATAAAGATATATCAACTGCCAGTGATTTCTGAATCCACTAAAATCAAGAGATAAAAGAGCGTGTACTTAGTATGCACTTTCCTCTGAAAGCAAATCCTAAACAAACTCAAACTGCAAAGACTAAACCTTTCAAAATTCTTCAGCTCACAACTCTTCCGTTAGTGTTACTGTCAGATCTATAAAAAGAAAACCACAGAAATCCCTTCTGCTGTTCCATCAGGTATGTAAGATATTGTCCTTCCTCTTAATCTCTGAAAGTAAGAGGAAAGGTTTTTAATAAAACTATAGCAAGAATCCTTTGACATGAATCCCAGTTTTACCTGTGGATTACAGTGTAATCCCATTATAGACATTTAATAACCTTTATCTGACATGAAAAGTGATGTATTAAAATCCCCCTTTATTTGAAGTGAGATATGTGCAATTTTGTTTGTTATATAACCAAATATGTTAACATCTAGGGCAGTGGTTTCCAAACTAGGGGCGCCGCTTTTTCAGGGAAAGCCCCTGGCAGGCCAGGCTGGTTTGTTTACCTGCTGCATCCACAGGTTCAGACAATTGCAGCTTCCAGTGGCCATGGTTCACCACTCTCGGCCAATGGGGGCTGCAGGAAGCAGCGCAGGCCGAGGGAGCGGCGAACTGCGGCCAGTGGGAGCCATGATCTGCCAAACCTGTGGATGCGGCAGGTAAACAAACCGGCCCGGCCTGCCTGGGGCTTTCCCTGAACAAGGGGTGCCCCTAGTTTGGGAACCACTAATCTAGGTGCTCCAACGTCAAGATGGTAACCCTAACAATTATTTTAAGATTAATTAGCATCTTCAATACAGAAAACACTTAGACTTTCGTAATAATACATATTTATATAAATCTGGCGCACGATCTGGGAAGTTAAGCATAACAGCAAGCTAAGATTGGCTCTGTGTAAACAATAATTAACTGGAAATAACTCTAAATAAATAAAATTGGGTGAAATGAGGGAGAAAACACATCCTTGCCCCTGAAATTTGTCATTCAGTTTTTCAGTCAAATCTAATGTAAACCCCATAGATGGCCAAACATACTAATTTAACCCATGAACAAAATGAAGGCCAGGTGACAGTCTAGCTCTCAATGACCATTGTTATGATCTAACAATATTCTCCATGTAAAATAGAGTACATTGGGAGCTACTCTCACCTCTGTGGTCCCACACTAGAAAAGAGATGCAGCTGTTCATTTAATTACAATTACCTTGGAGTAAGTAGGTTAGCTACTGCCACCACCCTCCCTGTTAACATTTTTTTAAAAAGTTTAAAAGCTTACTATGTTCTGGCCATATTATATCAGAAAGCATTATATCATCCGTACCTATGAACTGAATATTATGTGTAAGGCCAATACTCAGCGGAGTTCCACACTTTTGTTCTTTTTTCTTTTGGGCTGCATGCCGTATCCACAGACCTGTGATGCTGGGATTTATATACCTAAATCAGGTTTCAGAGCAGCAGCCGTGTTAGTCTGTATTCACAAAAAGAAAAGTAGTACTTGTGGCACCTTAGAGACTAACAAATTTATTAGAGCATAAGCTTTCGTGAGCTACAGCTCACTTCATCGGATGCATTTGGAAAAACTTTTTTCCACCAAATGCATCCAATGAAGTGAGCTGTAGCTCACGAAAGCTTATGCTCTAATAAATTTGTTAGTCTCTAAGGTGCCAAAAGTACTACTTTTCTTTATACCTAAATCAGAGCACCAAAAGGATGTGTTATTTCAGTCAGGCCCAGTCTTTCGAAAATTTGGGCCTGAACTTCAATTTCTTTTTCACTTTTCAGTAACATTCTAATGAGCCACTCTGCTGGAGATATGTTTACAGAAATACTACATTTGAAGTTACTATTAGCGAATGTTCACAAAAACACAAACTTTGAGCTTTTCAGCAGGAGTATTCATGCCAGAAACCTGAACGAGTTTGAATAATGAATACACGCACACAAATTCTGAATTGCTCATGGACATTTGCAAACAGGAAAAAAAAAAACCCCAAAAAAGGTTAATTCATTGTCTTAACTATTTCTTGTCAGTGACTGATATTGAGCTTCCCAGGCCCTGTTCTTCAGAGCTGAACAACTATCTTTGCTACATGTCCAGCAGAAACGCCTTAAAAAAACTAAGGTCACTGGGCCAAATGGGGAAGTGACAGTGGTGTGTATGGTTGAGTGTGATGGGGAAAACACACAAGTCATAGACTCAACAAGATGCCTACTATACATCACCTTCTTTTTGCTTATTATCTCCTTACTCTCATCTTTAACCCTGGTCCATTTAGATTTTCAGCACTTTGGGGCAGGAAACTGCCTTAACATATTCAGAAGGCACTATTTTTTTTAGAAGGCACTATTTTTGTTGTTTATGTGTAAATGAATGTTGTGAGTGGGAATGTATTCAGGTGCCTAACTAACAAAAGGTTGGATGAAACATAATAGATTGTCTGATTAGCGGCATGCTATGTACATTCTCCATTCTATCCATCTAACATCAAGATGTCTCTATGCCAGGACTATGACTTTTCATGAACACTTTCTACAACAGAGTTGCTGTCCCCATTAGTCACACTTCTTCTTTTAAGGATTTAATTTAAATTTAATATGACAGTATATGTTAAATCCTAATTAATAATTTCAAGGTGCAGCAAGTAATGTATCTAAACATCTATTAAACAATTTCTGGATCTGATATTAAAAGCTAATTGGTATTTAATTTATTAACTCATGTATCTAAAGGCATCTCAAGAATTAATAAGATCTCTTTAGCATATTAACCGCCATTTGATTATTATTTGTAGAATTCAAGCTGATCAAATATAACACCATTTGATCAGCTTGAATTCTACAAATAATATATATATACAGCTATTACCTTCTTAATATATATACAGCTATTACCTTCTTATTACATAGCTGTTGCAGTATAATATTGTTACCCCTTTGCCAAGCAGTAGCATGTTTTGCAGGTAATTTTTCCATGTGGAGCAGAAGTCTGTGCTGCAGAATCGAATTATTTTTCTTCAATAATTTGTTTATTTACAAAATGTTTCCTTGAACAGAGAGGATAAACTGCATGTAGACAACCTCTTGCAGAAACTTTAGATAAAGCACCTCTGCCCTGACCCAAGAAGCAGCTGTTGTATGCCCCTGTCTCTCTCTGGAGTCTCACACAAATGGAAATTGCTTAACAAACAGTATTCTCTTTCTGCCCCAATCATTGAGCTTTATCTCTGGGATACTCCTCTAGCTGAAAGCTCCTCCTACGGAAACACATGATACTCAAAATTGAGCCTGGGCATCAACAAATGCAAAGGAATCACAGAGTGTTAACTGGCAGACAAAGGAAAGTGTTCTTCTAATCCACACAATTTCCTTAATGAGGTTCTGGTGCTTCTACATTAAAGGCTACTAATGGACAAGCCAATTGTACTTTTCAGCATAATTGTATTATTTTTGGCAATTGGCACTTATGTAACCTTCAATAAATATATTGTCTCAGGCCCCAATGTTGCAAACATTTAAGCATGTGCATAACTGTATTTATGTAAATAGGTCCATAAGTGTCAATAGAGCGACTTATAAGTAAAGTTATGTTTGCAATTTAGTGTTTTCAGGAGCTGGGCCTAACTGTCTAACATAAGAACATAAAAATGGCCATACTGAGTCAGACCAAAGGTCCATCCCGCCCAGTATCCTGTCTGCCAACAGCGGCCAACACCAGGTGCCCCAGAGGGAGCGAACCTAACAGGCAATGATCAAGTGATCTCTCTCCTGCCATCCATCTCCACCCTCTGACAAACAGAGGCTAGGGACACCATTTCTTACCCATCCTGGCTAATAGCTATTAACGGACTTAACCTCCATGAATTTATCTAATTGAGGAACAGAGAAGAAGCAAATGAAGGAGTTTGCCTGGGAGTTCCCACAGAGTTTTTGCCTTTCAGGTTTCTGTGAGCAGTAAATTTAACATCTGAAGAGGTTCTTAGAAGGAAGACAATGTGGCTAGTGAGCAATCAACTGTTGTGACCTGCACAGATGTGCCGTGTTTGTCTTTCTCCCAGAGGATAGAAGCGACTTCGTCTGTACGAAGTGCAAGCTGGTCTCCATTTTGGAAGAAAAGGTTAAAGGACTAGAGACCTAAGTATCAAACCTGCATTGCGTCAGAGTAAATGAAGACTTTCTGGATAGAAGTCAGCATTTGGTACTGCAGGCACAGCATGCTGAAAAATCAGAGAAAGCAGTGCAAAACGGGGAAGAAAATTGGCAGCATGTGACCTCCAGAAGAAGAAAGAGGAGAATTCATGTACCCCCAGTGCAGATAGAGGTAAGAAAGCATTTTCAGGCTCTCTGCACAGGTACTACAGAGGAGAATGGTTTGGAAGAGTCATCTGAGGGAAGGGATAAGAAGGAGACCCCATTGACCAGAAGGCATGGGATGCATTGTCCTATGGATGTGGGTTTCTCAACCACCACTCCCAAGAGGAGGAGATGGGTGGTGGTGGTCGGGGACTCCTCCTAAGGAGGACGGAGTGATCCATGTGCCATCCAGACTGGGAAACTCAAGAAGTGTGCTGCTTGCCTGGAGCTAGAATTCAGGATGTGACAGAGTGTCTTCTGAGACTGATCAAGCCCTCAGACCCGCTACCTCTTCCTACTTCTCCACGTGGGCACCAATGATACTGCAAGAATGACCTTCAGCAGGTCACTGCAGACTATGTAGCTCTGGGAAGAAGGA
Organism: Dermochelys coriacea; assembly: GCF_009764565.3. Lineage (NCBI taxonomy): Eukaryota > Metazoa > Chordata > Testudines > Dermochelyidae > Dermochelys > Dermochelys coriacea. The sequence goes on from NC_050069.1 coordinate 51,972,724, forward strand.
TAAAGGAGCTTGAGGTGAAAGTCGTGTTCTCGTCCATCCTCCCTGTTGAAGGAAAAGGACCAGGTAGGGACCATTGAGTTGTATAAGTAAATGCGTGGTTATGCAGGCAGTGTTGGAGAGAGGGCTTTGGATTCTTTGACCATGGGATGTAGTTTCAGGAAGAAGGATTGCTAGGCAGAGATGGGATCCACTTAACAAAGAGAGGGAAGAGCATCTTCACAGGCAGGCTTGCTAACCTAGTGAGGAGGGCTTTAAACTACATTCACTGGGGGATAGAGACCCAAGCCGTGAGGTAAGTGAGGAAGTGGGATACCGGGAGGAAACACAAGGAGGAAGGTGCAACAAGGGAGACCTCCTGATTCATATTGAGAAAGTATGGCAATCGGCTAGTTATCTTAGGTGTCTGTATATGAACGCAAGAAGCCTGGAAGTCCTGGTACAGTCAACAGACTGTGATATGATTGGAATAACAGACTTGATGGGGTAGCTCATTTGATTGCAGCATTGTCATGGATGAGTATAAACTGTTCAGGAAGGACAGGCGGGGAGAAAAAGTGGAGAAGTTGCACTGTATGTAAGAAAGCAGTATGATTTCTCAGAGCTCCAGTATGAAACTGGAGAAAAGCCTGAGAGTCTTTGGGTTAAGCTGAGAGGCAAGAGCAACAAGGGTGATGTCATGCTAGAGACCACCAGACCAGGAGGATGAGGTAGACAAGGCTTTCTTTGGACAACTAACAGAAGCTTCTAGATCACAGGCCCTGATTGTCATCAGGGACTTCAGTCACCCTGACATCTGCTGGGAGAGCCATGCAGCAGTGCACAGACAACCCGGGAAGTTTTTGGAGTGTTGGGGACAATTTCCTGGTACAAGTGCTGGAGAAACCAACTAAGGGCTGTGCTCCACTTGACCTGCTGCTCACAAACCAGGAAGAATTGGTAGGGGAAGTAGAAGTGAGTGGCAACCTGGGCAGCAGTGACCATGAGATGGTTGAGTTCAGGATCCTGACAAAAGGAAGAAAGGAGAGAAAAAGTTGAAGTACTCAATGCTTTTTTTTTTTTGCCTCGGTCTTCACAGACAAGGTCAGCTCCCAGACTGCTGCACTGGGCAGCACTATATGGGGAGGAGGTGATCAGCCCTCAGTGGTGAAAGAATAGGTTAAGGACTATTTAGAAAACCTGGACATGCACAAATCCATAGGGCTGGATTCAAGGCATCTGAGGGTACTGAGGGAGTTGGCTGATGTAATTGCAGAGCCATTGGCCATTATCCTTAAAAACTGGTGGCAATCAGGGGATGTCCGGACAACTGGGAAAAGGCAAATACAGTGTCCGTCTTTTAAAAAGGGAAGAAGGAGAATCCGGGGAACTACAGACTGGTCAGCCTCACCTCAGTGCCCAGAAAAATCATGGAGCAGGTCCTCAAGGAATCCATTTTGAAGCACTTGGAGGAGAGGAAGGTGATCAGGTACAGTCAACATGTATTCACCAAGGGCAAATCATGTCTGACCAACCTGATTGCCTTCTATGATGAGATAACTGGCTCTGGGGATATGGGGAAAGCAGTGAATGTGATATACCTTGACTTTAGCAAAGCTTTTGATAGTCTCCCACAGTATTCTTGCCAGCAAGTTAAAATGTGTGGATTGGATGAATGGACTATAAAGTGGATAGAAAGCAAGCTAGATTATTGGGATCAATGGGTACTGATCAACAGCTTGATGTCTAGTTGGCAGCCGGTATCAAGCGGAGTACCCCAGGGGTCGGTCCTGGGGCCGGTTTTGTTCAACATCTTCATTAATGATCTGGATGATGGCATGGATTTCACCCTCAGCAAGTTCACAGATGACATTAAACTGGGGGGACAGATAGATATACTGGAGGGTAGGGAGAGGGTCCAGAGTAACATAGACAAATTGGAGGATTGCATTTAGGATGAAAGAATCCCATGCACTGCTACAGGCTGGGGACCGACTGGCTAAGAGGCAGTTCTGCAGAAAAGAACCTGGGGATTACAGTGTATGAGAAGCTAGATATGAATCAACAGTGTGCCCTTTTTGCCAAGAAAGTTAATGGTATATTGGGCTGCATTAGTAGGAACATTGCCAGCAGATCAAGGGAAGTGATTATTCCCCTCTCTTTGGTGCTGGTGAGGCCACATCTGGAGTATTGCATCCAGTTTTGGTTTCCCCATTACAGAAGGGATGTGGACAAATTGGGGAGAGTCCAGTGGAGGGCAATGAAAATGATTAGGGGGCTGGGACACATGATTTATGAGGAGAGGCTGAGGAAACTGGGATTATTTAGTCTGCAGAAGAGAAGAATGAGGGGGGATTTGATAGCAACTACCTGAAGGGGGGTTCCAAAGAGGCTGGAGCTAGGCTGTTCTCAGTGGTGGCAGATGACAGAACAAGGAGCAATGGACTCAAGTTGCAGTGGGGGAGGTCTAGGTTGGATAGTAGGAAAAACTATTTCACTAGGAGGGTGGTGAAGCACTGGAATGGGTTATCTATGGAGGTGGTGGAATTTCCATCCTTGGAAGTTTTTAAGGCCTGGCTTGACAAAGCCCTGGCTGGGATGATTTAGTTGGGGTTGGTCCTGCTTTGAGCAGGGGGTTGGACTAGATCACTTCCTGAGGTCTCTTCCAACTCTGATATTCTATGATTCTATGATACTATTTCTTTGGCACAGGACTGAGGCAAAAATAAACACAGAAAAAGGAAGGTAAAAAGGAAGAGTAGTATTAAGAAAAAAATATTCTGAATGACTGTAGTTTTGTCTTCTAACAGGTACTCTGCTAATCCACACTAAACCCATGATTCAGCAAGCACTCAAACACAACTTTAAAGATAAGTGATGTGCACCCTCAACAAATTTAAAGCAGGATTATCTAAATGCTATGTTTCCTCAAAGCCTTGCTCCTCATTCTGTGCTCTTGAAGAGGAATCACTAGGTGTGCTAGAGCAGCATTCAGTGCACTGGGGAAAATGGGGCAGTTAAAAGTGGACCTGAGGGAGCAAGTATTGGTTTAGCTACAGAGATAACTTAAAAAAGTACCAGGGCCCTGGTGCCTGGTGGCCATGCCCGCTCCTGCACCCTCCCATCCCAGGCACACCCCAATGCTGCTGGTTGTATTTCATACAATTTTACAATATATAATATTTTGTGAAAGCTCTTGAACCATTTTATGGTGGCTGGTGCTATCTTTTGATTAATATGAGACTGGTTCAATCTGATTCTATATTATGTTAATCCATCAGCAGACTTTTGTCACTATAATGATGTTATTACTCAGTAAAACACATGCAGATATGAATGTTTTGGCTGACTTAGACTTTCTTTTAAATAATAATATTAGATTACTATGGATTAGTAACTGCATAATCTAGCTACGTGGGCAGAGATGTGAAAACAAACATTGTGCAAGTTTCCAGTGTCTTCTGATATATTTGTAATTGAACATTCATTCCCCTCTGATCCCATGCTGCAATTATGGCAGAAACACAGGTTTCATCTTTCTACAATGCAAATTAGCTTTATGGGCAAAATGTACTTTTCAGCTGAAGGGAAAAATGGAGGAAATGCTAAATAGAGAAGGTATGTTTATATTGCTTCTATTTGCAGTAACCATGAAAAGGCAAAATTTCCCACTGGCACTTTGCATGCAGATCCTTTTGCACATGTTTCATCAAAACACTTTTTCTTATCCTCTCCATTCCCTGCTTTTTAAAATAAAACCTTAATGAGTGCCTTTCTTTACTAACTTTCATATGTTATTCTAGACATCCCAAAAGCAAATAAGACAATGTTTGGGAGTAAGAATATGGGGTTCATTTTCATTCTTATCTTTGGTTAAAACAAGCTGAAAACATTCCATAGATCTTACATGAAATTTGCCTTAAAGTCATGAAATAGAAATTACTATACCCCAAAACTGAATATATGAAATGTCACTGTGTATTCCACAGAACCCTAATCAGCATCTCACTTTCTCTTGTTACTACTTTTGCTGGAGTTCCTGAAGTTCAGGTACTGAATATTGTGTCACCTGTCATTGGGCCGGATCCAATTCCCATTAAAGGGGAAGATTCCCAGTGGCTTTACTGGAAGTTGAATCAAGCAACTGTCACACCCACAATGATGTTAATATAAAGTTTTCGTTATGACATCACCCCATGGTGCTGTTAAATATAGTCTTCTGAGTACTTTTTCTTAGCCTGTAAGCAAATATTCAGTTTTGGGAATGCAAATGGTGGTGGTATTAGTTATAGGCTATGCGAGGCTCTGTGTGAGCTAGCAGTCCCTTGAATGGGAACTGCATGAGCAGCAGGAGCATTTGCTTTCTGCCTCAGTCTCTGCTTACTCAATTCTTGAGGCAGAGTTGCTCTCTGGGAACCAGGCATTAGTATCTGACTGAGATTCCTGAAAGATGGGTTTGCCTGTTTGCTGTTTGACCACCGCTGTTTCAGAACTGGTATGTGTGTAAATGAAACAAGTTGCATTTAGAATACAGCCAGTCTCCATTTCACTGATTTCTCCTCCACTGGGAAGCTGATCTTCAATATTGCAAGGTCCCAAACAGCTGCCACAGCACAGCAGAAGTATGGTACTGGTGTCAGAATGGGATAACTGTATCATAATACACTGCTGGCTGTCCTTGTGTTGTCTAGTCACTCTACATTCTCTCCCACTAAAGGAGTTTCTTCTTCCTTTTCTTTAAGCCTTTAAGTTCTTTCCCTATTTCCAGCACAGTTAAATGACTGCTTCTGCATCAACCACAGATAGATTCTTGTTAATTCAGAATCCTGTATTAAATTTTGAATTATACCTCCTCCCCCCCCGAAAAAACCCACAAAAGGTGAAATTGTTATTAGGAGACTGACTATATCAAATGGAAGTGTATTGCTAGTCTTGTTTGTTTTTTAATTAACTATTAGCCCCTTTGCAAGGCAGACTAGATTATGGCTGTCAATAAAAGAACATGGGTCAGGTTGAGTAAGTGGAAGGGAAATAGCCATTTAAATCCAGATGAGACAGTTGGCATTTCTGCAGTTTTCCTCATACAATGAGGGGAATAATAGACAGAGAACATAAGTATATGAGGTATTTATATATACTACCTCCATCAGTGCGAAATGGGAGACTCAGAGGTCTAGACTTATATGAACAAAGGTAGACAAACCACTTTGCTTAATACAATATTACTACTAGAAGTGGGTGTACAGAAATATTGCAAGTTTTTGTTGTTGTGAGATTTGCAATCCATCTGGAATTCAAAAGTAAAAAGAAATCACATATGACAATATTTTTCTGAGGTTACCAGCCATGTTTCTAGTCAAAAGTGATTTAGGTAAGTTTGGGCGAGTTTCAGCTAGAACCAGAATACTTAAATGCTTACCTGAATCAAACTGTTTAAGGTTCGTACATCAATTATCTGATTCTGTCATCTGCTGATTGATTAGATGAGGTAAAAGTTTGGCAGGAATGAGACACGAAGGCCCTTTTAATACTTCATGGGCAGAATTCTGGCCCCATTTAAGTCAATGTCAAAATTCCTATTGACTTCAATAGGGCCAGGATTCAGCCCTATATTTTCTAGTGTAAAGGCACTGACACATCCTTTTTTTAAAAAAAAAAAAGTGAAAAGATTTCATTATAAAGCTTTGTTTCTGAGACTAGTGATGTGGCATAAAACTTAGCATGTAAAATCTCAGTAAACTTCCCTTATTTTCTTACTTTTGTTTTGAAACCCACCAGTTTTTGTCCACTTCACATTACAGCAAGGTAAAAATGCAACTCAGAGGTTTATCTTACTGTGTTTCCAAATCAGTATTCATTTTGGGTTTTTTAAATGAAATTTTGAGGGTCATCCTTCTGAAATATGAACTAGTGTTTCTGTAGGTTAGGGAACATAAATGGAGATAAGTTATTTAATCAGAAAAAGTGACTAGTTCGGTGTGCACAGTAACTTTCAATAGGACTTTCATGGGGATACTTGGGAGGTGAATTCACAGTAAATGCTGGGCACTGTCTGAAATCTGTTAACAGACCAATAGTTCCAACAGCAGACACATTTGAGAGCCATAATGGCAATCATATCAATGATCAGTGACCTAAGAAGGTTATAAATACACCATAATTGTCTATTGTCAAGAATCTGCTTATTAAAGGGTGTCCAAGAACCTTAGACTGAGGCAAGGAAGTCCATAAATATGAATTTACGTGATGGACTGTGACTATTTAGAATGAACTGTTATCCCTTATTGGGTCAGCAATCTGCATTTTTAACATTTATGGGAGTCACCCAGCTAAATCCCCTTCCATGCCATGCTGAGCATGTATTTCTAAAGCCTTTAACTTGTCCAGTTTCATTTTCTGAAGTATTACTAATTTCCCATCCTTTGAAATTGTACTGTGGCTTATGAAAATGTATGATATGAAATTTTTAAGTTACAAAATAGGAGCTGTTTTTCGTTTGCTTTTTAAAAAATTCTATAAAGAACCAATTAGCTACGGGACCTACCACAAGGTCCAGGTGTTCATTTTGGGTGCCTCTTTGCAGCTCATCTAAAATATTCAAGATTCTTGGGTCTGCAAAATTGAGCTAGATATCTCCTGAGAATACATTTTAGTAGTTTCTCCTGCTGGTTAAGTAGGACATATCATGAAAAGACTTTTTTGCAGTATTTTAATATTTCTGCTTTCAAACCCAGCCAGAACCAGTCAATACAGAAAAGTAAAAACCAATAAAACTATTTTAACTATATTAGCTAAACTTTGAAAACTTTCAAGGGTTTGGTTCAAGTTTTAGATTGACTTACTGTCTTTTTAACTCATTCCTATAAATATCCTGGTTTGCTCCAACTCATTCTTGAATTTTAAATGGTGCAGTGAGAAAGAAAATAGGGTCCCAGAAAATTTAAAAATTATTAAAACATTTTCAAGGGGCGGTGATAATCCATTTGTGTATATGAATTTTCAGGATTTGGCCCTCAAACTTGTCTAGTTTCCCAAGGAATTGGGAAAAGCTGCATTTTTCTAGACATTTAAACTTGACTAAAAACACATTCAACAATTTATATAGTAAACAATCTTTAATTAGAAGGGAATGATTCACATGGCTTACTATATCTTGTCCATATAGAATTTCTATGATATAGTAATAGAAACTAACCTTTTCTCTATATGATTGCAATATTAAGTGTTATTAACACTGGGCTAGATTGCTCTCTCCTGTGGTAAAGCTCAGAGTGGGATGAGAGAGAAGAAATCTTTTTTGCAAGTTTCCCCTTCTGGAGATTCCTTCACTTTGTTCCAATGAAGCAGTTGTATTTGCCCATGCATGAAACAGACCATGGGCCCTGCTTCCAAACACCACAGATCTCAGAAGATCATCAGGCAGTCAGATCATTCATTTGGAGCATGCTGTTCCTCCATAAAACTACTATATACCTGCTGCTTGTGGTTCCAGGCCCTTCCGTCAAATATTGATGGCTCCACTCTCTCAGGGTTTCACCTCTGGCCATGGCTGTCCTTGGGATCACCCCTTAAAGGAGCAGCCCCAGAAAGGGGGTGGCTCTGCAAAAAGATAATAAATTTTGGGATGCATGATCTATTCTTAGGAATCTTTGGGGATGAAAATCAAGAGTTACCTGAGGCTTCTCACAGCTATCTCCTCTTCCTGTTCAGCCTCAGACTGTCTTGTACACCCTGTTGGATTGGCAGGGGAGAAGGGAGTGATAAGAGCAATAGCTATCCCCCCCCCCCCCATCCTCCCAGTATGTTGTATTAATTCTAAATAGTTGGGGGGGGGTTGAAAAGACCATATTTTAAAGGAAAATGCTTTTGGAAACACTTTCGTAGTGATCTCATGCTTGCTCATCGCAGTTTTTCTGTCACAGAGAGGAAGGAAGAGTGTTTTTACAGGCTATCTATGATTTATTTGTGTGACTAGGTTGGTGGTTATGTAACATTTTCTAAAATAACTCCTACCAATCCAGGATATTTTCACAAATAATTTCTGCCTTGAACGCTATGTAAACCAAAAGAAAACAACCAGCAGAATAAAGGAGCTAAACTAAATCTGTATAATAGCCACTTCATATACTCAGAGTAATCCTCAACTTTAAGAGTATATAAATGTGATTTATATCTTTACAGGGGGTACATTAAATAGCTAACATATCAGCAGGAAATATGACCTTGAGCACCATTACACACTTCATTGATGAAATGAAGCATCCCTCTGTTGCCTTGCTGCTTCTAGCCATCTAATAAATGTCATTTTGACTAATCTTCCCTGATAAAATAATTTATGGTACTCACCTAATGTGTGTACTCACTCTGTACACCAAAATCAGAGGGTAAGAGCCACTCAACATCAACACTAGGCTTCCTATTTTCAGAGAAAGTTAGCAGAGCTGTGGGACAGATGACTTGAACTAAAATGCCCAGCTCACAGCACCCAGGACATATTTAATCAGGCCAGCTGGGGTTTTTACACGTTAGGAGGCTTTAGGAAAATGGATCTATGAGTTAGCTGTGGCCATTCTTTCCTGTCCAATTTTTCAGTGTCAGGCATGACCTTTTTCTTCATCATGAATCCATTAGGCAAACAGTACCGATCCTAAAAACTCAAAGAGGCTTGTTTGCTCATGCTTGAATCTCTAGCGAACACATTCCTGAAGGTCAGGATTTGAGTATTTTTAATTTTTCATGAGATGGAAGACGAAGGTTATGCCAACAAGAAAGCAATTTCAAAGGAATTGCTATGGTATCTTCAGCATGAAGAGAGTCAACTACAAATGTTTTCCCCTCAAACTATCATTATATTCTTTATTCTTATTAGCATTTATTTTATTCTATTGAATCAAAGGGGATTCAGTTGTGGATGGGTAGGAATGGAACTCAATGCAGCAGTGGGTTTTCGTTAAATTGAATTTACAGTGGCTTATGGTGACTGCCAACAGGGCACAAAGGGAGAATTAACTGAGGCCATACTGTCATTGCCAAGTATTCACTGTAGCTCACTCAGGAGAAAACAAATAATATATTGGACTGATTTCATCCTACCCTATCAAGCAGAAATAAGCATAGGCACTGAATCTCTGGGAGCCTTAGAGAAAATACAGAGGATAGTAAACTCTATCATAAAGTGTAAGTTTCAGAAAAATTATGGAAGCAGAAGTAATATACTTTAGAAATCAAGGCATGGCACAGTAGCACACAGCCCTTAATAAAGTGTAAGTAAAAGACACACTTGTACACTCAACATAAGAACAAGAATGGCCATACTGGGTCAGACCAAAGGTCCATCCAGCCCAGTACCCTGTCTACCGACAGTGGCCAATGCCACGTGCCCCAGAGGGAGTGAACCTAACAGGTGGTGATCAAGTGATCTCTCTCCTGCCATCCATCTCCATCCTCTGACAAACAGAGGCTAGGGACACCATTCCTTGCCCATCCTGGCTAATAGCCATTAATGGACTTAACCTCCATGAATTTATCCAGTTCTCTTTTAAACCTCTTATAGTCCTAGCCTTCACAACATCCTAAGGCAAGAAGTTCTTCAGGTTGACTGTGCGCCGAGTGAAGAACTTCCTTTTATTTATTTTAAACCTGCTACCCATTAATTTAATTTGGTGGCCCCTAGTTCTTATATTATGGGAACAAGTAAATAACTTTTCCTTATTCACTTTCTCCACACCACTCATTTCTTTTTTGAGATGAGGGGACTACGTCTGTACGCAGTATTCAAGATGTGGGCGTACCATAAATTTCTATAAGGGCTATAAGATATTCTCTGTTTTAGTCTGTATCCCTATTTTAATGATTCCTTTTTTGACTGCCGCTGCACACTGTGTGGACATCTTCAGAGAACTATCCTCAGTGACTCCAAGATCTTTATCCTGATTAGTTGCAGCTAAATTGGCCCCCACATATTATATGGATAGTTGGGGTTATTTTTTCAAATGTGCATTACTTTACATGTATCCACATTAAATTTCATTTGCCATTTTGTTGTCCTATCACTTCGTTTTGTGAGATCTTTTTGAAGTTCTTCACAGTCTGCTTTGGTCTTAACTATCTTGAGCAGTTTAGTATCACTGCAAAATTTACCATTTATTCCTGTTCTTTGTTCCCTGTCTTTTAACCAGTTCTCAATCCATGAAAGGATCTTTCCTCTTATCCCATGACAACTTAAATTACGTAAGAGCCTTTGGTGAGGGACATTGTCAAAGGCTTTCTGGAAATCTAAGTACACTATGTCCACTGGATCCCCCTTGTCCCCCTTAACCTCCTCAAAGAACTCGAATAGATTAGTAAGAGATGATCTCCTTTTACAGAAACCATGTTGACTTTTGCGTAACAATTTATGTTATTCTATGTGGCTGATAATTTTATTCTTTACTATTGTTTCAACTAATTTGCCCAGTACTGACGTTAGACTTACCGGTCTGTAATTGCCAGGATCATCTCTAGAGCCCTTCTTAAATATTGGCGTTACATTAGCTATCTTCCAGTCATTGGGTACAGTAGCTGATTTAAAGGACAGGTTACAAACCATAGTTAATAGTTCTGCAATTTCACTTTTGAGTTCTTTCAGGACTCTTGGGTGAATGCCATCTGGTACCGGGGGACTTGTTACTATTAAGTTTCTCAATTAATTCCAGTACCTCCTCTAGTGACACTTCAATCTGTGACAATTCCTCAGAGTTGTCACCTACAAAAGACAGCTCAGGTTTGGGAATCTCCCTAACATCCTCAGCTGTGAAGACTGAAGCAAAGAATTCATTTAGTTTCTCTGCGATGACTTTATCATCTTTAAGTGCTCCTTTTGTATCTCGATCTTCCAGGGGTCCCACTGGTTGTTTAGCAGACTTCCTGCTTCTGATGTACTTAAAAAACATTTTGTTATTTCCTTTTGAGTTTTTGGCTAGCTGTTCTTCAAACTCCTTTTTGGCTTTTATTATTACATTTTTACATTTAATTTGGCAGTGTTTATGCTCCTTACTATTTACCTCACTAGGATTTGACTTCCACTTTTTAAAAGATGCCTTTTTAATCTCTCACTGCTTCTTTTACATGGTTGTTAAGCCACGGTGGCTCTTTTTTAGTTCTTTTACTGTGTCTTTTAATTTGGGGTATACATTTAAGTTGAGCCTCTATTATGGTGTCTTTGAAAAGTGTCCATGCAGCTTGCAGGGATTTCACTCTAGTCACTCTATCTTTTAATTTCTGTTTTACCAGCCTTCTCATTTTTGCATAGTTCCCCTTTCTGAAATTAAATGCCACAGTGTTGGGTTGTTAAGGTGTTCTTCCCACCACAGGAATGTTAAATGCTATTATATTATAGTCACTATTTGCAAGTGGTCCTGTTATAATTTCCTCTTGGACCAGATCCTGCGCTCCACTCAGGACTAGATCGAGAGTTGCCTCTCCCCTTGTGGGTTCCTGTACCTGCTTCTCCAAGAAGCAGTCATTTAAAGTATCGAGAAATTTTGTCTCTGCATTTCATCCTGAGGTGACATGTACCCAGTCAATATGGGGATAATTGAAATCCCCCACTATTACTGAGTTTTTTATTTTGATAGCCTCTCTAATCTCCCTGAGTATTTCATCGTCACTATCACTGTCCTGCTCACATAGTCAATAATAGACCCCTACTGTTAGAGCATGGAATTACTATCCATAGAGATTCTATGGAACATGTGGATTCATTTAAGATTTTTATTTCATTTGATTTTACATTTTCTTTCACATATAGTGCCCCTCCCTGCCCCCGTATGACCTGTTCTGTCCTTCTGAAATATTTTGTACCCCAGAATGATTGTGTCCCATTGATTGTCCTCACTCCACCAGGTTTCTATGATGCCTATTATATCAATAGCCTCCTTTAACATGAGGCATTCTATTCATCCATCTTATTATTTTGACTTCTAGCATTTGTGTACAAGCACTTTAAAAACTTGTCACTGTTTATTTGTCTGCCCTTTTCTGATGTGTCAGATTCTTTATGTGAATGTTTCTCATCTGATCTGGCCCATACTTTATCCTCTTCCATCCTCTCCTCCTGACTAAAACCTAGAGAATCTCTATCAATAGACTCTCCTCTAAGAGAAGTCTCTGTCCAATCCACGTGCACCTCTGCAGCAATCGGCTTTCCCCCATCTCTTCGTTTAAAAACTGCTCTGCAACCTTTTTAATGTTAAATGCCAGCAGTTTGGATCCACTCTGGTTTAGGTGGAGCCCATCCTTCCTGTATAGGCTACCTCTATCCTAAAAGTTTCCCCAGTTCCTAATAAAGCTAAACCCCTCCTCTCTACTCCATCGTCTCATCCACGCATGGAGACTCTGAAGCTCTGCCTGCCTACCTGGCCCTGCGCATGGAACTGGTAGCATTTCTGAGAATGCCACCATAGAAGTCCTGGATTTCAGTCTCTTTCCTGGCAGCCTAAACTTGGCCTCCAGAATGTTTCTCCTACCCTTCCCTATGTCATTGGTACCTACATGTACCATGACCACTGGCTCCTCCCCAGAACTACACATAAGTCTATCTAGATGCCTCAAGGGATCCTCAACCTTCGCACCAGGCAGGCAAGTCATCATACGGTTCTCCCGGTCATCACAAATCCAGCTATCTATGTTTCTAATGATCGAATCTCCTGTTACTAGCATCTGCCTTTTCCTAATGACTGGAGTTCCCTCCCCCGGAGAGGTAACCTTAGTGCGAGAGGATACCCCAACATCATCTGGAAGGATGGTCCCAACTATGGGAAGGTTTCCTTCTGTTCCCGTTGACTGCTTTCCTTCTCTGAGCCTTTCATCCTCCTTAACAGCTCAGGGGCTATCTGACCAGAGGTGGGTCAAATCTACAGTGTCCTGGAAAGCCTCATCAACACACCCCCCCTGGCCTCCAAAACCTGTACACAGTCTCTGAGAGCCAGGAGCTCCTTTCCCTGAATGCATACATACTCCACCCGCCTACAGGGCAGGTAATCATACATGCTACACTGAGTGCAATAAACAGGATAGCCCCCACTCTGCTGCTGGGCTTCTGTCTGCATTTTCTCCTACAGCTACCTAGGTTAATGAGAGGGTTTTTGTTTAAATCAAGAAGTTTTTATTATAGTTTAGTTTAAAGGTTTTAAAGAATGGCAAGTGTACCTTGCCCCCTTTCCAAACTCCTTCTCAAAACTCCTTGTTAGTGGTCCCTCATTGCAAAGCTCCCTGGTCACTTGCTCACTGCTTTATAAAGCCCTGGCCTTCTTCATAGCTCTGCCCCTTGATTAAGACTCAGCAAATGAACAGAGGCTTCTAGATTTCAAACCTTGTTTAGAAGCTCACAACTTCCAACTGCCGGCCATAGCACACGTTCCTTAAAACAAACAAACAGACAGACACAAGCTCAGCACACAACAAGCAATCCCGAAACACAAACACACACTACAGACAGTCACTTACCCAAGGGTCCCATATTTACTCCTCCTTCACCTGGAGAACTCCCTCTCAAAACTCCGTTAGTGGTCCCTGTTCACAAAAGTGAACAATTTAGGACATTAGATGAGGTCTAAAGGCTGGTTAGATTCTTAGCCAATAGTCAGAACTTCAAAATGTTATTCAAGTTCACATGGTCAACAAAGACCAGAATCTTTCATTTCATTTTTTAAGCTTCCATGGCTGCACTGTTTTGTTTGTATGTTTGTTAAATGATTCATCTTTTTATATCTCATGTACTGTTCAGTTAGTCTCACTTGTCAATATGGCCAGAACAAGTAGTAATTAGTTAGCTATAGGCTAAAAATATAAAATATGGGAAGGAAGAAGGGATAGAGCATGAAAATATAATTGAAATATAATTATTCAATTCTATTACATTTTCTAGTAAAAGCTTTAATTTAAACATTCCCCAGTACTGTCACAAACCTAAGCAACTTCTTTCATGATAACCAGAAGAGAAACTGATCCGCACAGCAATAGATGTGAAACTGTTACATTCAGTACCTTTCAGAGTAGCAGCCGTGTTAGTCTGTATTCACAAAAAGAAAAGGAGTACTTGTGGCACCTTAGAGACTAACAAATTTATTTGAGCATAAGCTTTCGTGAGCTAAAGCTCACTTCATCAGATGCATTCAGTGGAAAATACAGTGGAAAGATTTATATACACACACACAGAACATGAAACAATGGGTTTTATCATACACACTGTAAGGAGAGTGATCACTTAAGATGAGCCATCACCAGCAGGAGGGGGGGGGAAGGAGGAAAACCTTTCATGGTGACAAGCAAGGTGGGCCATTTCCAGCAGTTAACAAAAAGTCTGAGGAACAGTGGGGGGTGGGGCGGGGGGGAGAAATAACATGGGGAAATAGTTTTACTTTGTATAATGACTCATCCACTCCAGTCTCTGTTCAAGCCTAAATTAATTGTTTCCAGTTTGCAAATTAATTCCAATTCAGCAGTCTCTCGCTGGAGTCTGTTTTTGAAGTTTTTTTGTTGAAGGATAGCTACTCTCAGGTCTGTAATCGAGTGACCGGAGAGATTGAAGTGTTCTCCAATTGGTTTTTGAATGTTATAATTCTTGATGTCTGATTTGTGTCCATTCATTCTTTTACGTAGAGACTGTCCAGTTTGACCAATGTACATGGCAGAGGGGCATTGCTGGCACATGATGGCATATATCACATTGGTAGATGCGCAGGTGAATGAGCCTCTGATAGTGTGGCTGATGTGATTCGGCCCTATGATGGTGTCCCCTGAATAGGTATGTGGATAGAGTTGGCAACGGGCTTTGTTGCAAGGATAGGTTCCTGGGTTAGTGGTTCTGTTGTGTAGTGTATGGTTGCTGGTGAGTATTTGCTTCAGATTGGGGGGCTTTCTGTAAGCAAGGACTGGTCTGTCTCCCAAGATCTGTGAGAGTGATGGGTCGTCCTTCAGGATAGGTTGTAGATCCTTGATGATGCGTTGGAGAGGTTTTAGTTGGGGCTGAAGGTGATGGCTAGTGGGGTTCTGTTATTTTCTTTGTTGGGCCTGTCCTGTAGTAGGTGACTTCTGGGTACTCTTCTGGCTCTGTCAATCTGTTTCTTCACTTCAGCAGGTGGGGATTGTAGTTGTAGGAATGCATGATAGAGATCTTGTAGGTGTTTGTCTCTGTCTGAGTGGTTGGAGCAAATGTGGTTGTATCGTAGAGCTTGGCTGTAGACAATGGATCGTATGGTCTGATCTGGATGAAAGCTAGAGGCATGTAGGTAGGAATAGCGGTCAGTAGGTTTCCGATATAGGGTGGTGTTTATGTGACCATCGCTTATTGGCACCGTAGTGTCCAGTAAGTGGATCTCCTGTGTGGACTGGTCCAGACTGAGGTTGATGGTGGGATGGAAATTGTTGAAATCATGGTGGAATTCCTCAAGTGCTTCTTTTCCATGGGTCCGGATGATGAAGATGTCATCAATGTAGTGCAAGTAGAGTAGAGGCATTAGGGGACGAGAGCTGAGGAAACGTTGTTCTAAGTCAGCCGTAAAAATGTTGGCATACTGTGGGGCCATGCGGGTACCCATCGCAGTGCTGCTGATTTGAAGGTATACATTGTCCCCAAATGTGAAATAGTTATGGGTGAGGACAAAGTCACAAAGTTCAGCCACCAGGTTAGCCATGACATTATCAGGGATACTGTTCCTGATGGCTTGTAGTCCATCTTTGTGTGGAATGTTGGTGTAGAGGGCTTCTACATCCATAGTGGCTAGGATGGTGTTTTTAGGAAGATCACCAATGGATTGTAGTTTCCTCAGGAACTCAGTGGTGTCTCGAAGATAGCTGGGAGTGCTGGTAACGTAGGGCCTGAGGAGGGAGTCTACATAGCCAGACAATCCTGCTGTCAGGGTGCCAATGCCTGAGATGATGGGGCATCCAGGATTTCCAGGTTTATGGATCTTGGGTAGCAGACAGAATACCCCAGGTCGGGGTTCCAGGGGTGTGTCTGTGCGGATTTGCTCTTGTGCTTTTTCAGAGAGTTTCTTGAGCAAATGCTGTAGTTTCTTTTGGTAACCCTCAGTGGGATCAGAGGGTAATGGCTTGTAGAAAGTGGTATTGGAGAGTACCTTTGTTCAATCTGAACAATGAGTGAAATGCAAATAGCAAATAATTGGCTAAACTGGTGAAAAATAATTTCAGTTTAAAACAAATGCATTCAGTTTAAATGCTTTATGGTGTTAGAGTTGAGATAGATAGAATACTAAAATATCAATGTTATGCTGATGCTGTCAATTTAAGGTGCAGGTGACAAAATTTATGTCAAATGTTACAAAGCTTTGCCTCACTATGATAACAGTTAGGGAATGGAACAAACTGATAAGAGAAGTTGTATATTCACCATCATTACAAATATGCAAAACTAGACTAGACACCAAATCATGAACTGAAAGGAGAATAGAATAAAAGACCTGACATGCAAGAGGCATTCCCAACCAAAATGATTAATATCATTATTATTTATTTTTATTCTTTATTATGGTTGTGCCTAAGGACCAACCAGGAGATCAGGGGTTCTCAAACTTCATTGCACTGCAACCCACTTCTGACAACAAAAATTACTACACCACCCCAGAAGGGGTGCCAAAGCGCAAGAACAAGTCCCGCCGCCCCGGGCGTGGGAGTCAAAGCTTCAAACCTTCAGAATTAGAAGTATTACATTTTGTCAATTCTTAATATCTATTTGTATAACAGCTAGCCCAATGGAGACCCCAATCCTGATTGGGGCTTCTTGGCACTATTGTAATACAATAATAAACAATAGTTATTTAAGAATTGGAATATGAGGCAAAAAGGCACATTATAAAAAGTGTCAGGCAACATTTGTGCTCTGCTTAAACTATCTAACAGCAAGTGTTAGGTTTGAGAGGTGAAGAAAACTTGAAAGTGATAAATTAATAACCCCCCTTCCCAAGGTTATCATCTCCTGCCGTTTTGCAGGTCATAGCCTCTTTTTTGAGTCTCTGTCCACTGTCCTGATGGATTTTTCAAATAACAGGAAATGTTCTGGATTTTTGCAGAGCAGACACTGTATCTCAGAAAGAACCCTGATTGGTCCTCTTCCCTACTAGTCCCTCCCCTGTATCTGAATCTGATGGCTCATTTCCCTGCAGCCACAGCTGCTGGATCCCACCCACCCAGGCCCACTGTGAAAGGGAGCAAAACTGCCCCCACTTCTAGTGAAAATCCCCACTGCAGGTAACATCTCTAGTTCCCCCAACTGTATCCCCCCCTTTGGATCCCCTTGCCCCCTACCAGCTCTTCCCCCTGGAATGTTTTCTTTTTGGAAACTAAAATATGGTAACATACCCAGGGAGCCCACCCAGAGTTGTAATAATATTGCAGAGAATTGGAAAGTATTTCAAAATGCTGTCTGAATATATTTAGCAGCAATTGGTGGAGAAAAGTGAAAGTGAAGTCATAAATTTTCTGCTTGTTGTAAAAGGCAGAATTAGATATTTACAATAACTCTAGTTTGGAGGACAAAATGTAAGCTTTACAATAATAAATATCTTGTATCCCACACCAAATGACATTTCACTTTCTTCATGTGCATGCACCAGGATAGGTAAACAATAGATCAACATGTGACAAAATGAAGAACAAGTAATAAAACCTACCCAGCACAATTATCTCACAGATTCATTAATAAAGAATAGACTCATCCATGGAATTGTAGTGTGATGTGGTATTCACACAAACTCCTGAAGGGGTTTAAAAGGCTCAGAAGGGGCTACTTGGCAGGATGGGCTGCACCTGGGTGAGGTGTAGGCAGTATATACAGCCCTAACCCAATTAGACGGTATTGACCTCCGGGAGCTATGCCAGAGTCCTCCATTGTGACCGCTCTGGACAGCACTCTCAACTCAGATGCACTGGCCAGGTAGACGGGAAAAGGCCCGCAAACTTTTGAATTTCAATTTCCTGTTTGGCCAGTGTGGCAAGCTGCAGGTGAGTGCAGAGCTCATCAGCAGAGGTAACCATGCAGAGCTCATCAGCAGAAGTGACCATGATGGAGTCCCAGAATCGCAAAAGAGCTCCAGCATGGACTGAACAGGAGGTACGGGATCTGATCGCTGTTTGGGAAGAGGAATCCAGGCTATCAAAACTCCGTTCCAGTTTTTGAAATGCCAGAACATTTGTCAAAATCTCCCAGGGCTTGAAGGACAGAGGCCATAACAGGGACCTGAAGCAGTGCCACGTGAAACTTAATGAGCTGAGGCAAGCCTACCAGAAAACCAGAGAGGCAAACGGCCACTCTGGTCAGAGCCCCAAACATGCCGCTTCTATGATGAGCTGCATGCCATTTTAGGGGGTTCAGCCACCACTACCCCAACCCTGTTGGAGGCAACATGGAAGCAGGTTTTGGGGATGAGGAAGATAGCTCACAGCAAGCAAGTGGAGAAACCAGTTTTCCTGACAGCCAGGAACTGTTTCTGACCCTGGACCTGGAGCCAGTACCCCCCGAACCCACCCAAGGCTGCCTCCCAGACCCGCCAGGCTGATAAGGGACCTCTGGTGAGTGTACATTTTAAAATACTACACATGGTTTAAAAGCAAGCATGTTTAATGATTAAATTTGCCCTGGCATTCGTGGCACTCCTGGATGTACTCCCAAAGCCTTTGCAAAAGGTTTCTGGGGAGGGCAGCCTTATTCCGTCCACCATGATAGGACACTTTACCACTCCAGGCCAGTAGCATGTACTCGGGAATCATTGTAGAACAAAGCATTGCAGTGTATGTTTGCTGGCGTTCAAACAACATGCATTCTTTATCTCCCTGTGTTATCCTCAGGAGAGTGATATCATTCACAATCACCTGATTGAAATAGGGGGCTTTTCTTAAGGAGACATTCAGAGGTGCCTGTTCCTGCTGGGCTGTTTGCCTGTGGCTGAACAGAAATGTTCCCCGCTGTTAGTCACGGGGAGTGGGGAGAGTCCAGCCACGTGGTGGGGGGAGGCAAAATGCGAGCTTGGAATGAAAGCACATGTGCTATGTATGTAATGTTAACAGCAAGGTTTACTGTGAAAGAGTGTACCCATTGTTCTATAAAATGTGTCTTTTTAAATACCCCTGTCCCTTTTTTTTTTCTCCACCAGCTGTATGTGTTTCAAGGATCACAGGATCTTCTCTTTCCCAGAGGCTAGTGAAGATTAGAAGGCAAAAAAAAAGCACTCACAATGAAATGTTCTCTGAGCTCATGCTGTCCTCCCACAATGACGGAGCACAAACGAACGCATGGAGGCAGACAAGGCAGGAAAGCATATGACCGGGAGGAGAGGTGGCGGGTTTAAGAGAGTAAATGGTGGGCTGAAGAGAGGGCTGAAGCTGAAAGGTGGTGGCAGCATGATGAGAGGAGGCAGGATTCAATGCTGAGGCTGCTGGAAGATGAAACTAATATGCTTCAGCATATGGTTGAGCTGCAGGAAAGGCAGCTGGAGCTCAGACCGCCGCTACAGCCCCTGTATAACCAATCGCCCTCCTCCCCAAATTCCATAGCCTCCTCACCCAGACACCCAAGAACTTGGGGGGGGGCCCTCTGGCCACCCAGCCACTCCACCCCAGAGGATTGCCCAAGCAACAGAAGGCTGGCATTCAATAAGTTTTAAACTTTTAAACTTTTAAAGTGCTGTGTGGCCTTGTCCTTCCCTCCTCCACCACCCCTCCCAGTGCTTCTCTCCTCCACCACCCATCCCTGGCTACCTTGGCAGTTATCCCCCTATTTGTGTGATGAATTAATAAAGAATGCATGAATGTGAAGCAACAATGACTTTATTGTCTCTGCAAGCAGTGATCAAAGGGAGGAGAGGAGGGTGGTTAGCTTACAGGGAAGTAGAGTGAACCAAGGGGTGGGGGGTTTCATCAAAGAGAAACAAACAGAATTTTCATACCGTCGCCTGACCAGTCATGAAACTGGTTATCAAAGCTTCTCTGATGCGCACCGCGCCCTCCTGTGGTCTTCTAACTGCCCTGGTGTCTGGCTGCACGTAACCAGCAGCCAGGCGATTTGCCTCAACCTCCCACCCCACCATAAACGTCTCCCCCTTACTCTCACAGATATTGTGGAGCTCACAGCAAGCAGTAATAACAGTGGGAATATTGGTTTCGCTGAGGTCTGAATGACTCAGTAAACTGCGCCAGCGCACTTTTTAAACGTCCAAATGCACATTCTGCACTTGCTCAGCCTGTAGTTAACAGCTCCTGACTATTGTCCAGGCTGCCTGTGTATGGCTTCATGAGCCAATGCATTAAGGGGTAGGCTGGGGTCCCCAAGGATAACTATAGGCATTTGAAATCCCCAACAAAAATTTTCTGGTCTGGAAAGTAAGTCCCTTGCTGCAGCTTTTGAAACAGACCAGAGTTCCTGAAGATGCGAGTGTCATGTACCTTTCCCGGCCATCCCACATTGATGTTGGTGAAACATCCATTGTGATCCACCAGTGCTTGCAGCACTATTGAAAAGTACCCCTTGAGGTTTATGTACTCGCCAGCTTGGTGCTCCGGTGCCAAGATAGGAATATGGCTTCTGTGTATGGCCCCACCACAGTTAGAAAATCCCATTGCAGCAAAGCCATCACTATGACCTGCACATTTCCCAGGGTCCCTACCCTTGATATCAGCAGATCTTTGATTGCATTAACTACTTGCATCACAACAGACCCCACAGTAGATTTGCCCACTCCAAATTGATTCCCAACTGACCGGTAGCTGTCTGGCATTGCAAGCTTCCACAGAGCTATTGCCACTCGCTTCTCAGCTGTGAGAACTGCTCTCATCTTGGTATTATTGTGCTTCAGGGCAGGGGAAAGCAAGTCATAAAGTTCCATGAAAGTGCCCTTACCCATGCAAAAGTTTTGCAGCCACAGGGAATCATCCCAGACCTGTAACACTATGCAGTCCCGACAGTCTGTGCTTGTTTCCTGGGCCCAGAGTCGGCATTCCACCGCATGAACCTGCCCCATTAGCACCATGATGCCAGCATTGCCATGGCCCGTGCTTTATGTCCATGTCCTCATCACTCTCATCACCGTGCTGACGTTGCCTACTCGCCTGGTTTCACTTTGCCAGGTTCTGGTGCTGCATATACTGCTGGATAATGTGTGTGGTGTTTAATGTGCTCCTAATTGCCAAAATGATCTGAGCGGGCTCCATGCTTGCCATGGTATGGCGTCTGCACAGAAAAAAGGTGCGGAAGATTGTCTGCTGTTACTCTGTCGGAGGGAGGGGTGACTGACGACATGGCTTACGGGGTTGGCTTACAGGGAATTAAAATCAACAAAGGGGGTGGCTTTATATCAAGGAGAAACAGAAACAACTGTCACACAGAATGGCCTCCTCAAGGATTGAACTCAAAACCCTTTAGCAGGCTA